>NW_004524636.1:10050681-10099040 GCF_000260255.1 Octodon degus
ATAAAATCTACAAACATATTATTATTTTTATTTTTTTTAGAAAATTAGGTTCTTCCCTTAAAAAAAAAAAGGCAGTCATGAAGAAATGTCTTTAACAGGAGCATGAGAATAAGCAGAGATCAGGGCGCAGTGAAGAATTAGCCCAGAATATTTGAATCTGGGGAAATCAAGGCTAGCTTCACTAAGAATTGATACTTTCAAAGAAATTTATAAATCAGGGACCTAACAGGTGACATATTTGGAATTCACATACATGGATATGTTTGATACTATCCCTTTGTACAATATCAGTACTACTTCCAATGGCACTGGGGGCAGTCATTCCCTTGTGCCTTGTCACAGCCTCCAGCAACTCTGTCCACCCCAACCTCTCCTGTGTAACACCAATAATAGAAATTATTCCTGAGATTGGCAGACACAGCAAGTTGTCTAGAAAAATGGAGAACCACATTTCCTAGCTATCATCTGTTCTACTTTTTCACTTTTCTTTTGCAGTGCTGGGTGTGAGAGATTAAACTCAGGGACACATACATTGTACTCTAGCACTCTGTCACTGAGCTACAACCCTAGCACTGCTCTGCATCTTAAACTGATCTCCTCAGCTAGCTGTAGCATGTAAGTTCTTATATGAGACTTCATTAAGTCTCACCTGGTGAATGAAGTTCTCCTTTAAAACCCAGTGT
Organism: Octodon degus; assembly: GCF_000260255.1. Classification (NCBI taxonomy): domain Eukaryota; kingdom Metazoa; phylum Chordata; class Mammalia; order Rodentia; family Octodontidae; genus Octodon; species Octodon degus. The sequence goes on from NW_004524636.1 coordinate 10,051,365, forward strand.
TTAATCCACTCACTGTCCCAGATTTCCATCTGTCTGGGCCAGTCAGATTAAATATTGAGGGAGACGTCAGTTTTAGTTTACATCTGTACAACACAGTGAATAGTAACACATAAAGAGATGCACCTTCCAGGTACACCTGCATGTGGAGATAGTTGGATTCAAGGCTTCGATCTTCAATGCAGTGAAGTTAATCTAAAATGGGATCAATTCCCACTTAGTAGTCAGTAGCAGTGACTACTGATTACTAATTCTTCCTAGAGTCTTTACTCTTCTTGGGCAGATTTCATTTAACCTTTTAGGAAATTTTTCTTGACTTGCTTGCTTCTCTCTCTCTCTCTCTCTCTCTCTCTCTCTCTCTCTCTCTCTCTGGCCAGTTCAGTCCACCCTGGGAGGTGGGACTGGCACAGCATGTGGTGCCAGGGATCCAATTGCAGTCGCTGCCCTTGCCTAGGCTTGCCTAAGCAGGTGCATTAGACTACTGAGCTATCTCACCGGTCCATTGGCTTTCTTAACTGTTTAATTATTTTCTATCCTCTTCTACATGAGTGTTTAGGATTATGTGGGAGGACAGAATGTACAGACTGCCAGTGACAAGGACAAGTTTTAATGCCCACTAAATCCTTAGTGGAGGTCTTCGTTCTAGCTCCGATTTCACCTTCCAAGGGTCCTGTGCTTGTTTATGGTCTCCCTCTTGCCACACCCTGCCCTGGAAATGGATTACACTTATATCCTCCAGAGATTCTGCACTTTTTACCTGAGGTGGTTTTCAGGGTTATCTCTCCAATAATGGACTCGTTGGGTCCTCATTCATCATACTAACCATCCCAATACACATCAAAACATCCTCACACTATTCCCAGTAAAGTTCTACCATCCAGAAATTTCTTGAAAAGTGTTTGGGTAACTCCTTCCAAAAAAAAAAAAAAAAAAGCATCCCTTGTTTAGTCTGGAAGTGATTTTCTTTTTAAAGAAACAATATCCAAAAGTATGTGGCATCTAAGACATATGGGAAAGGCTGTAATAAAAGCAAGTTTGCAGGTGGAAATCATTATATGGCAAGTACTAATCACAGAGGAACTTGAGAGTGGGCATCTATTGTGTTAGGTTAAAGAACAGCTATCAGATTTAGCTAATACAGTAAAAATAATAAAGTCAGTCACTTCCAGAAGCACTCAGTCAGAACTTGTGGGACGTGTACCCACAGCAGAGAGACAAGAGCAGAGGTGAGGAGCGCTTTGCATTATTATCAATCTGAGTAAGCAAAGTGTAGCGTTCAAGTCAAGAGTGAACTGGAGGCACTTTCACTTATAATGATCTGAGACTTCAAAAACGTGCAGAGGAATGAAGCAGCAGCTCACCGCCAACAGCTTAGGCAATGACTCTTCTTCACCATGCCCTTCCTTTCTGCTCTCCGCTGCAGCTCGGGTCCTTCATCATGCTGAGTGTACAGGGACGGGAAGCTGGCTCATGAGCCACGCCCAGTGAACTCTGCACATCCAAACTGGATTCTCAAAAAACCGGTATTTCAGTACCTCGATGGCTTGGCTACCAACAGCTGAATGGTCACCAGGAGGGCTTAATGAATATGGGCCTCATCTAATCTACAAATGAACAGACTGATGTGATATAGAAACCACCACAAGGTTTCAATGTAGAATACATGTTTTGTTGACAAAGCCATTGTAATGTCTGGAGTAGAAAGATGTTTGAAGACTAAATACCTGGAGTAAACTTGGGCTAGTTCCAGGTCGTTTTGCTGCTTTGAAGTCTACTTAGACAGTCACAGACACTGGTTCATTAGGCATCTCATTCCTGTAAGAACCATGGTTGCAACACATGCCTCAATAATGGCTGATCTGGTAACACCAGTAGGAACAAGTACAGGATGAGGACCAGCGGTACGAGCCAGGCAGAGAAAGAAACAGATCAGTGATACAGATTCTGCCTTGGTTTTGTAAGCTGTGGACAAAAGAAGTTTTACTTCATACTAGCAGTAATAGTAATTGCCAATTTTTTCATTTTAAGGAGAATAAAAAAACCAGTATAAATGATACAGAATTTCAAAACAAGATGATATGAAATTAACAATGGTTGTTATATTGCGTATTGATATCTTTAAGGTAGTTGTTCAGATTACCAGACGTAGACATGCAAAATTGATCAAATATTCAGATATTATCTTCCAGAACACACATTATTCTAAGCTCCAGACATATAAGAATTAATTTAATTCTCACAGAAACTCTATAAATAGCATCATATCTCCATTTTTATATCATGCAACTGAAGCACAGGCTAACTGAAGAGGCTGACCAAGATTGTGCAACTCGTAAGAGATCGCCCTAGGATCCAAAATCAAGAATTTGTGGCTTGATTTCATGAGTATGAGACATCCCTGATGCCACTGACTTCTAAGCTGCTTAATAATCAGGCCAGAGAAATTTCTCTTCAATGTTTGTTCCTATAAAATCCCACTAGTGAAACTTCAGATTAAATTCCTAAAAGACAATAGAGAAAAATCTAGGTGTTAATTAATTTGGGAACTTGCATTTTGTGGGAAACTAATGAAAAGGATTCTGGTAAATTCTGTTTTACTTTTTCCAATCTTGAAAATGCCTTGGCATGGGAAGTGCTTGTAGAAAAGACCATTTTACCAATTAATCACACATTCTATTTAGCTGCATTTTTAACCTTAACAAACACCATCCTCAGAGGATGCTCTGTGGATCGAGATGGAAATTGAGGCCAGGGAGCTATGGCAAAGTGACTTATTCAAGTTTCAGAGTAAACTACGTCAGAGAAAGATTTAACTCCAATTGTTTGAAGTCCAGACCAAGGATTTTTATAAGACTACAGTGTTCCTATATTTCAGTCCTCTTGTGCTTCTGTTTCTGTTTCTCTCTCTGTCTCTCTCTCACTCACTCACTCCCCACTTTCACATCAATTACATCTCAAGATCTGTCTAATTCTGGATACCATGGGATTTAAAATGAGGAATATTTGGGGAAACTGCACAAGCCTCAACAAGCACATCTCTTGATTTTTATCCTACTCTCTACCAAGTAGTTCCACACTCAACATCACCATCACTGCCTTGACTCAGAACTTCCTGATTTCACCCCTAGGCTGCTGACTCAACTTTCCCTCCCTCTATTATTTCTCTTGGTCAACTGCAGTTTTATTTTAACAAGTTCATCATAACCTTTGTTTAAAATTGTTGCAGGCTAATGTCATCTTAAGACCTGCTCCAAAGTCTCTGGTGTGTGACAGTAACTGGGGTTCATAAACAAAGGTCAGTTTCTGCCTCTATTTCCTTATGTGCCAAACAGTCCTTAAGATATGTATTTTTTTTTACTAATGGACAGCATTAATTTTATTTGCATTTATTTTATACTTAATTTATTCCTGTGCCATAAGTTTTTGTTTCTTCAGTTTCTTCTGGGATGTCTTTTTCTTCTGTGCAACTTCCTCTTCTGGTTTGGGAACAATTTTTTCCTTTCAGTAAGGATCATCTCAATATGGCAGGGGGAGCTCATGTATGGATTAATCCAGCCATGAGCTCTATAAGTACGGCAGCACATCTTGGGTGCTTTGTTCACCTGGATATGTTCAATAACCAGAGAATCTACATCTAAACTATTAAGCTCAGCATTATTCTCTGCATTTTTAAACATGTGCAGCAAAAATTCAGCACTCTTTTTGGGCCACTGACCCTGTGTCCAGCCCCACTGTTTGGCCTGGCACCCCTACCACCTCCACCATTGTAACGCCAGAATGGCTCACATTGCTTCTTTAATGTGACATCCTTCAGATACTGATGGCCTTTCGGATATGCACACCCTTGATGGCCTGGGCAGTTTCATGCATGTCCTTAAAGTGGACTTGAAGATTTGAGCCTCTTGATTTGCATGATTTTGAGGGGTTTTCTGGGTCAAGAGAGTAGCGAACCATTTTGCAAATGGTAGCAAAGCTGAGGTCACCTCAGGCCACTCACAGGAAGAGGAAGGAAAATATTTTTAACAACTGTAACTTTACCAATATTCTGAGAAATAGCACAAGTTTTAGAGAAGACAGTACATGTGAGTTTTGAAAAGTGAGATCCTAGGATTGATCATGAGCTCTGCTCACACTAGACTGGGACCTCAGGAGAGTTGGTTAGAGGACCTAGGATTATCTAGGGTGGCCTCAGTCACCACATGTCCTATAGCTGACAGGTGATTAACTGACTGGTTGATTTTCAGCTGGCTACCTTGAATCTGGTATATAGCCTTCTAGTGTTTAGCAAAGTAGCTTGGGTTCCTTTAGGTTGTAGCCCTAGATTCTCAAGCATGAAAGAATGCAAACTTCAGTGTGCACACATTTCAATCCTCTGTCTCCATCCCATTGACTAATGTGCCACAGATCACAGTAAGTCACATAGGTGATCTGAGACTTAAGGGGAGATGATATACCCTGTACCTCTAGATGAACAGGGAGCAATGCGGGCAATCTGCTGTGACCCTAAGCTTCAGTACCTTATGTGAAAAATGGAGACCTAATATTTCTCCCTGAATCATACATTAGCAAGTGGAGATTAAACAACATGGGATTCAAGTGTGATCAAAACATATGGATGTTTTAATGTTCAAGTAAAAAAACTGTAAAGAATTCATTACAATATAATGACATTTTTATTAATTCCCTCTAAAATGTTACCTCTCACTTTTAACACGTTTATCCCATCAATCCTACCATTTTCTAAAGCAGTTTAGAAGTCCTTTTTTCTGAGTGTCATTTTATGACTGTCTTGCATCAATTCAAAATGCTTGTGGCAGTTCCTACCAAATAAAATTATTACATCTAGATGTACTCCCAGAGCCTCGTACAATCATAGAACTTTTCAGAGGTGGACGAATTTATAGTGTGATGCTGGGATTAGGGTGTCTGATTATTCAGTCAGTCAGTCGGTCCACTGATTGGTCTGGCACAGCTCTGGCTAGGATTAAGGGTGTGAGTGCTACACCTGCTCTAAGGTGAGCAGCCTGTATACAGTATGAAGGACAGAAAGAATCTCATCTCTTTCTCCTTCTTCTGTTACTTTTACTGTCTTCCTTTGCCATGAGCTGTTGACCCTCTTCCATGTGCTACCCTGTGACGGAGCCAGTGGCCTGAAACCTCTACAAACCATGAGTTAAATAAATCTTTTCTTCCTTAACTTTGCACATCAATTATTTTGTCTCACCAATTAGATAACTGAGGCAATAATGTGTCCTAATGCACTTTATTTTTAAAATCTGGCACTGTGCAACTTCTGGCTCTTCCTTAAAGTCAACCATAACAGTAAATATTTTATATTAATTCAGGACATCAAAGCAGCCATGACAGCACAACCACACAGACTCACAAAAGAAAATATCCAGAACTGCTTCAGAAAGAGGCAAGAATGATGGGATAAGTATATCTGAAGTAAGGAGGATATTTTAAAGTATATAATTATCAATGTGTCTTTTACTGTTGCAATTGCTTTAAAGTTTAAATACTCATTTTATGTTTTAGTCATACCTCATATATCAAGTAATTGGTACAATGTTTGATACTTAAAATATATTCAAATAGTACTGTTTGTAATGTACTATTGAATATATTAAATAGTACTGTATAAATATGAGTCATTCAGCAGTTAAAATCCAGAAACATTCTTTTACTTTATGGGCAATTTAAGTTGTCATTGTATTCTTGCTAGACAGCTTTAATTCAAGGAACACTTCCTTTTATCAGGTTTGCTACAGAATACTGATGTCTAAGTTGATGAGATTTACTTAATATTCTGTAGGGCAAATTTTAAACAACCTAGAGAGGCAACTTTTACTTGAGCAGACATTACAATGGGTTGCAGTAGGTTAGGAAAATTTTCTTTTATTGTGATTTTTTTGAAAAAACTACAAAATATCCTTTGGGCTTACTGGCTTCATTATAGATTAATTATTTGAATAAGACTTCTGGTTGAACTAAAAAAACCTCCATATTTTCATTTTACTGAGTTTATCAGAACTGTGAAAGGCTGTGTCCAAACTGGTTTAGGTGATTCCAAATGGTCTTACGTCAGAATGCACAAATGACTGCATTTTTTTCTCTCCAAATCCAGACATTTTCTGTGTGTTTTTGAAGATTATACGTTTAATGCAGGGAAGGCCCATTACCCAGCTCCTGATTTTGGCTGGCCTTATGTCTTGCTTTGGCCAATAGAATGTAACAATATTGTGTGAGTTCTGAGCCGGGACACCAAGAGGCCCTGTTACACTACGGTTACTCTTGGGCCAACACAAGTTGCATGTGAGCAAATCTGACTTTGCTTAATGAAGTATAATCAGTTGTATAGAGGGGAAGCAAGGCTTATCAGCCAACAGTCAGCCAGCCTCTGGCCAATGGCCTACTACCTGCAGGCATGTGAGTGAGCAACCTTAAAAAAAATCACTTTCCAGACAAACCAGCAACTCAACACAGACAACTAATGAGTACCACCAAGATCATCCCAGCCCACTGGGAACTGGAGCAATTGCATAGCTGACTGAGATTTGGAAAGGTTTTGCCCAGCAGAATCTAATAGATGTAGGAGTGATGGCTATAATTCTCTGCATTCATTTTAGCAGGTTTCACCAGAAACCTGACACCTCATAAGATCCAGATGACCCAATAGTCTATGGCCCAGGATACATATATGTGCTTTGTTCCATGTGTTTATTCTACAGTTATGCTTTGGTGGGTGCATGTTATTTGTTGGTGGATCTGGATAAAATTTTATAAATTTAAGCGACTCCATGTTTTCAAACTAGAAAATGCAAAACAAGAACATCCACTAAAGGAACTTATCCTGAAAATTGGGGTTGCTATCTCAAAGTAAAGTATCTGTGTGGTGATCTACAGTTGGCCTCAAAGTTTTTGATCGCATTAAGAAATATAGCCAATATCCCATCCTCTTACATCTGAGAAAGCTCCATGACTGCTCTATGACTGCTTTAGTCAAAAAAAATGTGGTAGATGTGGTGGATCAGTTTTCAGACCCAGATGTGACGAGACTGCCAGTCTCTACTTCCTGTGTATTTGCTTCTATTTTCTGTTTGCTGGCCCTTACTTCCTGTCTGTTGGAATTTTTACTTTCACTGATTTCATCTACAAAGGGAGGAGTGCAATTATTTTGTTGAGGAGGATACCGGGAGAAGTCCGGAGACTACACAGAAAGAGAAAGGACCCAAGTCCAAATTGGCCTTTCAGACAGCTCCATAGAGTTGCCAGTCGGGGAAATGCAAGTTATCCTGAACCACCTTAACCAGTCAAGATACCTGCTATTTCTAAAGTGATCACAGGCAAGTAGGAGCAGACAGATCTGCCAGAGAAACCTTACCTGAATTCTTTATTACAGAGTCATCAGATGTAATAAAATGGTTACTGTGTGGAGTCACCCAGCTTAGGTATAGTTTGTTACTCAGCCATAGGTAAGAGGAATCCTCTAGAACAAGGCAGGCTCTCAGGACAGAGGGACTAGACTTAGCAGGGGATTTTTCCATGGTGCAGCACTTTCAGTGCTCAAACTGGGAAAACCCCAAGTGAAAATGCCAGGTGAAAGGGAAGGGTTGGTGTGCACTAAATACAGGCTGGAGGTTGTGATTGTTTTGCACTAAAACATTGAACAACTTTGGATTGACTTCCTTTCTAGCAAGCTACCCCAAGGCCACAAAGGGATTTCATACATTACAGAAAGTTGAAAATTTTACTTGATAGAAACTGTGTAATGCTGTGTTTTATACAAGGCAACATGTGGAAAATAAGTTCAAGTTGAGCTTTTCTTATGTCTCATGCAACTTACTTTGTTGAATAAAGGCTTTCCTTAAAACTCTCACACATGGGGCCTGCAATGCCAGCCCCACCCCCAGAGAACACTGAGATGCGATTGTGACTGGGCATGGCGGCATGAGCCTGTAATCCCAGCACTTAGGAGTCTGTAAACAGGAGAATCACTAGAAGTCCAATCTAGTAGTGAACACCCTGTAGAGCCTTCCCTAAAATACAACAAAACAAAACAAAAAAACCCTCTCACACATGAATAAAAGACAGTGATGTGTGCTCCAAAGACATTTCAAACTTAAGCTCCATTTCAAACTTGAACATTTTTACTAAACTTTTAATTATCAACAGAATGGATAAAGACTGCCCATGTCTTGCTAAAATTGGCATCATTTCCAAAAGTTATTTGGAAGAAGCTTTTCAAATATATGTAACTACTGTCTTAATATTTTCTCGTAAATTATAAATATCTTCCTAGTTTTTATCCTCCTGTTTTGAATTAATTTAAGTCATACTTTCTCTAAGTGCAAAAATAACAGTGTTAAAAATTTGAAAACACAAAAAAACTATGCGAAAATATGTTTGATAGAATGAAGATATTATATAATTTATAACTGTGTTCTGACACAAAAAAATAAAGATGGAAAGAAAATAATTTCAAAAAGCAATCTAAAATTGTGCTGTAATGAGATAAGAAGTTTGGCACCCTAAAATGAGGGCAAGAGAAGTAATGAACAGAATGATATGTTGGTAAAATCTGGGAAGAGTAAAGATGCCAGCATGTACCCTTGGGGAGTACCACAGTGCACGTGCTTTCCTAGAGCAGGCAAGAGGTTCTAGGATTAGCAACCAGTGTCCTGTGACGGGGAAATAAAAGGCCAAGGTTGCTCAGGGCCTGCCGACACAGATGTCCTTATGAATGTGCCTCCAGCCTGCCCGGTGGCAGGGCCTAGGAGGCTCAAGGGGAAACCCTTCGTCATGGTAAAATTATTAGGCAAAACTACACACTTTAAAAAACTTGATTCCCAGATGAGTTGGGAATAATATACACCTACATCATCCATTATTTTATGAGTTGCACATAGTATCAGCATTCTTTTTATTTTTTTGGCAGAACCAGGGATTGAACTCAGGCCCTTGTGCTTGCCAGGGAAGCACTTGTTCCACTGAGCTGTCTCCCCAGCCTCATACATTTTTTTTTCAGCATTCTTTACATGTTTTTCAATTACAACAAAAAGCGTGGTGCATTTTATATTTAGTTCTTTTAAAACGTTCAGGAATTGATTTATTTTGAATTTGAGATTTACTGTGAAACAATCATTTGCCAGCATAATTTGGTCTGGAAACATCCTTGTAATCTGAAGTACTAGTGTATCAAGGCAAATTTCTCATAAAAAGAATGGAGGTGCTGCGGAGATGGCGCAGTAGAATAAGCACTTGCCTGGCAAGCCAAAGGACCTGAGTTCAATCCCTGGTTCTGAAAAAAAAAAAAAAATGGAAACTCTTATGACTTACTATATGTTCATGTGAAAATGTTAGAATACTGTAATATAATTCAAAATAATAAAAAATACAAAATATAAAGAAAAGTAAACAAATTAACCTGCACTTTGGGCCAAGGAGATAGCTCGGTGGTCTAAACGCCTGCCTAGAAAGCACAAGGGTCTTGGTTTGATACCCAGTACTGCATGCCATGCTGGCCCCACAGTGAGCCGGCCACCGAAACTAGGCATGGTGGTGTACGCCTGTAACCTCAGCACTGTTGCAGGCTGAGACAGGAGGATCACTATGAGTTTGAGCTTTATAATGAGACCCTGGACTAATTAATTAATTAATTAAAAATTATAAAACAGAAAACAAAAAGCCCTGCACATTGAAAACCTTCCTGGTTGTTCTGAGAGAGACAAAGGAGGAGGAGGAGGGTTACTGTGTAGGGCAACTCTTACTCTCACCAATGCACTCGTTGATATCTATTGGCTTGGTGGAATCGTGTGTGTGTGTGTGTGTGTGTGTGTGTGTGTGTGTAACTTTAACAAGGAACTATTATGGTCAACTGGCTCCAAGGCAGGATAGCATGGCAGAGGGGCACCACAGAGAAGAAACAGTCCGTGGCAAGCAGGGCAGGCTGAAGGCAGCCATCAGGGAAGTAGCAAGCAGCAAACTACAGCAGCATCCCTCCTTCTGTGCCTTCTATTCTGTCCAGACTGCCAGCCTTGAGGGTGGGTAGCACTCACTCCCCCGGGGTGGGGACACCATTATTGCCAGCATCACACATCTAGCCACCTCAGAAAGCCATACTGATGACTGTGAGGCACTGGGGACATCTAACTAGAAGCCATAACACCTCACTTCGAGGCTTTCACAGAAGTGTGACATTGCGTTGGCATTGAACCGATTGATTCCTCACTGGCAGTGCTCCGGCCTCACTTGGGAGGGCTTTTCTACAAAAGTTTTCACTACTTTCCACATTACCCATGTCTCCCTAAATTTCATTTGAAGTAAGGTATTCCTTGTGCTCTCTCTCCTCCTCTGCAAACAAGATCTTCATATCCTCTTGCTACTGGGAGATGATCACCCATAATTTTTCCAGGAGAAAGGAAGAAAGGAGGGAGAAGGGGAGAGAGAGAGAGAGAGAGAGAGAGAGAGAGAGAGAGAGAGAGAGAACATATTAAGTTCCATTCCATTGTGACTATGTGATGTTGGGGGTCATATACCACTAGTAAGATATCACAAAGTCAAAATTTGTTAGAAATATTTGTTCATCCTGCAGAATGCTCACAGAAGAAATTACTCACAATCCAAGGTTTTGTTGTATTTGGGTTTTTTTTGTTTTGATTTGCCTATTTTAAGTTTATATATATTTTGAGCATCCTAATTAAGTCTTACATTTTCATATGGTGTTTACTAAAATTATTTTTATAGGTCCTTTTCACTAAGTAGCTAAATAGACCTGCTTTGTTAGATGTTGGTTCTTTATTCTCCTGGGTGAATGGAAAGGATAGCAGAACAGGGCACTGGTCCTACTGGCAGAGTGGTAAGGGGCTCGGCAGTGTAGGTCACTACTAAAATGTGCCTGTCTGCATTGAAAATGCAAATACATAAGCAAAAATAGGTCTGTCAAGAGTTCTTCTGTACTATTCAGTTTAGTTGTTTCAAGTTGCATGTCTCTGGTCTGTGCAATTGTACAGATTCCACCTCCGCTTGATGAAAGTGGCTCACAGCAGGTCTTACCTGCAGATGCGGCTGCAGCACGCTCTGGGTTGGACCGTAGTCCGTCTCTTTCCTTTTGTGGACACATATTTTCAATGCCATGTTAAACACGGCATGCCACAGTAATCCCTGTGTACCTCTGCCTCTAACCGTGTAACTCACCACCTCTAAACTCTGGGAACAGCCTACATGTCCCTTAGTGGTTAAAAATGTGGCACATATTGGAATTTTATTTAGCCATTAAAGAGAACAAAATCGTGTTATTGTACTCAATAACAAAATCGTGTTATTGAGACTATTACGTTAAATGTGACAAGCCAGAGGAAAGAGAAAGAGAGAAAAGAGGTTGGAAATGACACCAACACATACCAGTCATCCAAAAAAAAATGTAAATGCCATATATTACAAACACCCACAAATGGTAAAAGCAAAGGGAGGATGAGAGGTGGAAGGAAGGAAAGAAGGAAGGAAATGAAAGAAAGAAAAAGAGGGAAGAGAAAGAAGAAAAAAATAATGAAAAAGAAAAAAACCCAGGGAAAGTTGCTCAGTGTGAAGGTCCTAGGTTCAATCCTAGTACTGAAAAATAAACAAATAAATAAAGTTTAGATTGATTGAATAGAAATAAAATATAAACAAATATCTTTAAATATATAAATACATAAATAAATGCCACAAAGAATGTGTGGGACTTGGGGGTAGCGGAAGCCCCCTCCAGAAGAATTCCTCAGCATGAGGGCTTCACGAGACTGCAGCCCCATCTGGCCTTACCTGGCCTTCCTCAGCTCTGTACCTAAATGCCACTCCATGTTCCCAAGAAACAGTGGCCTGGGGGAACTGAGCCTGAGGCAGCCAGAAGAGAGTAGTCCCCTTTCCCACCTGAATTCCCACTCTCCCCTGGTGGGGTTTGTAGGTGGGTGTGTATTTCACTTTGTGAAAAAGAGATCAGTTCCTGTGCTGAAAGGCAAGCCTGAGGCAGTGTGTGACAGAGCTGGGACACTCAGAGGGACAATTCCTGTGTAAGTGGTTCTCACGCTGGGCTGGGCAGAGGGTGCCAGCTTGCACATTACCTCCTTTGACGGCCCCTTCCCCAGTTTGTCCGCCATCCTCAAGGGATGCTTTGTCGATTGTTGGTATGGCTGCTATTTGACAGGCGATAGCCCCTGGATGCCAGTGTGAAATTTTAGACCCAGCGACTGCTCGATGGGACTCCGTATGGGGCGACTCCTGCTCTTTTCTCCCTTGTTTTCCTTTCTCTTGCATGGCAATGAGCTTTTAACAACGCATACTGTCCTGGTCCTTGCAAGCCTTGAGAAGGGGTTCATGCATTAATGTGGGGTTGAGCAGAAACGGGGCACAGTGTCCAGGGCAAACTGTCCAGAGCTGCTAGGTCACCATGTAAGAGATATGATCTGTGGTATTAAAGGGATTGCGGCTGGGCAGCTGTGTTGGAGATATTCTCTATGTCAGTTGCAGTGGTGACCAATGACAGACAGGACAGCAGTCATAAGCTACACTGCTTCTGGGCAGAGCAATAATGGATCACCCAACTGTTATTGGTAAAGAGTTGCAAATGAAAGGAACAGAAATAAGAATGGCTTTCTTCTCTAAATCCTCTAGTTGGCAGGTATCTTTATACTGCGGCACAACACATTTCTGGCATCCTTCTGAGGCCAAAAGGAAATCCTGCTCTTCAAGAGCAAATGTACAGTCTGATATTCGCCCCTTTAACAAGGGCTTGTGACCTACATATGTCACTCTCCTTGCAGGCTCTCCACCCAAGTTATAACTTTAACCTGTACACTCGACTGGCATCTATTTCAGCTGACATTTTGAGCATCAGTTTATCAACTGAAATGGTGTAGAAAAAACAATAATAAGTAGTTTTTCACTGATGCTTTTAAGTTCAAAATATTAAAATTTTTCTATTCATTTAAGGATTTTAATTTTGGTGTTTCATTGTTTTCAGCACTTTATTTAGTATTTTTTTTTTTCAGAACCAGGGATTGGATTTAGGCCTTTGCGCTTGCCAGGGAAGCGCTTATTCTGCTGAGCCATCTCCCCGACCCCTTAGTAAAATAATTTTTAAATGACTTATCATCTATTTCTGTGGAATTACCACTTCAGGAAGTTAAGCCACATGTATGCAGATACGTGTGTGCAGGATTGGTAATATACCAGCATTCATCATGGGCTTCTATTTCAATTAATAAGAGTTAAAATGTATGTATTTTTATTACCTCAAAGACCTTGATATATTAATGTTTTTGGTGAACACAAAAGCAAAGCAATAGAAAGTAGAGATGGGGAGATGAATTGTTCCAGAATTGTAGTCACTTTTTAAATTGGTCCTTTAATTGTCCAATTACACATTTTGTGGGGAAATAAAGCGAATAACCTATCAAATGGAGCCTGAGTTATAGCCACCTGATATTAAAGGGGAAGAACATTTTAAAAATGCATTTGCTGATTGTTGCCACTTGCTTTGCAGAGCCTCATACCTCCCTCCCTGATAACATCAAAGGAATTAAGGCTCTCTCTATGTGGCAAATGCTTTTTCACAGTTCAATAACCATTCCTGTTGTTGCTATAATATTTCACTTACGTTTCCCCATGTTCAGGGCAGGCCTCAGAATTGGAACGGTTTCAGCTGAAAGGTCCTCCATCTCTCCTTGTTATATTTTATCACTCCTCTCCAAATATTTGTAAGCCATGATTACTCTGCTACTCAGGAAAAGTGGAAAAACAACAGCTCTCTGTTTTGGAGTCCGGTTTCTGAGACACAGAGAATTAAAATGCCCCTGCCCTGGAGTTATCGGCCACTTTCCTCTGTCTAAAGGACAGAGCCAAAAGGCAGTGATGGCTTGACTTACAAACCAGAAACAAACAGCAAAGGACAGGATCTAAAAGCCCTACTGTGACTGCGATAGAAGCCATTGTTCAAAGCACTTCCTGGGAATTATTTAGGCATTATAGTGTCAAAATTGCTTAATCTGTAGGAAACACCCCTGGCTTTCAATTCACATCAGCAAATATGTATTAAGTGCTTGCTCTGTGCCCAGGACTGAGTTGTGCAGTTTGCGGAACAAAAAGAAAATGTGATTCTTGTTGTACAGGCAAAGCAGGGTGAAGGGACTCTATGGAAGGAAGGAAAAGTGGGATGCATGCTGGGTACAGATTATTTTCTTCTTATTATTATTGAAGGTGTGTCTTTTCAGCGGCTCCCTAGATCCCCCTTAGACAAACTAAAACAGAAGTATTACCACAGATTAGTTGTTTCGATTTTTAGTGTCAAGAACAGACACTCCAATGGTTTTGAAACCTAAGAAGGAGAAATAGTGAAAAATCAACATCTGTCAGAGGAAGGAAACATGAGAGCAGGCAAGACTTAAAAAAGGACTCGCAGGTCCTTAAAAGGACTGTTATGAAGACATGAGGAGAAAAAAAAAGAACGGGAAAGTAACCTACATGGGATGGATTTTGTACTATTTATTTTAGTAACACCAGAGTGTAGAAAAAAAATGCTGCAGGACATTAGGGATGATTTACCCCTGTTGGTTTCTACTTTTTTATTCTACAGAATCAAAAGAGCTCTAAGTTTTTCATTAAATTACCTCCGTCCACTCCCAACCCTTGGAGAGATTCAGCCAAGCTGTGTTGTTTTAAAAGCCTTGTGGTCACAACAAACCTACAAATTCAATTTTGCTCATTTCCTGTGCTAAAAAACAGACAGACAGAGTTGCCTCCTCTCTGTTACCCAAAGAAATTCCAGGGACTCACCTTTTCAAACTGGACTCCCAGTGCCTGGGAAAGTGTCATCAGCTTTGGATGGAGGGAGGAAGTTGGAAGTCCTGAGATGTTATAGCTTAGAGCCTCAGAACCAGTGGGCCAAGCTAGCTCGTGCCCAGAGAGGGTGGGGGTCCAAGAGTGAATCGAGTTTTATTTTTATTTCTGAATTTTATTCTGCAATGAAATTCTGAGTTCTAAGAATACAGCAACATCAAAAATACCTTATTTTATCAAGCGGTCAAGGAGATTACTGGGCCTACTAGTACTCTATAATTCAGCCCAAAGAGTCCAAATATTTGGATCCCTAGAGTTTAGACAGAGGCAAAGTGAACACCCAAGTTTGGTCCAACAACAGCAGAAACAGGGACTTAGACCCCAGATTTACAACTGCTCTATTTAATAGCCCGGGGGCGGGGGTTGAACAAAGCAAAGATGGGACCCTAAAAACAAAGGAGAAGCCTGGTGTGATGGTACACACCTGTAATCCCAGCACTCTGGGAGCCTGAGGCAGAAGGATCACAAATTCAAGCCCAACCTGGGTAATTTAGTGATTCACCAAAACCCTGCCTCAAAATATAAAATAAAAATGCACTAGTGTGAGTTAAGGTTAAGGTTAGCCAATCCTGAGGCTTTGGGTGCAGTCCCCAGTATTAAGAGATAGGAACTAGGAAATAGAGACACATCTAAGACACCTGGCATTCTGATGGATAAGCCTGAATAGCTGAAGTCAAGTCAGGAAATCTTGTCATGTTTGAAATCTTGCCTGGAATGATAATCTCATTTCTCCCTCTAATGAAGTCACCAAACACCTTATGCAAACCCAGGAAGCCATCTCTTACTGCTCTGGCATATTTTGGTAGAGTACTCCTGTGTGGCAAGCTGTCATGGTATCTAGTGGTGAAAGCAACCAACACATACAGTATGTCATCGCAGAGTCACGTCACAGATGATGTGGACACAGGGAGGTTTGGAAAGTTGGGGCTGCACTGGTAATCAGTCTGCTATACCCAAGCTCTGAAAATTGTTTCATCAGAAGCAATCTTGCACTAGAAAGAGCACAAGTACACTTCGCTTTGAACTAATCTCTGATTCAAGATTACTATTAAGAGAATGGTATCTCCAAATTAATAACAGATACCTTAGCGTACTAGATCTTTATTCCTGTACCTCTCTTATGGGGTTGGAAATAACACTTATCATTTTCTTACTTTTTTTTTTATACAGGAGCAATAGTAAACTGACATCTATAAACCAGGGATATTCTTTTCCCCAGAAATACTGTTTATTTAGTATCAATTAGTAGTAGTTTACAGCTTATGTTCTTGGCCTTTAGAAAACACAAACTCAGGGCCAGTCAATAGCTCAGCAGGCACAGGGTTCTGGGGTTCTATCCCCACACCTGTGCACCGGCCTCACTCCCAGGCGTGCTGAGACTGGGACTGAGATTGGGCATGGTGGTGCATGCCTGTAATCCCAACACTTGGGAGGCTGTAAACAGGAGAATCACTATGAGTCCGATCTAGCAGTAATGAGTCCTTGAACACCCTGTAGACCCTTCCTTAAAATACAGAAAAAAGAAAACACAAATTCATGAAGAACTCTTGATGTATGAAACTTTCTTTATACTTGCCTTTAAAATATTCCTCAAGGTCGGTGAGGTAGCTCAGCCGTCTAAAGTGCTTAGGCAGGCCCTGGGGACCATGGTTTTGATACAGGGAGAAAAACTGGTCTCGGGTGGGTGACCTCCAAACCATATAGGGAACCTCCAAATGACATAGAGAAAAATGATCTCTGGACCTGACCTGCACAAGTTCGTGTTCTCTAAAACCGAAGAATGAATTTTAGGAACAAACGGAGGTTATGAGCAGAATATATTTATTGAGAGAAAGAAAGCTCCTGTCCAAGAGAGGGACAGGAGGGGGGCCCCAGCGGGTAGTTCCCTGGGAAGCTGTCTCTTCCAGGGACTTTTATAGTGTAAAATCATGTGAGGCTAAGGTAGAGAGAATGGGAACTCACTTAGGTGGGCAGGAGGTGGGACAAAACTATGGTCAACTAATGGGATTACATATGGGACTGGGTCTTTTCCTGTTGGGGGTTGGAATGAGGGATAGGGTCTCTTTCTGTTGGGGGTTGGGCTAGTGACTCACTTGGGTCTTTCCAGGTGATTGATACCTATTTAGAATATCAATCCGAGGTGCTACTCGTTTAGCATTTGTTTGGCCTTTAGGTCTTTAGGTCTGGTTCACAGCAGGAGCACAGTTGTAAGGCATCTCATCTTGTGTGCTGTCTCCTTTGAGGTCCTGGCCCTGTCTGACTGCCTATAATATTTTTATCTAACTCAGCTGCCTACAATAGTTTCATCCCCTACACCACAAGTGGTGCCTGCCCCGCCTTCAGGGTGGGCTGAGCCAGAAAAAAAAATCCTTAGGCCCTATATCCTTAACATGCTCAACTATTAAAAATTCACTCTCAAGGGCCGGTCAGGTAGTTTAGTGGATTAAAGTACCTGCTTAGGCAGACACATGGGCCAGGGGTTTGATGCCCAGTGTGCTGTGCTGGCCCACCCTGGGATGGGCTGAGAGTGAGACTGAGACTGGGTGTGGTGGTATCACCTGTAATTCCAGCCTTTGGGAGGCTGAAAACAGGAGGATCACTAGGAGTCTGATCTGTGCAGTGAGACCCTGTAGACCCTGTACTAAATACCAAAAGGAAAAAAAAAAGTCACTCTCAGCTGTCACTGGGGCTTTGTACTTTCCTTTGGAAATTCAGAAAGGCTCCTGGGCTCTATCTTGTCCCAGTTTAAGTTCATGTGGTCACTCAGTGTGTGGATCAGAGCTCAGCTTCTGAACAGATAAGGGACAGGGGTTTCTTAGGAGCATCAGGCACCCCGGGACCCCAGCAACTCTGTCTCTTGAAAGCTGAAGCTTTCACTGGGACATGCAGAGAACCTCCCTGTTTTGGAGTACTGCTTTGGACATCTATTCCACCTACTCTAGTTTGGATCAAAAATGTCCCCTGTGTGAAAGGTTTGTTTTTCCCCATCTTAGAGATCCTGGATGGTGGTGGAGCCCTTAGGGGGAGAGGCCTGGTGGAAAGAAGCTGTGTTGTTGGGGGTTGTGGCCTTGAATCCCTCAGTCCCTCTCTTGTTCCTGACCACAGAGGAGGAACATGCCTCCTCTGCTACCATCTGTCCTTTCCATTCTATGCTGTGCCACTCACAGACCCAAAGAAGCAGGGCCAAGCAGCTATGGACTGGGAACTCTGACAATGTGATCCGAAAGAAATCTTTCCCCATTAAATTAATTAATGAGATAATTAAGCTCATTATCTACGTATTTTGCTACAGAACTACAAACTTGACTAACACATTGTCTTCTGGATAAAATAAAGGTATTTGTATTCCTCCTTTGTCATCCTCAAAGCCCCAAATCTTTTACCCTCACCCTTATCAGGACACCAAGCTGAAAGACAGAAAGACCCGTGACCGGCTTGTAGATCCTCTTGAGGCCTGCCAAAACCTCTCCTGGTGTGCTGTTACCCATTGACGATACCATCTTATAATGTGGGAAGGAGGAAACACAGAAAGAAAAATAGCAAGGCTTCTGTCCCAAATTAAGCTCCATTCCTTCCATTTTCAGAAATGCTTCTGTTCTTCTTCAAAGTGTGCTCTAGATCTACATCATGTTTGCATGTCACCAACTTCCTCCTCCCCTGCTAGTGCTCGGAAAGAAGCAGCTGAGTTTCTACGGGCACAGACAGCTACCAAAGAGACAGTCACAGATGGCAATAATACAGGCAGGCTTATAACAAGATCATTGAAATATGCCCAAGAGCTAGTTGATGAAGTAGCAGATACTAAACGTGCTCCCAAACCCAGCTCTTTGTTGAGCTTTAAGTACAAACCAGCTGTTCATCAGCTGTAGGAAACAAATACAGGAATTACTAATTAAGTGAGGCTGTTTCAGGGCTGAACAAGAAGGGCATGTTGTTTGCATGCACAGAGAGTTGGCTCTGTAGTGCAATCTTTCTTCCTCTCGTGTTTCACAGTCACTTTGAGCCACTTCAAACTAAGGGGAATTTCTGTAGCCATTCAAACAGTTGTGATGAGTGCTTGTGCCTCAGTGGTCTGGAAATCTGTGAGGAAGAAGTGGCTAGGAACAGGCTGTAAACAAAACTCACACATGACAGGACTATGCCTTTCATGTTTCTAGAGATGTGTCCCTAGGGTCTGCCAGTTTCATGGACTTCCCTATTGCTAGAGGAAAACACTGGTGACGAAAAGCCAGCTGCCTACACAAGTAAAAAGCTGACAGTCTTGGAAGATGACTAGTGGGCATCACTTTGCTTGAAACTCCTTTTCACCAAAATCACTTAAAAATGTGTCACCAGAGAGTGGACACGGCATCTAGATCTCTTCTTTTAGTCTCTCAACTATTGAGCAAGACTTAATATGCTCCCTTCTCTATGAGAGTTTGTCTCTGCTTTTAGGACTCAACGATCTCACATTTCTTCCTATGACTATTTATTTTTATGCCTATCTTTAGTCTATCAAGTTTCCACAATGTGAGGGTAAACAAACAGGGAAATTTTCTTCATTTTTCATATAAAGTATCAGATTACAGTGGTCACTGGATATATCCACCATGATGAAGTCATTCTACTTTCTGTTTTCAGTATTGGAATGAAGAAGTTGAGGACAAGAATATGATAATTAATCAGAGAGAGAGACATAATAATCAATGCCTATGGAAGCCAAGAAGGAACTGAAACCATAGGATGAAAAGAAATGACACTGAATAGGCAGGGGTCAGCTCTGGGCTGAGGTGGAGACATATGCCTCCCTAAGAGAATCAATCACTAAGTCCCACTTAGTTGTTGCCACAGGGGCTGTGGTCCTGTTATTGCCAAAGCATGCACAAATCTATATTTAATATGAATTTCTTCAACTTTTCAAACTTGAGGTTTTTCCTTTACAACAGAATGTAGACTGCATGAAATACATTACTGAGTGAAATATGGTTTTTGGGTAGCCAATGGGTCTCTGTAACAAGGGACATGACATTGCACTGAGAAGATGCCTCCATAACCTTTCTTGTTTCGGGAACGCAGGCTGGTTAAATGAAATGTGAATCTGAAGGTCCCTTCTCCAAAGTTTAAAATCCAGAAGGAGCCCTCTGCAGTTCCTCCAGTCCACGTGACTATGTTCAGGAAAATAAAAATGTGCCTGACACATGGATGTCATGCGGCTTCTCCCCTTCACAGTGTGGCTTTCATTGTGGCCTTTGGGTTTTGTGAGCCGATGTGTGCACCCTGCTCTGCCTGGAGGGATTATCTGTCCACCATGGGTTGGGCCACCTCAGTTTGCTTCTGGCGTGGTGCGTTCCTGGGTTGGTGTTTAATAAGGGCTGTAGAAAAAGCCAGTATTATAGAGGTGAGCTGGGGAAGTTGGTTGTATGCAAATACTCACAGTTCATGATGGCTTTTTTTTTCTGTATTTAGTATAGGGTCTCACTATATTGATTGGACTCTTAGTGATTCTCCTGTTTTTAGCCTTCCAAGCACTGGGATTATAGGCATGCACCACCATGCCCACTCTCAATCACCGTCTCAGCACTCCCCTGGGGTGGGGCTGGCATGACACACCAGGAATCGAAACGCAGGCCACTGAGCTCTGCCTAAGGAGGCCTTTTAGTCTGCTGAGCTATCTGGCCAGCCCCCACTCTAGCTTTTGTTGCTGTGTGGAAAATAGTCACTTTGAGCTTTGTATTAGCTATTGCTTACTATCAATTATTGATTTATGGATTTCCTATACTAATATTTCAAGTTTTTGGGTCATTTATGTTATCCGTTCAGTGTTCAACACAAATTTGAGTTATTTCTATGTCTTTTGGAATTCGAATGTCTCCTTTTTTCTTTTTCTCTTTCTTCTTTTCCTTCTTTCTTCCTTTCTTCCCTTTTTTTTTTGTAGGCAATGTCTCACTATGAAATTCAGTAGGGCCTTGAACTCATGTTAATCCTATGGCCTCCACCTCCCAAGTGCCGGGATTACAAATGTGTGCCACCATACCCATTTAAAATATCTTTTTTAAAAAAATATTTATTTATTTATTTTGGATTCAGGGTCTCACTTCAGCTTGGGCTCCTAATGATCTTCCTGTTTCAACCTCCACAACTCTGGAATTACAGGCCTACATCACCATGCCTGGTTTTGGTGGCTGGCTTGGCTGACCCAGGACAGGGCTAGTATGTGGTCCTGGGGATCAAACTCAGGACCTTGTGCTTTTCCAAGTAGGTGCTTATGCTGCTGAGCTATCTCTCTGGCTTATTTAAATTATCTTTTAAGGCATACTTAAAAAAATAAAAAAAGAAATAGTTTTCTCTAATGACTTTCTGAATCTAGAACTCTAAGTTTTAATGTTACTTTAAGATAAGCAGGCCACCAAGAAAAGAGCAAGTACATGATTCCATCATACAATTTTTCATGTAAAAATAAATACTTTTGAAAGTCAAAGTCACTTTCTCGTACACTGCAGGCAGTATAAAAGATTGTTGGTGAGGGAGCAACCGAAAGACAGTTGGATTTGGGAACTTGAATGCTGGCTTGTGGCTGTTCTTTCAAGGATGCTGATCTTTGGGTTCAATCTCCAATTATTGAACAACCCAGGTACATTTTCTTTAAGTGTTTGTATGAGAGTAGGATTGAAAAACTAGAGAAGTAATTACCAAGGTATTTCAGTAGACATCTGGTCCCAGTGCTCAAGGAAGGCTGAAGACTGCCTTAATCAACACATGTCCTCTTCCCCACAACTTTTTCAACTGGTGACCCTTCTTTCCTTCTAGCACACCACTGTCCTATAGTTTCCAGGTCTCAGTGTTCTGAGTTTTTCTCCTACTTTCATGAAGCCCTTTCTCTGCTCTTGGTACATAACATCTCTTCTTCTACCTGTTTGCTGGATGGGGCTGGTTCGAGTCATAGTCTCTTAGCTATTATTTCTTAATCTCTTTCTCTGGGCCTTTAGTTTAATATTTCTCTCTAATTCCCAATAATTATGAGCTATAATCTAATCCCCAGCCAAATTCTTCAGCACGTAGACTTTTATCCATTTGTTCACTTCTGTTAAATGTCTGGAAGATACTTCAAATCCCAACTGGCCTACAACTAATCTCTCAGATCATAACCTGATCATGCCCTGAGCTTTAGATCCCAGTTCGTGATTTGAGTATTTATGTCATTATTCAAATCATCCTTGAATCTTTTCTCTCCTGTATGGTCTCCTCAAACAGATTCTAAGTTTTCATTTTTATTTTTGAATTTTTTACTGATAAAATTTAGATCTGTGTAATGGTGACGCTCATTATAGGTACATGAAGTATCTTGCTTTTTCTTTTTTTTTCTTTTCCTTTTTTGCTAACTTTCTTTCAACCCCTCTTCCCTTCTTTAGTTACAGAAGTTTTGTTTCCATTTTTTTCCTTCAATTCTCTTTTTTCTTGTCCCTTCCTTCTTTTCTCTTTCTTCCTTCTCTTTTTTTCCCTCCCCATTTGAACATTTTCTTCTCGTTTTCCAACACAATGATATATTTTGGTCCTTATTTACACTCTAGTTTCTCCCACTAGAGAAACAGTGTGGCATTAAACCAAGCATGTCTGATTTATTTCACTTTGCGTGCTCACAAGGTGCCTCCATTTAGCTAGAAATGTCTCAAGCTTGTCCTTCTTTGTTTGGTAATAAATGTTAATTTTGTTCATTACTCTCCAAATCTAAAACCACTACTTTAACCTAAGCTATGATTTTCTTTTCTGTGGAAAACCATAAACACCTCTAAATGTTTTTCACCACACCTAATCAAACCCTCTTTCCCACTTATCCCAGTGTACTCCTGAAGATTATCTCAGAGTAGATCTGTCTACTACTAGTAGTTCAAAATGTGTGCATGGTCTCCCACTGCATTCCAGGTACGTAGCCCACTGTACCCTTCTCTGCCTGCTCTCTAGGCACCCCTGAGACCTCTTGGTGTATTATTACTTCTTTCTTCCTTTCAGTAAGCCACACTGTTTTTTTTTTAACTGTTTCTTAACAATCTTTCCCATCACAACATCTTCTGTGCATACAGTATTCCATCCACCCAAGATTTTCTCTTTTTGCTTTTTCAATTTATGTATTTTATACAGGGTCTCACTAAGCAGCTTAGACTCATAGTGATTCTCCTGTTTTTAGCCTGCCCAGAGGTAGGATTACAGGCATGTGCCACCATGCACAGACTCGGTCGCCAGCTCAGCATGCCCGGGGGTGGGACCAGCGTGGCATACAGTACCAGGGATCAAATCCTGGTCCCTGGGCTTGCCTAAGCAGATGCTTAGTCCTCTGAGCTAGCTCACTGGCCCTATGATTTTTCTCTTCTTTACCCAGTGAACTCTCATTTATCTCTCTGATCTCAGCCCAACATTTATTTCCTAAATTAAACATTCCTCCTTTTCCTGACTACAACTAATCCCTTAGTTCTTCTCCTTTTAGCACTTAGCAGAGATGCTAACTTATTTCTGTGGTGTTATATGTTATCTCATGTATTGTTCATGGTTTGTTTATCATATATTAATCTCTGCTTTCCTCGGCAGCATCAGCTTCCATCAAGAGAGGTACTGTATCTAGTTTTACCAGCATTCTGTGTTTATTATATAATGCACATATCATTAATATTTGTTGGGTAAAGGAATTGGGGGCAGCATTTTTGTTTGAATTTCTTGTCAAATGACAAGTTCGGATTGCAGGTACCTTGAGATTCTGAAACATACATCCAAACACACACACACACACACACACACACACACACACACACACACACACGCACACTGGAGTTAATAGCTCTTATCTCCAATCTTAAATATGTCCTATATTTCTAATCATCACACTCTCAACAATAGCAGAATGGAGTATCAGAAATGCAGAACTGAAGAAATAAGAAGAAATAACTGCAGAAATAAAAGATAAAAAACTTATTTGTCCTGTAGACAAAAATGTATTGGCTGCGAATTTTCTGTTCTCCTTAGCGGAACATATTTATGTATGTAAATACATTTACATATATTTACATAAACATATTTAAATATGTTGTCTTTTTGAGACAGGGTTCCTCTCACTATGCAGCACAGGCTGGCCAGAAACTCATTTTGTAGCTCAGGCTGGTCTCCAACTCACAGCAATCCTTTTGCCTCATAGTGATGATTATGTTTTCAAAGCAAGAAAAAAATATGTATATACATACACACATGATATGAATAGATGAAAGAAAAGATAGTGGAAACAGAAAAAAAACTAAATTTTATAGAAAAAAAATGGTCCAGGTATCTAAAAGTTGAAAAAAAAGAAGTGTAGTTTATAGAGAGAAATTTGGAAAAGTTCTAGAAAACCTTAGTAACGCATGCATTATCTACCTGTGAGCACATGAACACCAGGCCATCGTGATTCTAGATGTCAAATAACAACTGTGCTGCTCCTATAAAGCCTTCTGCACATTCCCAAGTTTTCAGTATCCAGATGCACTTCTCAAAGTATCTCACATTCAAAAGTGACACAAGAATCCTCTGGTCAACCCTGTACAAACTTTGGCTCACAATAAAAAGCTTTTGCTTACACTCTATATTTTCAGGTGTTAGATAAATAACAACCTTGGAATTCTCACTTAGAAGAAATTGAAAGCAGCCTAAGGTGTCGAATAAGAGCATGCCAGTACATGGAAGAAGTAAGGGAAAGAGTGAGGCCGTGTGCCGAGGTCAAAACACGATTTGAGCTTTCTCTACAGAGGACCATGCATCTCAGCACCTTTCTACATGGCTCCTGGGGTTCCCAGACTCAGGAAGCTCCAGCCCTGCTTCTGTGAATGCCCCTCTGCTTAGCTGTTTTGCTTCTGACCTACTTGGTTAAATGAGAGGTAGCAGCTGAAATGCTTAGAACCAGGCAGTTCTGAGATCACTAACTCATAGCTGGTGGCCCCAGTGTATTCCAAGATCATCATTATTGAACTTGTGCAATATTTCAATGCATCTTTAAGGTCTTGCTTTCTGAAAATGAAGCAACATCACATAAAATTTTAGAGTCTAAGCCTCTTTCTGACAATTCCCTTGAGGAGAAGAACAGTCTTAACTTATGCTGTATATTTTACCAAACATGTGTTCATAAAAATGCCCTGGTTCCAATCATGCTATATCCTTCCTTGATTCATTTGTTCTGGTACGAATGATCACAGAAATATGAAACTATAACCTTTTTTCTTAAATAATAAATAGTATAAAGATTTAGAGAGCAGAGATATTGTGTGCAAATTTCTAGATGGTTTCATCATAATTTCTGTGGCCCTCTCAGAACATAACCCAGCCCAAGCACTTTCTCAGTTACCTGGTGAGGTCTTTGTCATCCTCTATATTCCTGGACTCTGTGTTAAATATACTTGAGGGACAAGCTGTCCTCCCCTGTTCTACTTGCTAATGCATTTAGAAAATAAAAAACAAGGACAAGCCCCACTTGATGAAAAATGAAAAGGGAAGACCATAGCTGGTTCGGTGACATAAAACACAGGACATGTCTAAAGGTTGAGAATTTTGAAAATCTAGCAACAAAAAGTAGCTCAGGCTTCCCTTCATCTTCAGGATATGCCTAGCAATAATGAGGACAATAATTTAATTATTATAGGAGCTTTACCTTTTCTTGGACTATCGTCTCCCATTCTTTGAAAGATATTCTAGGTTGGTTACATATATATAAACACAAAATATTCAAAAATTATTTAGATTCTTTGGAAGCCAAGAAAAGATGCATTTGGTTCTGAAAATGCAATGACTAGACATGAAGTCTTGTAGTTGCAGGCAAAATCAGTTGTGGGGGTTTCCGATGAGCTCTTTTTTGGTGGTTTTTGTTATTAGTGAAAAAACAGATCTTTCTGCTGTATGCTTGGAAAATCAGACATTATCACCACTTGATTATTCCTTTGCTAGTACAGCTTGTTTCGTTTATTACAGGAAAGCCAAGGTTGAAATTGAATCTCTGCAATGCATGTCCGTGGCTTTTTGTGTTTGTGAATAATAAACAGCTTTCAGCATTCTAAGTTGACTTTCTAGGCTATAACTTGGCATCATTTAGATCTTTCTTTGGATGAGCCAATTACATTACAGAATAGTCTGTAGCCTTAAATAAGAAAATACTTGCAAGGAGGGGGCAAGTGTTCCCCTTCGAAGCCTGAGGGGAGGAGAGAGGAAGGGGAAACACTTTTAGACAGTGGAACGTGGACGTGTGTCTCATGGTGGCCACAGTTTAAGTAAACATAAACTCTGAACCAGAGATCATACCCATCATTTTCTCAGTGCTAGCAGTACCAAACCAAAATATAGCTTTTTTTGGCTAACCCCAAAGTAGGATGTGGGTGCCAGCCTTCGAAAACCACACGATCGGGTTTCTAGCAGACACCACGAAGGCCAGCTTTGTCTTAGATGGGGAAGTCATGCAGGCATTGCTCCTCCAGCTCCATCGTTATGTTCAGCAAACAGACCCAAGCGGAAAGACAGCTTGCACCAGAGAAATGCTGAAGGCTCCTGTGCTGTCTGAGCACAGAGTGTGAATGCAGCTCAGAATATCACCCTTCTGAGAAAAGGAGCATTTCAGCAGGATCTTAGAGAGATAACAGGAACCAAGGCAGAAGTGAGGGTAGGTGAAGATAATCTCCGGCCTGCCTATAAATTTTGGAATCAGCAGATCTGGAGTCCATGTCTAGAAATATACTAGTTCTTCCTGGAAAGCTTCCCCCACCCCCATCAACTATTCAGTAATGAACAAAACATCTACACATATTTTCCACGTATTAATGCTTTTTTTCATAAGGAGGCTTGCTCAGGACCTGGGGTTGTTCCAACCACCTCAAGTTCTATAGGCCCCCATGTCTAAGCTTGCTACTTCACAAAATTTCATGGTGTGAAGTTTTATTTATTTATTTACCGTGGAATTGTTGTTCTTCCCTCCCTCTCTGGAGCCGGGGAGGGATGGGTAGATGATAGAGTTGGGTGCCTTGAGTTAATGTGCAGCTCTGTCTTCACAAGCTCGTTTCCTTTTGTCCTCACCTGACGCCTCAGTGCTGCCAGTGAGAGGGAATTAATTTCCTTGAGGACCTCTTGGTTCCTTAGGAGAAAAACTGCTCACTTGGCTGGAAATGCTTTGACAGAAGGCAGAGCAGCCGGTTACATTCGGACACTGTATCTTCTGGATTTGGAGGGCAGCAGGGGAGTGGCAAGTCCAGAGGGAGAGGAAGACCAAAAGTTATTTCACGGGAGCCTTGATGAGGTGGCCCTAATCACATCAGACTCTATCAACAGGTCTCTCACCAAAGACGCAGCCTGCTGTACTCTTTTCTGCCATTCCCCACTAAATCTGTGCGTGACCCTCGAGCACCCTTCTCAACAATCAACTCCCCATACGAAGGTAATCATCTCATGGTGAATTGGAGAAGGAGAAAAGACACCATAGGAAAATGTTATGATAATAGAAAACTCTTCAGTGTTGTAACCATCTGGTGCGCTGCTGCAACAAAGGGAGCGATAATTGAGTGGCCAGGAACTTCTTTTGGCCTCACACAATGTGCACTCACCCTGATTTGTGTTGTTCACAAGCGTCCATTGCCGTCATTTCACACCACATCTGCACCACATTTCCCTCTTCAATACAGCCTCACAGAGAAGTTACCACACTTAATTAAGTCCACATCGGTCTCCCCTCAAAGAACAGAAAGGTTTGTGTGGCGGTCCGAGTGGCAAAGAGGCTCAAATGAGATTTTAGTGACTCTTGTTTTGAGGACGAAATGGAGATTGATGGGAAGCTCATGCTACCAAGAATTGGCTCCCGGGCGGGCAGGGTGGGGTGGGATGTGTCCTGTCCGACAGCTTTAGGCCAGGCAACAGCTGTGGATAAGCTTAGGCAGGCGGCCTTGTTCACAGGGAGGGGACCGGGACCCCATTGTCCCCTAATCTTGCTTTTGAAAATGTGCTACAATTGATTTGATCTAATTTCTAAGGTGCTGTCAGGAAAGCATCATTAAAAGTCCTTTAAGAAACTGGAGAATAGACTAGATCACCAAAGGCGGCTTTGTCGGTCTCTTCTCGGCCTTTTCTTTGCCGAGCTTTCGCTTCCAGCTGACAGAAGGGGCGAAGCCTGTAAGCTCTAGACAATTAACATGGATAATTTCAGTTTTCTTTAATAAACAGTACAAAGTTACTGGGAGACTCAAAGCAGCACTCTTTTGAAGAAAAGGCCTTTAAAATCTTTATTTCACCCTCTTCTTGGCAAGAGAAGAAGGATTCTGTCCTGTCAGGGTCGGCTGCAAGGCTCACTTTACTAAACAGTTTATTAGCTGTTTTGTGAGTGTGCTGGGGTGGTGTGTTTTCTTCTACAAACCACTGCCATTGGGTTAAGAGACAGTCCCAGCCCCCGCCCTATGTAGGCAACAGACAGCCTGGACCTCTGGGTCTAATGAGAAGGCATTAATCAGGAAGCCTGGACCAATGGATGAAAGAGGAGATTCTTCCAGTCTCCCAGCTATCTTAGTCTTAAGTAAATTAGCAACTCTTTATCCTCTCTTTAAATGATAAGGAGGGAGCCAATGTGGGGACCTTCAAGATATTTCTCACAACAAGTGTCAAAATACCCTGAAAATTCCCGGGGGTCCACCTCCCACACACAGCATGCCCTTCATTTGTTTATCTAAATGCTGACAAATTGCAGGATTTAACCGCCTATCTGTGGGCTGGGGTTCATTTGCATGGCGCACCCTCTATCTTGGAGGGGATAATGAGGTTTCACATAAAGCCCCCATTGAGGGCTCTGTGGAGCCTGACGGTGATGAATACTGAGCAGGAGAATTAGGTGGTTTTGAGAAGAATATGCTATTGTGCACAGCCCCTATCCTTTTATCTTCCCTGCTGCTCATTTTCAGGTCTTTCAAGGAAACTGCCTCCATACCCTTTCTAGTTAGTGTTACTTCCCCTCCTTTTCACTCAGAAAGGGCACCGTCTTCCAAATTGTCAGCTCAGCCCTGTGCTATTTTAGTCTCTATAATTACGATCCACGCTTATCCTATGAAATGGTAGAGGCTTCCTTTCACCACACCAGCCACTGAGAAAAGCTGTGAAGTATTGTTGTCCCGGGTGCGTTTGGCCCCTCTAGCCACTGTATTCTCAGGTATTCTCTGGTGTTACAGAAACTGTCCACCTTCACTTTGAAGATTTCAGCTGCTGCTGCTGGACACAATAGTCATGGAATATACCTTTGAGGCGTGGATGATGTTTAGAAAAGTTACAGAAATTCCATATTGTAGAGGTGTATGCTCAGATATCTACAACTGTAGCTGATGGTGTTTACGTTTGTAAATTAAGAATAGAGTTTAGCATGGTTGGAAAGTGATATGCCATAGGGATTTTTTTCAGGGAAAAGAGAAAGCTTTCCCATCCTGGAAAGTGTCATAATGTGGTATGTGGGAAAAGAAGCATTTGGTGGTGAAACAGTGGGCATGGAGCATTATATGTTTGGGAAGGATGGTATAGTAGGTATCAAGCTGATTACTTCATTATAAAATAAAAGATGAGGCCCAGAGGTAAATGAATTCATCCAACGTACACAGGAAATCTGTGAGCCAACATTTTTCCATGCTAGGAGCTAAGAAAGAACACCAGCTAACTTCACTTTGCTCATAGAAAAATCACAGCAGATATATTATATCTACCTCAGCTTCTAAGAGCAAAGGTTGCCAGTTGGGTATTCTAAAGCACTTGCTCAGATCCCTTGCAAGGACCACCTGTAACTTCAGGCATCTCCTCCTCATGCTCTTGAGTCATTTACCCCTCCTTGAAGCTGGTAATCCTCATTTTGCTTGTTTGCCACAGTTACAGTGCACCCTGGAATTTTAGCTTATTGAACTTTGTTGTTCTCTATACTTTGTTTAGTGAGATGGATAAGATCTACTACAAGTCAGCAAGGTTGTCAGCAAAGTTTTCAAGCAAAGAACCTGCTGGATACCAGTGGTAATACCCATCTGTTTTTCATCTTTTGTGATACCATGGAACTCCATGAGTTCTTCTGAGATCATAGTGCTGAAACATTTATGGTGAGCTTACCTCTAGGCTTTAATCATTTTAAATAATGTATTTTGTTGCTTCTAACTATTAATACATAATCAACATGGAACATGGAAAATGCAACAATGTATTTCATTCCTCACTGTCTCTAAGTCATTATCTATCTTTACTAATGTGTTGCCATGCAAATCTGTGTTTTTTCAAATATATCACTATTCTGCTCTTCCTATAACTTTCTGAACTACCTATCTTTCTATTGGCAACTGAACAAAAACAACAAAATAAATTATTCTATAGTACATATTATGGGTCTAAAAACTACTGTTTTCACAACTTATAATAACTGACTAGCAGGTCCCATGAAAGATGGTAAAATATAATAACTTCATATATGACAAGAAGCTGGGGCTAGGGAGATAGCTAAGTGGTCTAAGTACTTTCCTGGCAAGTGCAAGGACCTGGGTTCCATCCCTGATACCACATGCTGTGCAGGCCCTGTGCCTAGCCTACCTCCTAAACCGGACATCGTGGTGCATGTCTGTAATCCCAGTGCTGGGGAGCCAGACAGGGGGATCACTATAAGTCTGAGCTTCATAGCAAGACCCTGTACAAATAAATAAATACAATGAGAAGCTTGTATGAAACAGAAAATTAGGAATTTTTTTCTAGAAAAATTCTCGATTATATAGTTAATTTAATTGGAAAGTCAAATAGTTCTTTCTTTTACATGTTCTCTATATAAGAATCCATGAAATATGTGTAAGATAGTGTCAAACAGAATGCTTTTTTCCAATCTTGACCCTATTGCCAAATATCTATGTAAATTTAGGAAAGTTGTGAGCCTCTCTACATTGTTTCTTTCTTGTCTGTAGAAGATGGGTCACAATGCCTCTATCTCAGAATGTTGCTATGATGACTTATGTTAATGTGTTTTAACCATTTAGCACGATGCCCAGCAAACAAGAAGCTTTAGGAAAAATGGGAGCTTGACAAAGACGTTCATGAAATCTTCTGGAATTCATCTCTGTGATAGATTCTTGTATCCTGGGAGAATCTTACAATAGTCAGAGCCTTTCTGGTAGCTGGGGAGGAGACCGGCTGATCACTTTCCATTGTGAAGCTGTATTTGCACCTCTCCACACAAAGCCCTGGGATCCACCCCAGCATTGCTTCAAGGGAGAATGGTGGTAAAAACCATCTGTCCATTGGGATGGAACAGTGATTGATAAAGCTTTTTGCACATGTTCTTTGTAAGTCAATGACTAGAGTCTGCTTGTTGGAATATACTACTGCTGTAGCATCCAAGTGGACATATGTAGTGGCATTTAAGTGCTAATTTTTGCTTTGGGAAGGAAAGGGAGACTTGTACTGAACACATTATTTAAAACACAGATTGAAGATGTAACATATGGAAAAGCGATAACAATTTTCACACTTCAGCAGAATATTATTCCTATAGTAGGAATCCTGAGAGCATATACATTTACTAACCCCACTTATAAAACAAATAAACATTTAAAAAATACCCAAATGTTTTGAGTTGGTGATATAGCAGACTGTGTTATGGATAGTTAAATTATCGGTGTTGAGCTGAATTACGCTTCAGCTTTTTTCTTTCAAACTTGGGTGACCATGGCCAAATCATCAATTTATTTTGAAATTTTATTTTTTTAGTTCTTCATCCAAGTAGTGGACATTCAAATTATCTTGCTATAAAGTCAGGCACAAACCATCATAATACCTGCAGTAGCTTGAATGACAAAGCTTATAAAAAGAAAGCAGGACAGTTTCTTTTCCACATTGGTCATATTTATATGGGACACATACATATTTCCAAGATGGAAAATGATACATTAGCTTTGAAAAATTAGAGAAAAAATAAAAGGATGCTTTTCATGCTAAATCAATTTTGGTTTTGCCTAACTCTTGGCAATAAAATTTCCAATTTATTTGTCACACGATGTCCTGGAAAAGACCGCATTTGATTAGCTGTCCTTTGGTTTAAATGGCTATGACCAGGCAGTTGAATTATGCCAGTGAGATGCATCTGCAATCCATGCACATTTTTTCTTGCAAGCATCTGTGGTTTGTGTTCTGGTGTGAGAGCTTGAATGTGATAGAATAAATGTGAGCTCTCACTGCTCCTGTGGTCATCTACAAGGCTTATGCACCTTGGAAACAGCATCCGTGTGTGGCAGAAAAGCAAATGAAGAACCTTGAGCCCCTGACACCAGAAAGCATCCTATCATCATTCTGGGACTTGACTGTAAAAATGTCAAAGACATACCCACTTATATTTATACCTTTAGCATAAACTTCAATTATATATCCATATTTAGCATTCTCCTTTGAAATTTAAGGGATCAGGAATTCTGGAATCTTCTAATAACCTGTCAAACATTGATTTGTATTAAATATGGTTATCTGTTGACCTTGCTTGTGGGGTCAAGGAAGTCAGCTGGGACATGACTTTGAGGGCACAGGTGTACATGGCCTGCAGCAAGAATTTCTAAAGCAGGGAGACGTCGGTTGGTCATAGTAGTTATACATGTTTATATGAAGAAGAGATAACAGTGGGGTGTCATGGTTTCACACAATAAATGGGGAAAAGAACAGCAAAAATTCAAAGGAGCTAAGAGTTCAGTTTATTCAACAGCCTCATGTGTGTGAGGGTGTGCCAAATACTTGGATTGTTAAAATTAACCTTGGGCAAGTTAATTTACCTTATAGTAACTTAGTACCTAATCTATGGCACACAGATAAGAGTGGAGTTTTGCTGAAGCTTAAATAAAGTCAAGTTAGCATTATTGTTTTTTTAAAGTGTAATAAGTGACAGTAAGTAAACTTTACTAAAGGCAGCACAGCAGAATGATGTATGTGATGTAGATGTGGATACAGCCCTCTGGACAACACAGGGAGGAACCTAAGAGCTTGGAGAAGGCATCTATGGATCCTCTCTAAAGAACCTGGACTTACAGTGTGGGAATTCTAAAGGAAGAGTAGCATTCTAGGTGGGACCTTAGCTTGGGCCAAGGAAAGGACCCTGACTTTCGAGAAAACTTTATTGCTAGCAAAATCATAAATCCTGTCGGAAACCATTGATGACAAGTGTGGTTTAAAGTACTTTTGTTCCCTCAACCAGACCTGGTGAGCAAACAGGCTGAGAGAGTTGTGTGGTCTCCCAGGACAGCAGATTCCCCAGTGTCCACTCAATGTGGCTGAGGAGTATAATGGACAAAGAATATCCTGGAAAAAGGATCCAGTGTATTGGAGAACAATGGGCCAAGAGTTTCTTTCCAGGGAAGAATCAGGATCCAATCAACATGTGTCACCATCATGTCTTTAAAGTTTGCCCTAAGAGTCCAAAAATGGTTGTTGTAGAGTATGTCTTCCATTACTTCTGTTTTTGTGGTTAATCACACTCTTCTCCCACTATTATATGTTAGACAGAGAGCAGAAAATGTGTTTATAGTTAACACATTTCAGTGCTAAGAGGAGTTATATTTGGATATCATAGAATTATTATTGCCAGATTGATAGTCTGGATTTTGAACAGGATGCAATGGTAATATGGCATCTCAGGTCATTTCTTATGTCAGGTGTGTGTGTGTGTGTGTGTGTGTGTGTGCGCGCGCACACACGTGTGCACATTTTCTGTATATGAGACTGTATCACTCTTGAGTTAGCAGAAATCAAGGAAGGTTCTTTAAAATAGGGAGTGGTTAGAAACACGTGGCCAGGTGCAGGAATAATAAATGGTATTGCAGAAATCTGGGCCATTGTCACCCAAGGTGGAAAGGAATGAGGGCAGTGGATGCTTGCCAGCACTGGGAAGGAGAGCAAGACTGAATCATCTGGGTCAGGTCAGGAGAAATCCAAGGTGACCTCACAGGGAAAGAGCTGGGGAAAGAAATGGCCTGAGCTCATTCCCACCTTCCTTTCAGTTCTCCTAAGTCTCTGCCATTAGTAATTTCATCCAGATGCCAGTGGGCATCGACATTGCTTGATGCAGTTGCTATATATCAGCTTCTGGGGGCAGAGAGTAGGTGAAAAGTGGGGCTTACAATCTGGAGGGGCAAAGAAAAAATACATGACATGGGAACAATGGGAAGAATTATTCACTAACCAGACAGACGAATTCAGGCATGTAACCCTTCACACACTCCCTTCTGCAAGTTTGCAGCTTGAAATCTTAGTTCTGTCTGTTGCAGATCAGTAAAGCTCAGAGCTTCAGCTCAGGATCAGCGATCTATCTGCTCAGCTAGTGAGGGCTGATCAGAGCCATGACTCCCTCCAATCTCATAGCTCCTTCCAATGTGTTGTGCTGCTGGCCCAGGGCTGGCTGGAGTCCAGTTAAAAGTGAATAGTAGGGAGGAAATTATGTGGAGTTAGAAGTGTATGGGCACCAGAAGTTAACCTATCCTTATCCTGTTAACTACCCTGCTCCTCTTTTGATTAATTTGGTGCAATGCATTTTCTTTACTGCTGTGTTTGTGCCTATTACTGTATGATTTTGTACCTTTCTTCACTGAAGAATAGAAATTCACTTTACTGCCTTGAATATAGGTTGCCTTGGAAATTTGTCTTGGCCCAATATAAACAGGCACAACTGAGGGCAGACCAGGTCCAAGCCTGCAGAAGGAATACTGAAAGCAGAGCCAAGCCAGCTTCACCACTGCTGGCAGAGTCAGGAGCAGTTCCAGACAAGACCATTGGAGTCTGTATGCCTGCAGGTGGCTCAGGATGTGCGGATGTGGTTTCTGACATAACCTCCTGATGTTTTCCTGGTGGGGTATCCCAGAGCACCACTGTGATGACAGGTAGCAGATACACTTCCTCATGCCCCTGAGCCACAACCCACTGTAGTTCCATAGGGCTATACAGTTTCAATGACAGTTTTGACTGTACAATAGTTTTAGGCCCAACTCTCTTGAACAGCAATGCTACAGTATCTTTTCCTTCAATCCTTGTAAGAAACTGTTAGATTCTTATCCATGCTCAGCCTCTTTAATCACTTTTTAATTTTAATGAAATCCAGTCTCTGGCATCAGATAGGTACCAAGCTAGCTCAGTCAGCAGAGCATGAGACTCTTAGAATCAATCAGACCTGAGTTTAAATTTTAGCTTTGCTTTTTAATAGGTACAGACTTGAGTGGATGGATTAAATATGCTAAGCCCCATTTTTTTAGTAAAGTAGAAATAAGCTATTCAAAAAACTAAATGCAGCAGCATCTTGTGCTTTTCTCAAATTGATCAGACAATCACAAGAGAACAGATCAACTCTTGCTGCAGTGCTTGAAGCTGAGGTGTGGTGTGCAATTGTCATATATGTAGAACTGTATTCAGAACCAATGTTTTCATTTCCCCTCATAGTTTGTCACATTACTTGCAGGCAAGAACAGTTTCAGTGGTGAACCAGCAACCTTAAGAATAAGAAAAAAAAGGCCAATGGTCTCTAATTTATTTAGGGTGAGTGTTTACATAGTCACATGAAAGCTTGTGACTCTCCTGGAATGCTAAAGCCTACTGGTGAAAGTCAATTGCTACATTTTCAGAAAATTTCTCTGCCAGTTATAGTCAATTCATCCAATAACCATATATGATAAAATAAATCACTGTCTTAGTTACTTCTATACATACACATACAGTAAAATAAATCAAAGTCTTAGTTGCTTCTATTTCATTGCAGAGACAAAATACCTGAGGCCCAAAGTTAAAAGAGGAAAGATTTACTTCACTCATAGTTTGTAGAGGTTTCAGTCCATAATCTGCTGGCTCCAAGGAAGGGTGGCCAGGAGAAACAGTTCATGGTGGGCAGAAAGTAGCAGAGCAACAGCATAGCGAAGGAATGAATGCAGCTTTTTCCATCCCTCATATTCCAGGCTACCAGGATTAAGACCTTTCCAAACCAATCAGTGGGCTAATTTACTAATCACTCACATCTAATTCTAGCACTCTTAATCCTAGCATTGCACCAGGAATCAGTCACAAACTCCAGATTCAGCCAGCTCTATAAAAGTCCCACCTATGACTGCACAACTGCACAATGGACACCCAAGCATAGGCCATGACACACACCGTAAAAGATGGTAAACATTCAAAACTCCATATATCCTACTTAATGGCTGCAGTTTGCTATCAACATCTCTGAGTTTGCTTGTGTCTGTTGTACATGGACAGTGAAAATGTGTCACATGTGGTGTGGCTAAGCATCTTTTCTTAATTTTACTTCCAGTGGTGGACTGAAGTTGATCACAGTGGCAGTGTAGATGCCACTATAATAAGCAGATTCTATAAACAAGGTTTTTGTTATCACTGTTGGTTTTGGAGGCCAGTTGTTTAATGTAGACAAACACAGCTTTGGATTAGGCTATCAGTTGCATGTAGAAGCCATTGTGGGTTGTACACTTACTTAGCATGACATCATCCCTTACTCTTGCCACATTAGGATATTGTCTATTAATATTCATATTCCTACAAGGAAAAATATTCTTCTACAATGTTATACTAATGAGTCAAGTGAGCTTAAGTAAAAGTCATCAAATTTTACTACAGAATGTGATCATTCAATTCTTAGCTAGCTCATAGTCTGGCAAAGGGTGTGGTGAGAACACTACAGCAAGAATTAGGCAACCTTGGAAAGCTGGTGCAAGTATTTTCTAATGAGTCTTTCTTTGATAGCTTCTTGGACAGCCAGTTGCAGTGCCATGAAGGGAATATTGATTGGGGAGGAGGGAGACTAGTAGTCCAGTTGAGTTTGGACCACTATCTGTTATGTTGCTCAAGTCTCCT
The DNA here is from genome assembly GCF_000260255.1 of Octodon degus. Classification (NCBI taxonomy): domain Eukaryota; kingdom Metazoa; phylum Chordata; class Mammalia; order Rodentia; family Octodontidae; genus Octodon; species Octodon degus. Next base: position 10,088,079 of record NW_004524636.1, read on the forward strand.
GTTCTCCTAGGCTTCAATTTTAGAAAATGAAAGTCATTTTAGACAATACCAAGATTTAGCACATGGGTTTCTTGATCTCCAATTCTATAAGTAAGAAGAAAAAGTCTCTGAAAGACAATCCATTTCCACTCTGTCTTTCCTGAAAAACTTAATTGCAGAGACATGAGACTACTTTGGGTGATACTTTAATAGGAGAAGATTTAAGGTTAATGAAATGATTTTTCATAGGGAGAGTACAACTAAGTAGCTTCTGAGACTTTGTTACAGGTCGCACTATAGAGACAACTACCCCTTCTGGCCTCGCTGTAATTAGAACAATGCACAAGCTGTACTTTAGCAGGTGACCAGGGATAGGTTGCTTTGCTCTCTTCCAGAAACTGTTGCTCTGTGGATGTAAACCCCAGCAGGGGATAGGGTTGGCAGAGATGAAAGGGAGAAGGGGCCTCAGGTTTTGTTGGGTAAACAGCTCCTCTGGAACTGGTCAGCACCAGCTGTCCCCAGCAAGTCCTCAACCTACTCAGGGCCCCATTTTTTGCTTGGAGGCCAGAAGTTGTTACCACTGCCTCTGCCAGCTCTTGGGTGAGCAGGAGCTGAGCTCCCATAACCTTCAAGAAGATCAGGGACACTCCTCACTCTGAGTCACCCAAGGGCTGGAGAGGATGCCTTGCCAGACCACAGACCTCTCTCTGCACACACATTGGAGTCTGACGCAAGCCCACACAACAGGACAGTCAGACTTTTGAGGCTAAGGTCTCCTCAGCTCCATAGTTCCCAACTCCCTGGGCAGCAGCAGTCCACCCACACTGGGAACACACTTACTCCTGCTAAACCACAGGACCTTGGAGAATTTGAGGAGGGAAAGAGGCAGAACAAACTTTGTTTGGCTTTGTAATGTCGGATGGAAACTACTTCACATGTTGCAAACAACTCCTATCATCTCTAGGCTTTTTGACCTCTTGTCACTTTGTCTCTCAACTTTTACAATAAGTCTCTGAAGTCTTCTTCCAGAATCACTCACAATGAAGCTCCTATTGGGTATCCATGACTTGCTAGATCTTTCCCCAAGAAGCTTTGCTGCTCCTGTGTGTGACACCTCCAGAACATGGATGGCTCCTGTCTGATGATGCGGCTGTGACATCATCAGTCCATCATGCTGTGTAAATCTCCTCTGCAAATGGGATGTGCTCTTCTGTAAATTCACCTGACAAAGCCACCTAGCTCAGTGAGCAAGACAGCTTCACGTTGTCACTCCCTGGTCCTTTGCTTCAACTCCATGGAGAGAAATAAACACATAATGGTATTATCAACATATTATGTTATATAATTTGTATTTTGTACATATAGCATACAATATATGTTAATATTTTATTATATATTTATGTTCATAAGCTATAATAAAATACACAATTATACATTAAATATAATTATATATTAAATATATTGTAATATACCAATTCATTAATGTTGTTAAATATATTATATTATATTTTACTTGTGTTTATAGACTCTACTCAGTTTTTTTAAAATGTGAGTTTTTCAACATTTCTGCAATTTTGCCTAAAAATTGATCAAGCCTCTAAGGTACATTAATTTTGAGGATTTCTCAAAATTTTCTGAGGCTTTCCCATCATTCTTACACTTTCTTCTGCAATTCTTTATTAATTTATTCATCAACCCAAATTGGAGAGTTATCATTCAAGGTTAGCAATATTAATAGACCCTTATATTGGTTTTGAGAGTTAATATGTTCTTTTCTAAAGTGTAGAAATAGAAATGAAAACATAAATACAGAGAAAAATCTGCACATACATGTGCAAAGCAGGATTATTCATAATATATTTGACTATATTTAAATATATATTCATAACATATTTGAATACATTATGAATCCATATATTCAAAATGGAACTACGTCCATCCAGGGATGAGGATAATAACTCAAGTGTGGTAGATCCATAAGTGTACTGTTACTCAGCTCTGGAAAGGGATGAAGCCCTGACACAGTTACAGCATGGATGGCTGCTGGAAACACTGACAAAGCCAGCCGCAAAGACCACATGGTCCATTTATATAAAGTGACCAATATAGGCAAACCCACAGAGAGGGAAAGCAGATTCCTGGTTGCCTAGCCCTTGGGAGGAGGAGGTGGAAGCACGAATGACTGTTGAGAGGGTTTGGGGCATGGTGCTGGCTGCACAGTTGTGAAGATACTAAAAAAAAAAACCTGAGTGTGAATTTTAAATGGATTAGATGAATGATGTGTAAACTGTAAGCCATTAAATTTATAATAATAAAAAGTAGAGCCAGCCAAATAGCTCAGTGGATTAAAGCACCTGCCAGCAGGCGCAGGGGCCAGGGCGCACTGAGAGGGCAATTGAGACTGGGAGTGGTGGTGTGCGCCTGTAATCCCAGCTCTTGGGATGCTGTGAACAGGTGGATCACTATGAGTCTGATCTAGTAGTGAGACTCTGAACACACTGTAGACCTTTCCCCCACCCCAAAATAATAAAAAGTAAAACTAGCTTATTAAGCTTAGTTATTGATACTTAAGATTGAACCTAGGCTCTTTGCAGTGAGCTGTGCCCTCAACTTTTAAATTTTATTTTAAAGAGAATAGAATAAAAATGACACAGAATTTCAAAATAAGGTGGTAGGAAATTGACAACAGTTTTTTTAAACCTTTTTTTCTTTTAGTTTAATTCTGAGACACAGTCTAGTTATGTTGCTAAATAGCTTAGGCTGAGCTCAAATTTGCAAATTTTCTGCCTTAACCTTCCAGAGTCCTAGAATTACAGGCATGTTGCCACCATGCCTGGCCCTCTATTTTGTCTTTCAAATTTTATTTTCTCTTTGATATTTATCATTCGTATTCTACTACTGTGCAATTAAGAAAATAACATAATAGCATCGGTTTACTGAAAAAAAGCTTATATACTCATATCATCATCAACCTAGTGGTATCAGCATCTTTTAAAAAGTGGATTGTCTTTTGATATGTGACAAACAGAAAGCACTATTTCACTATTGCTCATTGCCTTTTAACAATGATGGCCACATGTGAGAATCAAAACCTTTTCACTGCTCCTAGAGGTCGCCCGCTTCTTGGTGCCCCTCTCCTCTTCCTGTAGCTCCGCAGTCCCTGTCCCTTCTCCTTCTGCCCAGATTGGCATGCTTCCCACTCCATCGCTGAGTCCCGGATTTGCTCTCTGCTTGGAATGCTCTATCCCAGCCAACGAGCAATTCTTGCCTGATGTTGACCTCTCAGTGGAGCTTCCCTGGAGCCCCCGGTGAATCCTTCCAGCATGCCAAGCACTTTCCCTAACTACTCCAGTCACCTTGTATAGCGTGTTACTCCTGCCAGGATATAAGTCAGCTCTATGAGGTTGTGGATATGTGGTCATTGTGTTCTCTGACACACTCTGACATATGCCATAGTGCCTCACACATAGTTCCTGTGTAATTCACATCTGTTGAGTGAATGAGCAGACAGGGATTAAGTTAGCAGTCTGGTTTGAGATATACATTCTGTTCTTCATTAGGTAATTTATCAGTCCATCTATCTGAATGTGAAGGTTTTGTCTTGATTAGGTCTGACTGAATAAACAAAAGGGTGAAATAATATGTCACCCACTAAAGAGAAATTGACATTTCCTTAAAATTCTAGATTAGGAGTAAATGATTATTCTGGAATATTTGCCAATTTACTTTGAGGTCACCGTATATAAATTCAACTAGTCAAATAAGTATTAACTAAATACTTCACTTTCTCTGTGTCAGCTGCATGATGTTAGTGATACAACAATGGAGTTTACGTTGTCATGGGAAGACAAAAAAGTCAGGCAGACAGCTACGTATGATGGCGAGTAGCGCTGACAGGTATAAAGAGAAGCTATTAGGGTAATGGACAGAGAATTAAAGGGACCCTGGAATGACAGGCAAAGGCCAACGTGAGGTGGCAGCTTTTGCATTAAGTCAGGAGTAAAGTTAGGTAAGAAACTTGTATTTATCTACAGAGTATACAGCCAACAAAACCAAATCCTACACCAGGAACATGGGGCCGTACCATGCCAGAGAAAAAGCGGAAAGTAAGGAGAAAAGTACGGGAAGGAATAACGAGAGGTCTTCAGGAATTGAGTCATTCTGGGGTCCCACAGACCATAGTCCGTAGATTCCCCTGGAGCTTCTTGGGGCCTACAGAGCCAACATTGTACTGACAGAATAGTTTGGGTGGCAGAATATACTCTATGTTTCAGAATGCTATCCTAAGGCCACAGACAATATAAGAAAAGCAGGTGAATGCTTGGCACATGGAAGCCAGGAGGAAAGGCGAGGTTGCTCTTCACAGCGATGGACCCCAAGGAAAAGTGTTTAAATTGATATTGTTGAGCCTCGGAAAGATCATAGCAGAGACAGGACTTTGGCTCCACTGAGAGAGCCCAGCTAGCATGTGGTTATGAGAGCAAACTGGACACTGGAAGAATGTAGGAGCTTTCTAGGTGAGGAACGACCTAGGTGCTAGAGTGCATTCTGTCTCCATACATGCAAGATCTGAACCTAGTGTGGCATAAACTTCCTGTTGCAGAATGCATCTTGAAATCTCTATCAGTTCCCCAAAGTTATATAAAATAAAGACTGTTGAATGAACTTCCTTTTCAAATGGAGTATAATCAGACCAGTGATTGACAGCAGTGACTGAGTGAGACTTGTTGGGGATAGCTGCGGGGAAAGGGAGTGTGGTCCATGGCCCAAGTTTATCTTGCCTGACCAGCAAGGGACCTGGGCTCACTCAGCTAGGGCTGCTTCCAAGGGCTGTCAGCTTCTCATCATATCTGGCTTGTCATGAGCGGCTAAGTTGGCTCTAGGGGCCAGACCCAGGCTGAAGGAACAGAGGATGTACAGTGTGTTCTGGAGGGTCAGTACAAGGAAGCCCATAACCTGCTGCAAACATCATCAGGTCTTTTGTCACTCATGTAGGGTGCCATATGAAACAAGTGGCACCCCTTAAGATCTTCAAATGGCACCTTCTACCTTCTGTCTCACTCCTCAAGGCCTGGCTTTGTGGGATGGACAATGCAAGAGAAACACAGGTTCCATGACATTGAAACCACTGATCTAGCCTTTAGCAAACTTTATTGTCTCTACAGATAACACTGCACTTGCAGTGAGAAATTATGGTGAGCTCAGCACCAGTTAGAGAGTATACTCAAAGCAATTCTTTTGGGAGCTCAATCAGAGGGAAGAAGCAATGGTTCATTGCTCAAAGTCACGTTGTCTCCTGTTTGTAAATATTTCTGAGAAAAGAAGCTTGAGAATCAGTGGCATCTTTCCTGGATACTATCAACTGATGCTTTACTCTCTGCCTTTCTCCGCTAAATAGCATATCCAGGACAAATAAGCCTCAAATGATTTAACAAAAGGTGCTCTTTCTTGGCAGGCAATGCAGATGGGGTATGATTTATTTAAATCATTTTCCTTTTGAGTTAAGAGTTTGATTCTGCGCCAGCACTACTCTGGGAGAAAATTATGTTCAAGTAAGTTTTTACTACATTATGAAAAGAAGCATGTGCTTATGCGTCTGTGTGTGTGTGTGTGTGTGTGTGTGTGTGTGTGTGCTTTTTTTTGTGTGTGTGTGTACACTGTGTACCACTGCAAGGACATGGTGACCTGGTTTTAACTCTAGTGATATAAGTAAGACTGTAATGAAGCAGGAATGACTTCATCAGGAAATCCTCATTCAAAATTCCAAATATACAAATAGATGTCTTTTATTCTGCTGTGAATCAAAATGATGCCATGTCCTGTAATTAAGGATGTTACTAACCAGGTTGAAGGGGGCCCAGCCGGGGTTCGCCTTTGTTTCTTGGACAGTCATCTTAAAGTAAGGCATCTTAAGCCTGAGAGCAGCCTTGTTTGGCAAACCTTCCGTTTTGTTTCCAAATTTATCTTAGGCTGTAACAGTTTCATTTAATCTTTACCTCACATTAGGAAAACTGTTAACTACTTGGGTCTAGATGCAAAAACATTTGTGTATTTCACATAGGTTACTATGTAGCCAAAAAAAAAAGAAATAGAGTAATAACTGGAAGAAAGTCCTAACAGTCAGTTGAGCTTACTTGTCATTGAGCCATAGAACTTAAATTAAAAAGCAGTTGTCAAATGCAAATATACACGGGAGTGGGTCAATAGATAACACTGGCTTATTATTTCTTTCCTGCAGGAAATTATATGCAGTCATTAGTCCTTCTAAATATTAACTTCTCAAACTGACCAGGTAACTGGCCCCTGGGTTCTGCACAATGGTGGGGTGAAATGGTCTGTTGAACAGAGACATCAGTGCACAGGATGGGAGGGAGTTGCGACATGTTTAGCGCAGTGATTCAAACATGTGTGAAGTCAGCAATTCTTTCTCAGAAACACAAAACTATAAGCTTCCTAAGCCTGCAGCCCAAGGCCTGTGGAATCTCGCCCTGCAGCCTTCAAAAGAGGCAAATGCTGCCCAACTTTCCCAGCTGCAGAAAGCACCCTCGTGGCTTGAGACAACGCCTGCACTTGCAGGTCTCCTGTCCTGCCTTCTGGTCAACCCCCATCAAATTCTGTCTTTGCTTTAGGCCATGGCTCTTGACCTCCCTGCACCCCTCAGTCAGCTGTGACTCATAGCAGAGGCCAGATAAATGCTGTGCTGCGCAGTGGTGGGAGAGCTATGGTCTGTGTGTTTTCCTTTTTTTTTTTTTTCTAGTGAGAAAAGTGAGGTCAAATGGTCAAGTGGTAAGAATTTATTTATTTATTGTCTTTAATTTGGGGGGAATTCCTGTATTGGATGGGAGATTCAGGTGAGTGTTCTCTTTTAATGCCACACAATACTGTGGTGCAAACATTAGTCTTTGGCATTGTTCTGTCTTTAATTGATTGCAAAACTCCATTTAGATACGTTTACCACTTCTGTAACCTTGTCCTTTAAAATGAGTCTCTGCAGTTACCAGTTAAGGTATGGATTCTCTTTTTCACCTTCTGAGTCTGTGTTTGGGAGGAGAGCTGCTTTGGACAAAAGAAGCTGCTGCAGTGATAGTATGCCGGGTAGCTCCCAGGCACCAAGACAGTCTCATTGGAAGAGCCAATGCCATCTAATCTGAGGCGATCCTAAGGCCAACCAGCCTGCCGGCACCTACTCTGTGACTACAGACAAATGGATGGAACCAGCTGAAATCAGCCAATTCTCATGAAAAAGAAGAAAACTGCTCAACTGATCTGTAGCTGCATGAAAACAAACAAACAAACAAACAAACAACAAAAACGGGATTGTGAAAAAAAAAAAAAAACGGGATTGTGGTTTTTAACTCACTAGTTTGTCATCATGGCAGTAGATAACAGGTGTCTTGTCCTTGCATCTTACCTCAGCTACATGGGCTGACACTTTTAAATTCCGATGTTCACACTCTGTATTTCCAGAGACCACTCTTCTTCACCCTGAGTCCTCTCAGCTCTCACCACAGCACAGCACAGAGACTCTCCAATGTTGGAGAAATGTAAGGTCTTAAAATATGTCACATTCATTTATTAATAGAATGTTTTACCCCATCCTGATCTACACAGATTTTTAATTCTAGATGAGAGCACAGGACCCATTGTGTTGGTTTGCTAGGGTTGCCACTGCTAACAGCTGCACACACCCACCATTACTCCCACTAATTCCAAAATTATCTTAACCTCTTATTCAAAGTTAACCTAAGCTTGATTCTTTTCTTCTGTCCTTATTTCCACTACTCATACCACTATGACACCATTTGCCACCCTAGTCTGCACATACACACATACACACACACACACACACATGAACGCACACCCCTGCCACACACACACACACACACACACACACACACATATACACTCCTAAATTTGTGCCTCTTATCTACTTCTTCCTTATGCTTTGAATGGCTTTTTCCAGAATATTGCTTTTAAAAATCCCATGCAAATTCTGGAGTATCTAAGACTTCCTCCAACTGCAAGTCCCTTCCAAGTATGTTGGCAGTACAGTATACTTATACAGTGATTACTTCATTTTTAATAAACTTCCAGTCTTATTTCATGTAGGCTTCCTCTATGAACTGGAGTTACAGTACTACAGCAGTTCACAAGCGCTTCTTTCAGTGACCCTATCTTTTTGTATAACATAGGCACTTGTGGAAGAAACTAATGTAGCCACTAGTTTTCCTTTTTGCCCTTCTATTCTCAGACACAGAACACTCTGCAGCTAAGGCAGACTGAATTTTGGACTAAAGCGATGTTTCATACAATGAGACTTTACTTTCTATGTTTCCTTATCTTCTCATAATGCCATCAACTTCCGATTCTATTGGTGAACAAATCTGTGGGTTGAGTGAGAGCCCTCATGATTCAGTCACTTCCCCAAAGCCCATCAACCAGGTTGGTTAATTCAGTTAAAGGATTGTTTAAGCCTTTAACACAATGAGCTTCTCAGAGAACTAAAGATCCACACTACTGAGGTTGCTCATTCAGGTGAATTCTCTGCCCCTTGTTTGATATCTGCAGAAAAAATAAAACATAATGTAGAACACATGCTTCTAGAACCTGATCTTGGACTCATGTGACCATTCTGAAAGTAAATAAGCTCTAATATGTGGAATTACTAGTTGAGGACATAGCATGTGACACAAACTGTCTTGAGTCTTCCCAGGGCATGCACAGGCATCCCTTCCTCCCCAGGCTCTGATGTTCCTTCCACCTTGTCTTGGCTTCCTTTATCTCCTTGACATTTTTAGCCTTCCTGTTGTGCTGCCTCCCTAGCTCTTTGAGTCCTGAATGTGTAGAGACTTTACATGATTTAATTTACTATATTTGCTTCTTCCCTCCATTCTGAGAGAGCTTCCTCACCTTCATGTCTATAACATTGACTTTTCTGCCAAGAGGATGTTCTTATGTGCATCTGTATCCACTACCTTCCTCATCACTTTCCTCCTTACTTCCCCAGTGAGCTCCATGGTCATTTCTCTTGACCGCCTTGTGCTGTCCATGGAGGGAGTGCTAGTGGGGAAGTCCAGTCTCCATAGCACCAATGATGAATCTCACTACTTGGGACAACACTCATCAGAGACAAAGCAGTTAACAAAAGCAAGTGAACACGTAAATTAGAGGACCTTGTCAGCATCCTGGATGTTAAGCTTTCTTGCCACATGAAAATGGAAACAGATAAAGTACATATCTCCATTCTCTCACCTGCACATGCTTAGTGAAAATAGAAATTTCCAGGCCTTCTCTAAGAAAGTCTTTCAAGATGTCTGAATTGGTTTTTAGAAATTCACTTGTCCAATAAAAAGTCTAGGGAAGTCTGGGAATCCTTCTGGGCCTCTGTCAAGTTGAAATCCATCTTGCCACTCACTAGTGAAGAACTTTGAGGAGGTTCCCTCAGCTCACATCGCACAGCAAAAAAGAGATACTCCTTCTCCAAATTAACATGGAAGAGTTGGCCGGGGAGATAGCTTGGCAGTCTAGGCACCTGCCTGGCGGGCCCAGGGATCCATGTTCAATCCCCAGTACCACATGTTATTATGGCCCCATACCAAGAGCTGGCCACCAGAACTGGGGGTGGTGGTGCACACCTGTAATCTCAGCACTGGGGAGACTGAGACAGGAATATCACTACAAGTTCAACTGTGTAGTGAGACCCTGTACCAAAATCAATCAATCAATCAATCAATCAATCAATCAATAATCTAATAGGGACAAGTGGTTTCATTGCACTTATTGCTTTAACTTACTAATGCTCCCTTGCATTGGTACTCTTTGTAACTTACTCTTGTACTGAAATTGAGGTTGGCCATATAAACTGTTTGGCTCAATGGAACCTTTTTTTTTTTTTGGTGGAACTGGGGATTGAACTCAGGCCCTTGAGCTTGCCTAGGAAGCATTTATGCTACTGAGACATCTCCCTGGTCCCTTGGAATCGTTCATTTATAATATATTGTAGCAATTAATATAAAACACAATTAATAATATATAGCATAATTGTGTACAATATCATTTTTGAATAATACAAAATATATTGCTATAATTATAAATTGAAAATACATCATATAGAATACCAGCTGCAATATGCTATATAATTATTGATCACATAATAACATGTATAATTATATATCATATGTATGACATATGTTATTTATTATATTTGTCTCTATGTGTATATATGTATATACACACATACATGTATATATACACACATACACCTACCATAGGAAGGTTAGGATGATTTTGGAGAAGAAAGATTGAATACATATTACTATTTTGATTTCTGTTGATTTTCTTTAATTCTACCAAGATACACTACTAGGCTAATACAGCATTCAGCTAATCATCATATATCCATCCTTTCCTAAACATTTAATAAGAACTAACCAAAAGACAACATCCTTTATAGGCCCTTGAGGTCATAGCTCTTCAATAAGCAATATCATTGGCTTTCTTCCTATCCCTTATTTATCCTATTTCAACTGCTAAGATGATATTGGGACATGAAATTTTCAAAGGTCATATAATAAGCTTTGTTTGTTTGGGTATTTTTTTGTATTTTAGGGAAGGGTCTACAGGGTGTTCAGGTCTCTTACAAGATTGGATTCATAGTGATCCACCTATTTACAGCCTCCCAAGAGCTGGGATTATAGGCATGTGCCACCACTCCCAGTCACAATTGTCATCTCAGTGCGCTCTGTGGACAGAGCTAGCACAGTAGGCCTGGGGATTGAACCCCTGGCCCCTGTGCCTGCTTACAGGTACTTTTATCCACTGAGCTATTTGACGATCCCTAAGTTTTGGAATGTTGTCATGGTATAGGATTTTGTGCTTCCGTATGTCATTTTAAGGAATACTGGATAGTTTTTCTGTTCTTCTGATCATGCTGTCCTAACTCTCTCTCTCTCTCTCTCTCTCTCTCTCTCTCTCTATATATAT
>NW_004524636.1:10099140-10108137 GCF_000260255.1 Octodon degus
TGTGTGTGTGTGTGTTTATGAAAATTTTGAGTCCTTGTTCTTTATTAAGTACACCTTCCAGTATTTATTAGTAGTTCATATTTTTATAATCCTAAATTCCCTTCCCTTTCCCTCATCTTACTTAGAATGAAATTCCTTACAGAGAACACACACACACACACACACACACACACACACACACAATGTTAACCCAGAATATAGCAGAAACCAACAAAATAAAAAACACAATATATTTCCCTTGATATCCATGGGAAATTGTTTCCAAGATCCTCATGGATAACAATATTGAAAAAGTCTCAGATCTTTGTATAAAATGTTATTGTATTTGCAAATAACCTGTGCACATTGCAAATTTCCCTGTAAGCCTTAAATCATCCTTATACTGTTCAAAATGCCTAATGAAATGTAAATGTTCTGTAAGGAGCTGCTATACTCTGCTGTCTGGGGAATAGTGAGCAAGATGTAAAGCTGCACATGAGCAGTGCAGAAGCATTTAGTTCTGGTATTTTTGATCAGAGCTTGGTTGAATCCGTGGATACAGGACCCAGAAATAAGGAGGGCCTATTGTATAGGAAGAGACCTCAGGGAATAGGGCGACTCATTGAAAGCTGGCACAGAGAGGAACTGATAGAAGAAGTAGAGGCAAAGTGCCAGATGAACTGCTGGGAGACCTGCTGGGCCCAGGCTGAGTGCCCAGAGATGTCCTCCACTTCCCTCTCACCCCCTCACCACTTCTCTTCACCTACCCTGTGTTGTTCTGGGAAACCCACTGGACCAGGCCAATTGGTCTGTCTTCATATAGGCTTTATAGGTCCCGGAGAAGGTCCTGAGATAAGAATTATTTTTTAAAGAATTTTATTGAGAAACAAATAGCAATGAGACAGTTTCAAAATCGGTTAGTAGGACAGTTTCAATAATTAATACATTGCATATTGTTGTCTTCTTAGTGGTTATTCACGGTACAAGATGCAGACATGATATCTTTTCCACAAACACTATTAGAACAAATATTTCTATTCATTAAATCAAGGGAAAGTAGCTGTATATCTATCCTAATTATTTTGAATATACAGATACAAAATGGTCCTTCATTTGCATCCCCCTTTTTTGTTTAGTTTTCTGAGAGAAGGGTATTATATTATCATCTAAATATTGTAGGTGCATGAATTCAGCAAAATAATCCAATATATTCCAGTAGTCCATAATAGTAGGGGGTTTTCCATAGGACTGGCAATGTCAGAAGTTGTTGACCTGAGCCCTTTACAGCCCAGCAAAGCAGCATGGCTTCACCACTTATACCTCGTTTTTATACCTTTCTGCTGAATGGTTAAGACCAAGATAAAGCAAGACCTACATAACAAGAAATGTAACTTTTGTATCTACCAAGGTCAGTCAAATCTCCTCAGGATTTATCCTGAAACCCTGTACAGCAGTTAATAGATCTTTTGTTAGTGTTGGCCATGTGGATGAGTCATGGCCATTTCTTGACCAATTTGCCTGATATAAGAATTATGTGAAAAATTTATTTGAGAAGAGGTGTAATTTCAAGAGGAACCAATAAAGGAGCAGCAAGTGACAAGGGAAAGCCAGTGGACCCAGCAATGGGTGTGTTATTAAGCAAGATCTCTTTGTTTGCTCCAGTTGCTGGCTCCTGTTGGAATTCCAGAGATAGTGTGGAGTAAGGAAGCTGGGTACAGATTAACTTCTGTCAGTCATTGGTGTCTGAAAACTGTTGAACATCAGCTCTTCAGCCCATTGGCTGTATGCTTGAGCCAAGCTTGCTCTTCTGATAGAAAAGAAATCCAGAGGCTTAATGCTTCAAGAACAAAACACCATGCCAAGTTACCTGAGGCCCAGGCAGCTGTGGGCAGGGCTGCTACTTCCTTAGAGTGATGGATGGCAATAGCAGGAGATTCAGAGAGCAGGAGGGGAGTGAGATGAGGGAGGGTTCCCACACACACTTTCTCCTCTTGCCTACTTTGTGCCTCTCTGATTCTGCCCACAGCTTCCATCAGGATGTCCTTCTCCCTGCAGCATACTCCCTGGCTCCCAGGAATTGTTTTCTCTTTTTGCCCTGTCAGCCCTCTCACGCTGGCATTTCTAGGTAATGCCTATAGCTCTGGGAGGTACTGCATTCATCCAAGCCTGCTTCTTTGTAAAAAATTTCTTTACCGAACAGTTGCACTAAAAAGCACCTTTGCTTCCAGTGGTTGTTTCTAGACTTCCAGTCCTCCCCCATCTAACCTGCCTTTTAAGAAATCAGGCCAGTCTCAAAAATACCTCATAACAATCTAACTACTATTTTTCTTTTGTAGATACAGAATGCAGAGAGGTGAGTTGCCTAAAGCCACATGACAAGGGGGTAAATGAATCAAATAAAACTCAGCTTTGCCACCTACAAGCCCACATTCTAAAACAATGCAATGTACTATTATAGAAAGTGTTGTTATTACTAATAATGTGCTCCTGGCTCATGGCTAAGCTCTGCAGCCCATTGTCCTGCACTTTTAGGCCTCCAATAGGCACTGGGGCGACTCCATGCAGAGGAATGCCTAGCTGAGCAGCATGTGGCCCAGCAGCCCCAGCCAGCCAGGTGACGCCTAGCCAGATGGTCCCCCTCCCACCCCGGAGGCCACTATTGAAAATTTGAAAGAGACAAAATGTCCATGGAATCCTCCAAGAGAGAGCAGATGCTGCTTGGGGAAAACCTGTCTGTCTATGCTGCGGCATCAGGGGACAAGTGAATCAGGGGACACTTGAAGAATGATGAATAAAGAAAGAAACAGGGAGCATCCCCATCTCATCTTAGAATAAAATGAATGCCCACTATGTCTTGTTTTCCTACTTTTGGTAATTAAAATGACCCTTATGGCGATTCATATTAAAGACTGACTCTGGGAAATGAACTCTCACTATCTACCTTCCAGATTTCCATGGAGAGATATCTGAGGGAGAAAAGTGTACATGAGGAATCTTCCTGCCTGGTTCAAGTACTGGGTGTGTATTTTTTCCACTGCTCAAATTTCTGTTGGCAAATTGCACACACTATTGGAACTGTTCATACAGGCATTAAGCAGGAGCAGTATGCTTGTGGAATGAAGACCTATCAAATGTGGCAGGACTAAAGCTCTGTCCGTGGTGACCCCTGAGTGCCCACTGGGATCTCTGAAAGGACAGCGGTCTGTAGGAGTGCCCTCCACTTCCCTTTGTTGAGCCTGGCTTCAGGCTGCAGCAGCTGATCTACTTATTATGCTCCTGAAAAGAATGTCTAGGTGACCACAGGGACTAGAAGGAACCAAAAAATCATGAGGCCTGAAAGCCACAAAGAACAACAGGAGCTGAGGAGTGCTAATCCCACCCATAATTAGAGGAGCTCTGCAGCCTCACAGGGCCAGTAGCAATCTGAACTAAGGCAGAGAAGATCTGGCCCAGTCTGCAGCCCACCACTGCCCAAAGGTGCTGTCATCAGCAGGGTTCTGCTATCCAGTGAGGTTGGGGCAGTGTGACAAGAAAGACAGAAAGCTATAGAAAGTATTGATTCAAGGCAAAAGTGCACTGCATTCAAGATTTCTTCAAAATTGCTTCAAGTTTCTCTTGACCTCCTCCCCTGTTCTTAGAATTATGTGTACTTTAATGGGAATTTAAGTATGGTGTGGCTGATCTGTTTACTTTAGACTCATCAAAATGCTGTTTTGTAAGAAGGATTTTGTAGTGAAAGATTTGCATAACTTTTTCTTGGGCTGTAGTTCTTAGAAATAAAACTGGTGTTGCATCCTGAAAGGAGGAGCAGGCTTACTTCTCTGATTTGTCATGATCAACTCCCGCAATTGGTCCTTGCCTACTCTATTCTTCCCAATCCGACCTCCATCCTGGGCATCTCAAAAGGTTTCCATGGCTACAAAATTGTTCTCTGACTGTCATCTGCCTTCAGCCTACACAAGGCTCCAGGAACATACTACCGCATCTTCTGCTCCCTTCTATCCGAACATGTCACACACTGCCTGCTGGCTGAGTGGAAGCAAATGAGTTTCTGGTGGATTGCTAGGCGAGTTTGAATATTGGCTAAAATATTAAATTCGCTTTAAGAAAGAAAAATAAAATTTCAGGTATTTCTTGAAGGATTGAAGTGTCCACCCTTGTCTTAATTTATTTGGGGGAAGTTTATTTTCTATTTTTGGTGCTGAAAACCAAACCCAGGGCTTCCAGCTTGCTAGGCAAGCATTCTACCACTAAGTCAAATCCCCAGACCCTGTCATAATTTATGTAAATACACATGTTGTGATTAAATTAGTAGACCAAACAGAAGATGGTGTGTGAATCCATGCAACACTTTTTACTTCCTATTCCACATCTGGTACTTCCTTTGCTTCTCCTAAAAGTAGAAGATCCATAAAAGCAAGTTTTCCCAGTTTTTTTTTTTTTTTTTTTTTTGAGAGCTAAGGAAACAGAGGCCCAGATTCTCCATAGCTACACAAAAGAGTCAAGATCTTAATATGAGTTTCTAATATCTGATTTGTGCTAATATGTTAGGATAGGTCATGGGAAGAGGTTCAGGGTCTTACGAACACTGGAGAACCAGTCTGATTATGGAGGGGGGTCTTCTTCCTAATCAATTGTGGTTAGGAATTTGATATGTAATAATACAAGCCTGGACTTTGGAAAGATACTGGACTGTGAATTTACTTAAAGTTTCTTGGCTCAGAGCAGATGTCTAAGGTGCTGTTGGGAGCTAGCTTTAAATACCTATTCAGTACTTCATACTGATGGTAAACAAATTGATGTTTTAACAGGATACCATCCAACATTAGAAGTAGCATGAAAAGTGGCCAATTTAGGCATCATCCATAATCCTGAAGAGAACGAAATGTCCAGTAAGATATATTTTCGACAGGTAACCTTTCCAAAAAGGCCTTGTTGAACTGCAAAAGATCCACACACATTTCAATCAGATTTCACACCATCTGTGAGATGGCAAACTATAAGGGGAGATTACTGAAATTTAAAGAGATGGTGAGGACATCTCAGCCAGATGCAATGGGCAGTTATCTCCCAAGCTGGATCACAGGGAAGGCTTCCCAATCTATTTTGCTTCTTTCCCCAAACTCTCAGCCAGAGCAGCACACTTGTGCATGCAGTGACATCTAGTGACAAAGAAAATAAAGCCAGCTGCAAGGGCTACCTGAGAGGCTGCACAAAAGTGGCCCCCTGGTCTTCCTCATCAGGGATTAGTGCTCAGGGCTTTCCATTGCACAGACGCAACAGTTTCTAAGCTACACATATCTATAAAGAGCAAGGAAGGACATACCAAACGGGTTTGCTAAACTCCACTGGCTGCTCTCAGAAACTGATGTGTACCTGTAGAGCCTAAGTTAGCACAGAATCTCTTCACATAGTACTGCAATCTTCCACCCAAAGATTATGCTATGAGTAATAGAACTTCTGGCCCCAAATCCACTTTCACAACCAGATAGATAGATAGATAGATGATAGATAGATAGATAGATAGATAGATAGATAGATAGATAGATTTACAAGTTAGGAAAAACAAAGATTTGACCAAATCTCATGCACAACCTACTTGAAACTCATACTACAATATTTGGAGAAAGCCATTATAAAATGTTTCTAGATTTACTTAGTGTAAGTTTGGGATTTGAGGAAATTAATAAAATATATTAAAATCGTAACTTTCTGTGTGCAACAAAAGCCTGGGTCTTGTCTTGGTACAGAGGTAAAAACATGGAAGCCACTGATGTCCATGGGGTTCTTTGTTGTTGGCTGGTGTCATTTGACAAGAACCCGAGTCTTTGCCCCATTCCACTGTATACTGTCTTTGGGGAGGTAGGAGAAGGCAGCTTATCTACTTGGGAGGCTTGTAGATTCTGGGGCTTTGCAATGAACCTGAGAGTTTGTATATATAGTACTCAGGTGATTGCTGTGCAATTTTTCCACAATATATTTGTGTTTCCCAAAGGAAGACTCCCATTGACAACCTGGAGAGGATACAAGGTATAAAACTATCTACAATCTAGAGGGGCACGGAGGCTCCTTTTTTAATCCTAGAACTCTGGGAAGTTAAGACAGGAGCCCAGTCTGAGAAACTTAGCAATGTAGCAAAACCCTCTCTCAAAACCAAACCAGGCCAAACAAGCCAGACCATTTTTAAAGTTTGCTAAATGTGTAACTCAGTACAAGGACCTGGGTCCAATTCCCAGTACCACAGACAAAAATTGATATTTATGGTCCTGAGACTTGATCTTTAAATATTTATGGTAACAACTGGATTAGCCACATGTAGCTAAAACATGTTCACAATTAACTTTATGATTTCCAAAATTATCTCTATTGACTTGCAAATTAGCTGAAGAAATTGGTTTCTTTTTGTCTTGTGTGCATTAAAACTATCATTTCTAACTTCAGGAGTCTCTTTCTTTGCCCAATGGAAAAATAAAGGCTTTAAGAAAATCAGTTTTTTAAAGAAAACAAAAACCGTAGCTTAAAAATACTATGTATGAAGCATAGCTGGGGCCTGGCAAGGTTAATCAGGGTATTCTGAATGATTGATTAGAAATTGAATGCTTGCAAATTAAGTAATCACTGGTATAGCAAAACAAGTTGCATTTAAATGATTCCATTAGTCAATCTTATAGTCAATTTATATTACGATAATGATCAATGGATAATTCATTTTGTGCAAAAGTGAGATTTTAATATATATGAGGCTCATATGTATATTCATATATTGTACTGGGCATGTATACATGATTATTACATATTATATATATTGGACTTAAAGTTGGCACAGTATGAGAACACTTACAATAAAACTGATGTGCTTGCTGCATTCGCACAATCATTTGTGCTGTCTTGGAGTTTAAATTCCAGTGCTTACTTCCCTTGCTTGGATTCAGAGTTTTTCCCCTCATTTCTACTGATTTGCAACTGTCTTTCCTTTGAAGTTTTGAATGTGCTCTAACTTTGCCAGGTGACTTTTTCACTGGCAAAGAATTTTGAAGTTGAATGTCTACTAGGTGGAGAGTTGGTCTGGGTTTGCAGAGCCTCAGAGGCCTGGGACATGGTTTAGGTTTCAGGGGCTAAAGAAAGTAAGTACCTTGGAGCATGTGGGGATTGTCCCACAACCCATGGTCTCCTCAATCTCTGGGGGTTTCTTTTATGATTTGGGGTTCTGAGAAAAGAAAAATTTCTTCCACATCAAGCATGCCTGCATAATTTTAGTTTGGAGGTTTCTTTTGGAAATGCTTCTCTGGTCTACTTTTTCCACTATTCATTGACTCTTTGGTTGAATTTTATCCTAAGATATTTGTTCAGACTTCCATGGATCCATACAGCAGGAATTCCAGAGGGTGTGTGTAGAGTTTGGAACAACTGAACCCAGAAATACTCTGAAGTCAGCAGACATTCCTGTCTCCACATCTACAGATTTCTGAGCACTACTGGGATCTTTCCTTTGCTTCATTTTCAAGTGCTTAGATGATAGCAGACCACTCAACTGATTCTTTTTTTTTTTTTTTTTTTTTCGGAACCGGGGATTGAACTCAGGCCCTTGCACTTGCCACGGAAGCACTTATTCCACTGAGCCATCTCCCCAGCCCCCCACTCAACTGATTCTTATGTTTAACTCTGCAAAGAGAAGGAGCTTTTAAATGAGTAGACCATGAGCTCTACTTCCACAAAAATTTTTATTGGTTCTTCTGTTGGAAATTCAAAGCCTATCATAACTGGCCATCCGTCTAGGTCTCTTTCACCACTTGGCTTCTACCCTGACATCCACCTTGCTCCTGGGTACATCAGACTGTTTATTATCCGACCATCTCTGCTTACCTCTCTGCACCAGGCTGCGACTTGTCTTTATAGCATTCCCTTCTCCCTCCTTCTAATCTCCTTGTCAACCACCTACTTTTGCTCCAAAACTTCATCAAGTGGCACCTGCTCCAGGCAGCATCTTCTTCAGTGTCTCTGTATCCTCTTCTTAAAATTTAGTCTCCTATTTTTTTTTTTTTTTCACTTTCAACCATCCTTGTGACCTCATGGTCCCTTGCTCTGCCTTTCCCCTGAGCTCTGTCCTGGTCTCTGGTTTCTTTCTTTTGTTCATCTCACCCAATCCCCTACAGTTAATTTCCACATATTGTCTGGTGACTCAGGTTTCAGTGTCATTTGTTAAAGGTGAAATTTGTTCTCACAGAAGGCAGGCATGCAGTTCAGAATGAGTAACAGAGGATGCATTTGAACTATGGGTGGGTGAATGATCTCTCTGGAGAGAAATTGAGGTTTGCATGTGAATATGTGCTACTTACCCCATTATAAGGTAAGGATATAAAAAGGCTGCAGTCAGATTATTCTTCACTTTGCAGCCTGCACAGGATTCCTGGGAATGCATGTCCATTTGTATTTCAGGTTTGCTTGGATCAAGTGCTCTAAGAAAGTGTGTTCTAATTCCAATACATATGATAAGGTTGCTGTGCCCACATAAAAAACTGAGGCTGAAACTTGGAAAGAAAAAGTTTATTATGTTCGCAGACTCAAGGGAAAGAGTTGCTGCACATCATGTAGGATGATGGTGTACACCCACATGGCCAGAAAGCAGAGGCAGGGGCTGGGGAGAAGTCAGAGCCATGGCTTTTATGGTGGTTTCCACGGGAAAGCAAAATGCAAATTGCATAGTGCCAGCAGCTCTTGGACTTGGGGATAGGCTCTAGTACTCTGACATTTGCTTTCAGATGATTTGAAGCAGGGGAAATATTGGCTAGGTGTGTGAGCGTTAGAAAAGGAGGTGTTTGGGGCTATAGGCTCAAGATAGGTAGGCTTTCATATGGAAACCTTGTTCATAGCCCTGCCTTTTCTGTTAGTAATAATTGGCTTTTGGAGGGGGCCCTCAGCCTGGGAGTATTTGGGCCTCCTACAAGGGTGATGGGGCCAAAGCATCTGGGATGTAGAACGTAGAAAATAGAGCTAAGGAGGGCTGGCCAAATAGCTCAA
>NW_004524636.1:10108942-10111600 GCF_000260255.1 Octodon degus
AAAAAGAGAAAAGTATGAATGAAGGGAGGGGAAAAGGCTATGTATGTATATACACAGGATAGCTGGGATAATTGTATTGTTGATTTCGACTGGTTTATTGAAAGGAACAGTTCATGCTTAGTTTTTCTCTTCTTTTTTTAAAATCAATTTTGCATACTTATATCTAGTAATCTGAACAACTAATTTGACAACAATTTTTTTTTTTTCTGTGTGTGTGTTACCAGGGATAGAACTCAGGACGCTGTACTTCCTAAGCAGGCGCTTATACCACTGAGCTATGTCCCCAGCCCCTTGACAACAATTTTTATCATCTTTTTTAGTGAAATCCTATATTGTTCCAAAAATTTTTTTGGTTTTTTTAACCCCCCTTTTTTTTTTTTTTTTTTTGTTCCAAAAATTTTTTTGGTTTTTTTAACTATGTTTTATTTTCTTTAAGAATAAGAATTTAATCTGGGCTGACGATGTAGATCAGTATTTGATACATCTTAGGATATGCAGCTGGAGAGATAGCTTAGCACATAAACTTGGCAAGTATAAGGTCCTGAGTTCAATCCCTGGTACAAAACAAAAATGTGCAAAGGCATGGATTAAATTCCCAGCACCTCGAAAGTAAAGCATAAAAATAAAGAACTTAAAAAAATCTTAAAAAAAACAGAGGCATGAATTTTTAAATTTCTATTCAAAAAGAAAATAAAGCGATTAACTGGACTTTTCACCTTTTTTTTCCTTTTTAAAAAATTTTATTGGTACACTTTATTTTATTTTATTATCTTTTCATCACTGGATAGTTATTCAAATTATTTAAATTAGAATCTCACAGAGATGTTAGAACTCATATTTCTCACAGAATTTTTTATTATTAATTTTATTGAGAAATAGTGATGAGACAGTTTCAAAACAGTTTAGTAGGACCGTTACAATAATTAATGCATTGGATATTGTTGTCTTCATAGTAGTTATTCATAGTACAAGATGCAGCCATGATATGCTGTCCAAATACTACCAGTACAAATATTTCTTCTCATTGAATTAAGAAAAAGTAGCTGTATATCCATCCTATTTTGTACATATAGATACAAAAAGATCCTTAATTTATATCCCATTTTTGTTTAGCTTTGTCAGAGATGGGTATTCCATTTCCATTTAAATATTGTAGGTGCTTGAATTAAGCAAAGTAATCCAATATAGTCCAGTAGACCATAATAGTAATGGGTTTTCCATAGGACTGGCAATGTCAGAAGTTGTTGACTTGAGCCTTTTAAAGCTGAACGTATTAATATGGCTTTACTTTTATGTCTCATTTTTATACTTCACTGATGGATGGTTAAGACCAGGACAAAGCAAGACCTATATAACAAGAAATGTAACTTATGTATCTGACAAGGTCAGTAAAATTCCTTCAGGATTCACCCTGAAATCCTGTACTGCAGTTTGTAGATCCTTTGTCAGTGTCAGCTTTGTGGATGAGTCACAGCCATTGCTTGACCAATTTGCTCTCTGTGATAACCTGAGAGAATATTTTCTCTCTAGGCGACTCTCCTTTGGTGCATTATACATCACTGATCTCTTTCCACTGTGGCCCCATAATCACCCTGATCAGAAAATTTGGGACACAACTGAGTTACAGGATGTTACAGTATAGGTTCTCTTAAGTCCTGAGTCCTCACTTACCTTTAAGGACTAGGGCCAAAATGTTGGCTATCCTTGTAGTCCTTCTTTTTCTCTAATTTTTGGTCTTCAAACTTAAGTTGTTAACCCTCCAGAAGAGAAACTTAATGACGTTATTACCCTATAACATAGACAGTTGAGCTTAACCTCACTATCTGTTTGACTATCAAACATCTTAGACATAACATGGAACAGGTATTTTCCATCAATCATTAATATGCTAAATTTTAAATCTGTACAGAATGTTTTAAGTGATTTTTAAGAAGAACCAAAGTTAGCTTTTAGCATTTCCTTTGATCCTACCCAAACCATAGCTATAATTTTACTGTGCTGAGCAGAACCAAAAAATTTGAGTGAATCTTTAAAATGGAATGGCATGACCTATAAATATCCAAACTTGTAAATTACTTAGGTACAATTTTGAGACTCAGAAAACTAAAGATTGCTTAAGTATTAAATCACAGCATATGAAAAAACAATCTCCTTGAAGTACATTGTCTTTTTTGCAAAAAAAGTCCCTAAATATCTAAATAGAAAGAAATGAACACACTTCTACCAACAAAAATACATAATTGAAATATTCTAAAATAATTTCATAAATAATAATCACTACTGAAAAGCATTTTATCTATACAATGCAAGATTTATTAGTGGCTCTCTTTGGTTTCTCATCTTCTGATGTGATTCATGAGAAGATAAGAGAACAAATCTTTTGAAGAACAAAGAGATTTGTGGTAGACAGAAATTAGATAACTGCTCAAGTCAGCAGAATTCCTGGGTGAGGTGAGTCTCTTGGATATCAAACAATGATCTTCAAAGTAAGATGCTTAAAATTATTCTGCAGTGTTGTCTATCTTTGTAGGGTTTCCATGGGATATAACACTTATTTGTGACACTCTTATCTACTTCATCCTCCTCAAAAGAATAAATTCTTCCTTGACAACAACATGGTTTAACTCTATGGTTACCCCATCAAATCTCATGCATTTG
>NW_004524636.1:10112580-10114823 GCF_000260255.1 Octodon degus
TTTCATGGCAAGAGACTCAAGCAAAAGAGGGCTGTTATTTGTCTTTGCTCTTTGTCACATGGTTCAGGTTAGTAAGAATGGTCATCAAAGGGGGTGGGTGAGGCATCTGTGAAGAGGGTATACTGAATGGACAGTTGTTCTAGTTCTAGTTCTGTTCTCTGTGGTCTGAGCAGAGATCTGGGGAGCTCTGATTGGTTTAGAGCTCTTCTCTGTTTGTATCTTTCCAGTGAGGTTTCTTGGATTTTCATTGGAATATTAGTCCTGCAGTAGGAGAGTTGCTGGGCACAATTAGAGAATGTATTTGTTTTGTAGAATGTATGTATCTACAGAGAGAAATATCCACACTGCAATATTTGTATTGCTATATTTGCAAGGTTGCTTATGTTTGTGATTTTCTTCATAGAGAATTCAGGCAAACTAATAGAAAATAGAGAAGTATGAAAAAAAAAGCAAAAGTAGAAAAATAAGATTGCATCAAACTGAAAAGCTTCTGAGTAGCAAAATAAAGAATCAGCAGAGATTAGAGACTGGGCTGCACACTGTCAGAAGTGTTTAGGAACTACACACATAACATATGAACTCAAAAAACTCCAACTAAGTAAAAAAAATCCAAAGAAAAATTGGACAAAGGACTTGAATGAACATTTCTCAAAAGAAGATCTATAAATATCCAATAGGTAGACAAAAAACTGCTCCTAATCTGCAACCATCAAGAAAATGTGAATTAAATCTACAATGAACATCAGTCCATATTTGTTAGAATGCATATAAGAAAAAAGAAAAAGATAAGTGTGAAAATCTAAGAAAAGGTGATCCCTACAACTTTGGATGGAATATAAGTAAGTACAATCATTATGGAAGGTGGTTTAGAGATTCCTCAGAAAGTTAAAAACAGAGCTACTATATAATCTAGAAATACAACTCTAGTATATATCCAAAGGAGATTAAATCAGTATGATGAAGAGATATCAGCACTCCCAAAATCATTGCAATATTATTCACAATTGCCAAGATATGAAATCAGCCTAAGTGTCTATTGACAGACAAATGGATAAGTTTGTGCAAGAGATGAATTTATTCAATTACAAGAGAGAAGAAATAACTGTCATTTGCATGAACATGAAAACCTGGAGGACGTTAAGTGAGGTTAACCAGGCACTGAAAGACAGGTACTGCCTGATCTCACTTATATGTGGAATATAAATTGGCTGAGGAGTATAATAGTTGTTACCAGTGTGGAGCAGTTTGGTAGAGTCAAATGTTGGTCAAAGGGCACAAAGTTTCAGTTAAACAGGGTGAATAAGTTCTAGAGAACTATTGCATAGTGTGGTGGCTACAGTCAATAATAAATATTCTCACTATACACACACATACACACATGCATATACATGCACACATTAAGATAACTGTATGAGATGCTGAATGTGTTAATTAAAGTGACTGTTGTAATCATTTTGAAATATATAGATAATCACATCATACATTACAAATGTAGACTTTTTAATTTTTCTGTTGCACATCAGTAAATCTGGAAAATAAATAAATCTATGAAGAATTAAAGTAGACTACTCAGTAATGTTGCACTTGTGAAGAATTGGCTGAATTACTATGAAAGGTGGGGAAGATTAGGACACTTGTATCTACATTTCTTACATTCAGTTAGGAAGTAAGGAAAAAGGAGGGACTAATTCAAAGTTTGTTATATACACCAACCTATATAAATTACTATTTTGTTCAAATTGTTACACCTAGAAGCATCTTAAATACTTTGTCTCAATCACCTTTAAACAGTGTAAAATTCACTCCTTGAACATTCTTTCTGTGTCAAATTAAAGCACCTGGCATCTTTATTTGCATATTTATTGGTATTATAATGATACAGTAATGGGATTCATCACATTGACAAATATACTCAGTATATGATATTGTTTCCTTTCTTAACTTGCATCTTAACAGATTTTACCCATAGTTTTAGAACACACTGAAGCATTTATGAAAGACTTTGGGGGAATTTAATCCATACACTTAAATAATATACAAGATTATCTTTAATGGTGGGAATTGACATAGATTTGATATTTTTCTAACAAGTAAAATATACTCAGAAAAATATCTGATGAACAATTATACAGTGTATATAGTTGAATTTAGAAATAAGGATGACATGGTTCTTAGAGGAAACGTGAAGAATTTAATATAGTCATCTACTTCTGCTTTCTCCAAATACTCTATGAAAAGTCTAG
>NW_004524636.1:10116332-10127127 GCF_000260255.1 Octodon degus
AGAGAGAGAGAGAGAGAGAGAGAGAGAGAGAGAGAAAGCCCCTAGGCACCACTTGTAATTGGATCCACTTCCTAAGAGCATATTTAGTAGGAACAACAGTGGTTTTAATCTTTGATGAATATTGATGAATATAGCATCACCATGGTCCAATCACTTCTCCAAGAGTCTCTCAATTCGGTTAAATCAGCAGTTAAGTTTAACTGGCACTTCTTTTCTTTTTTGTTTTTTTAAATTTTTTTTTTTTTTTGGTATTTTAGGGAAGGGTCTACAGGATGTTCAGGGTCTCACTACTAGATCAGACTTGTAGTGATCTGCCTGTTTACAGCCACCCAATAGCTGGGATTACAGGCAGGCGCCACCACCCAGTCTCAATTGCCCTCTCAGCATGCCCACGGGGGCAGGCCTTTTTTTCTTTTTATGAGACAGGTCTCACTATGTAGTTCAGGCTGGCCCTGAGCTCACTTTGTATCCCAGGTCTGGAACTTACAATGATCCTTTTGCCTCGGCCTCCTGAGTGCTGAGATTACAGGCATGTGCCACCACACCCCTGGCCTAACTGGCACATTTTACTTCTAATCTCTATCCATAAATACTGCCTGGCCCTATTGTAGGATGGGAGTTTAATTTAATTTATTTTTTTTATGTATTTAGTACAGGGTCTGCAGGGTCTTACTGCACAGATTGGACTCGCAGTGACCCTCCTGTTTTCAGCTGGGATTACAGGTGAGTACCACCATGTCCAGTCTTAATCGAGGTGTCAAAATGCTCAGGGGACAGGGTCAGCGCGGTTCTCCGAGCAAAGGGAACCTTGGTCCCTGCATCTGCCTAAGCAAGTGTTTTAATCTGTTGAGGTCTCTGGCCGGCTTAGGCTGTGAGTTTTTTGACACTTCTTATTCTAAGGGTGGCTGAAATCCTAGAATCATGAATAAAAGCCATCTAAGATGTTTAAACTGAATTTGTGTAATTTGTGCCTTTTAATAGTTTGCTCACTCTGAAGCACAATATCACATGTTCTGCTATAGTTGAAGGTACTTGTGATATTCTGCGGGTGCTAATTCTCTGCTTCCCACCCGTGACCTTGATCTATTGTGTCATGACAAGCCACAGCTTTGGTTTGTGTTTGGTCCTCTGCGCCTCCTTCTTACACAGCTGGAGATGCCTGAGGACTGAGGTCTCATGCTGTGCTTTCTCTCTTAGAGGCCCGGAACTCCCAGTGATTGTCTCGCAGGAGCACTTTGTAGTGTGACAATGTGTCACCTTTCCTCAGCTCTCACGTGCTTTGTACTTGATAAGAGTTTGTTCGCACTCTGACACAAATAGTCCAATGACGGGGCTCTGCTGAGAGGAGGCATGCACAGCCTTCCTGAAAGCTGTGGGTGCCATGCTGGGGGTGTGAGCATGCTTTGGGGGAGGAGAATTCACAGTAATGTCCCCAGGATGATGACTCAGTGCCCTTCTGGTGTCCTGCCAGCTGTCAGCCCTGATTTTAATTTTAATCACTAGCCTTGACTTTTTTTTTTGAGATTTTCTTTAAAATTTGTTTTTATAAAAAATGCAAAATGGTTAAAAAACATTAGGAATGGTACAAAATTTCATTAAACAAAGTAATAGGCATTCGGCAAAGGTCATTGTATTGCATAATGTTATCTTCAAATAAGTTGTTTAGGTTACCTGATATAAACTTGTAAAGGTGGTTTTAAAAAGTTATAAAAAAATTAAAAAGAAGAAGAAAAATTAAAAATTTAATCATTAACTCTTCCATTAATATTTACTTTGAAATATTTCAAATCTTCATAAAATCAGAGAAAATACTACAGTAGAGCTCTTTTCTACTAGCCTTACTAAAAGTAGGACTAGGTGCTAAAGGTGATGAATTTTTAATTTGTTTATCTAGATTGTATATTTTCTAGCACTGTGTATTTTTATGTCTTACATATGGAGAGCTCATTGA
The DNA here is from genome assembly GCF_000260255.1 of Octodon degus. Lineage (NCBI taxonomy): Eukaryota > Metazoa > Chordata > Mammalia > Rodentia > Octodontidae > Octodon > Octodon degus. The sequence goes on from NW_004524636.1 coordinate 10,118,284, forward strand.
ATTTAAATGTAAATTTTTTCTGAAAAAACTATTTGCTGAAGCCAGGGACTAAGCAATATGTGGAACATCACGAAATTTTGGTCACACTTTTACTGATGCTAAATATAGAATGCCCACTCAGAACTTGCATGTTTCTTCTGTGTAGCCAACCAAAAATGGACTATTACCAAAAGCCAAAATAAACTTCTTTAAGTTGTGAGTTCTGGGTATTTTGTCCCCACAGTGAGGAAAACGACTATGAAAAGGTGAGTACATACTTACTTGTTTGTCATCTTTAGACCATTTTGATGGTCTAAAAAAGCATCAAGTGATTTTTTTTTAAGGTTAGGAACATTAGATATTCAACATCAAATAAACTACATTTTCCCTGATGTGTTATTTTAGTCTTTCTTTTCATAAAATGTTCCTTTTAATACAGAGATAGAACGTGACTAATGATTGCTCATCTTTTAAATTTGCAACTTTGTAATGCTGTAAGTATAGAAACTCTACTTTAAAGGTTGAAATTTGATTGCCTCCCATGTGAGGCATGTGTGGTGGGGTACCCTTGTGGCTGGGCTGTGTAACAAGTCACGGATTTTCCTCAGCTGTGGGCTCACTGGGGAAACACACAGTTCATCATGCTGCTCAGCTGTGATGTTAGTAGGTGAGGTGCATTAAGTGCATTCTGGGCTTATGATGTTCTCAATTTATTATGGGTTTATTAGTATGCAACCTTGTCATTAAGTCAAAAAACAGCTGTAACCAGCATTTTACCTGGCACATAGTGACACATTACAGATGCCAACAATCCCGTTGCAGCATATTTTATTTGCATGAGCTGTGTTTTGCAAAAAGCCACTGAGAATAAGTTGCACAGTCACAGCTATACTACAAGGAAATGCAGCAAACATTCTGTAATACTCATTGGAACTGTGATGGCCACAGTTCAGAGAGTGATTCTACTGAACATCATTGAAATTCTGCAAAACAGCAGGGCTGCACCGAATTGATACTTAGTCAGTTAGAAGCTTTCATCTTATTTTACTTAGAAAAGGAAGGGAAACATCTTTCATTCATTAAGTGTGATGTTGCTGTGGGGTTAGGATTAGGATGGAACAGGATGAGTGTTCATAACCAAAGAAGTCATATGCATTTTCAGTGTGTAAGGACAAAACTTGTTACTACTGGAGTGGTTTTACTTGAGAACTGAGAAACCAAGATGTTAGATAAACTAGCTGGTATAATTCAGATGAACATTAAGACACTTGAGCATAAATTATCATTTTCCAGCATGATAAACAATTTCACTTAGGTTGAACTAGAGTATAAGTCACAGTGGCTGAAGTAGAGTTTTGCCAATAAAAGAGTCTGTCCTTTTCCTCTCCTAGTGGTTTATTGGCCAGGTGACCATCAATGATTACTCTAAAAATTTATCTCCCTGAAATACCAGCATTGGCATCACCAGTGCTACATAGAAAACAGAATGTTGGGGCTTGTGGATTTAGAACCTTGTAGCCCTCCCAGAGATTGTGTTTCATGAGATGTTCAGATGATGCTGATATACACATAAATTTGGGAACCACAGTTTAAAGCACTTAGAACATGGACACTTGCATTCTGAAAGTAACTGGTGATAACTCAGGGAAGGTACGTCACTGTTTCTTTATTCAGCAAGTGGATGATTGCATGAAAACACATGACAGCCATAATCCAGATAAAAAAATCTTCTTGGTGAATTATACTTTGAAGAACAGGTTCAGATGATCAACTATAATTTGTTCCACAGTTTTGAAGTTTTGCAAGAAAAATCCCATATCACTGGATGTAATTAAACTTAGGCAAAATAAAACAAACCAATTGGTCACTCTTACATATGAACAATGATGCAGTAAGCGAGTAAATGAAGCAAGTATTTTTGAAATCTTCTACTAACTCTGTGATATGACAATACTGATTTTGCAAACTGCCCTTGTAGAGTCGGGCTTCCCAAAGAAAAGTTTATGTGAAAAATGTGGTAACTGTTTACTTAATATATAAACAACTTTAGGTTACTTTCTTACTTTTTATTTTTGTATTCAGTACAGGGTGTCACTACACAGATCAGACTCGTATTGATCCTCCTGTTTTCAGCTTCTTAACTGCTAGAATTACAGGTGTGTACCGCCATGCCCAGTCTCAGTCTCCATCTCAGGGGTGGGGTCAGCACAGCATGTGGTGCCGGGGTTCGAACCTTGGTCCCTGTGCCTTCCTAAGCATGTGCTTTAGTCTGCTGAGCTATCTGGCTGGTGCCTATTTTCTTACATTTTGTAATGTACCCTGCAGAGGATATAACTCTGAAGCCACCTTTGTTGTTGCAATTCTGTGGGGAGTTTTTCATTTTCTTCCTATGTTATCTTTGACCAATAAAATGGTAGTGTAGAGTCTTGAGTTTTTCACCTGCTGTGCAAGAACACCTTAATACTCATTAATAATGTTAGAATATAAATACACACTAACATTTAAAAGTTAAAAATATATAATAAAGCTTCAATTAGGGAGCTGCTATTGTACATTCATCAACTTTGGGAATGACCTCAGCTTTGGGCCATCTTGAAGACTTCTTTTAGTATGAGAATTGAAGACACTTTGATCAAAAAACAAGTGTGTTCAACATGCACTTGAAGTCAAGTCAGGTGTTGGTTGGGCAACTAGTGTTCAGAAGGATTCTGAAGCTACAACTGATGGTGACAGGAGAAAGCTATTAGTTCAAGTAATTGGAAGTAGAATGAATGCTACCTAGTTGTCACTGTTAGTCTTGTATATCAAAGACCGCTTGTCATCCTTTTAGACTTGTACCTGTAGAAATTGTTCTAGTCTCATACTTCTTACACACACACACACACACACACACACACACACACTTACACATATTTAGAAAGCATTGAAATAATGAAGATAAGTCACTTTTTATTTGCTGAAACAAAGTTTTATTTTCTTATGTTTAAGGATGCTTTAACAAATGGCTATAGTCCATACCTTCATGGAAAGAGGAGTCTAATGTAGAAGGAGCTTGATGATTCACAAAATGTCATACTTACACTTGAACAATGATCATGGAGATGTATTTACTTTAAGAGACAATGTGGGCCCCTAACTTACATCACACTAAAAAGCTAAGTAAATTATATCCTAGACTTAAAGTTAAAAAGCGTAAAGAATAAGAAAGAAATAAATCCTTGTAAACTTGGAATAGGCAATGTTTTCTTAAATCATAATATCAAAACCACAAAAGGAAATATATAGATAAATTGGACTTGATGAAATAAAAATTTTCAGGTTACTTAAAGTAAAATCATTTAAAAATGAAAGCAATTTTGTAGAAAATATTGATAAACCTAAATTTAGTTAGGAAAAAATATTTGCAAATGATAGATTTGACAAAGAGGCTGAGCATGTATATATGAGAGGGAGAGAGAACTATTACACTTTGGTAACTAAAATATAATTAATCCAATTTAAAAATGGACAAAAATTTTGAATAGATATTTTCAAAGAAGATATAGAAATAGATAAGAAAATATGCTCATTTGTACTTCTTAGTAAAGTACAGATCAAAATTATCATGACATATCAATGATAACAACTTCATGGCTAAAAGACTCACCATTTGCTGGTCAGATTTTGAAGTGGTGCAGTCACTTTTTAAAGTAATTTATCAGTTCCTCAAAATGTTAAAACAGTTACTATATAACTTTGGAGTGAAGCTAAAGCATCTATCTCTCTGTCTGTCTATCTGTCTATCTGCCTATCTGTCTATCTGTCTATCTGTCTATCTGTCTATCTATCTATCTATCTATCTATCTATCTATCTATCTATCTATCTATCTATCTATCTATATCTTTATGTATTTAGTACAGGGTCTACAGGGTCTCACTGCACAGATTGGACTCTTAGTGATCCTCCTGTTTTCAGCCTCCCAAGTGCTGAGATTACAGGCACACACCGCCATGCCCAGACTCAATCCTTTCAGTGCAACCCAGGGGTGGGGCAATAGAGCATGCCGGGGATCAAACCTACTAGTCTTTATAGTGCTACGAACAACCAAAAAACAGGAGTAACCTAAATATTCCTTAATGAATGAATGGGTAACTAACTGCGGTTTATCTATATAATAAAATATTGTTTAGCCATAGAAAGAATAAAGCATCGATACTTGTTATTATGATACTTGTTATATATAAATAAGATATTAAAAACAGCACAAAATAAATCTAGTCTGGAAAGATCATGTATTATATGATTCCTCATTTATATGAAATACCCAAAATAGACAAATCTGAAGAGACAAAAGGTGGATTAGAACACCTTGGCGCTGTGCACAGGGAGGAATATGGGGAGTGAATTCTAATAGGTGCAAGTTTTCTTGGGGGGTGAATAATGGGAATCTTCTAAATTTAGATTGTAGTAGCCATTGTTTAAATCTGTAACTATGTTAAATGCATAATTTGTATCCTCTAAGAGGCTATATTTAATAATATGTAAATTGTATCTCAAGGATGCTTTTTTGAAGAATGACCATAGGATTTATTTGTACTTACTTAAAAGATACTTTGGGGAGAGGAAATGTAAGGGCCATTGATTGATACCCTAGGTTTAAAATAGTTTATATTAGTATCTTCCAGTCTTCTGGACTGGAATAACTTATCCCTGAAAGTGAATTGCCACTTTCTGAATTGCCACTTTTCTTCCCAAGCTTTGAATTAAAATCAATTATCATTGATTTTAATGCTCAGGTAAAGGACAATTCATTCTGAAGCTCCAGGTGATTGTTTTCTATAAAGATCCTCTGCTTTTTTATGTGGGAAATCTTGGCTCTGGAATTAGAAGGAACTCTGTGAAAATGTTCCTAACACTGCATCCTCAGTGTGGTTAATCCACACCCATGATGGTGGGCTTGGAACAAGTCCTGTTTCTTCTGGTTTCTCTTTGGCACCAATTGTGTGCTGGGAGACCAGACAGGAATGCCACAGTAAAGGTTTTCCGTTGGCCTCTAGCAGTGAGTGGTGAAGTCTGTCTGCACATCTCCCCAAGCGGCGAGCTCACCTGTGGGGCCCCTGGGCCCTAGGTAAAGGGAAAGAGTGGCACTGATCTGATCAGGTTTCCCAGCTTTGAAGTGAAGAATGAGCCAGAGTGAAGAAGTTCCTGATCACAGGCCACTGAGTAGTAAGGAAGAGTACCTTAACTCTCCAGAGAGAGTCCAGGCAGCTGAAGCCAGGGGAAGGAGAACTTAGCTCTGAATGGGCACTTTTGTTACTGCTCCTTTGGGCAGAAGAAAATATGTGAAGTAATTAGAACCAATAGTTTTTAAGTCAGGTTGGCTTAATACAATAGTTCTAAACTTGGGTAGGCATCAGAATTGCTTGAAGAAGTTTCTGGAAATATAGCCACTTGTATTTCTTCCCTAGATATATTATTTCGTTATGCCTGTGGTAGAGAATCTTAGCTCTTTTTGTCAGTTTCTCCTAAGTGGTTTAGATGTTCATAAAATTTAATTCCACTGACTCCACCCATTTAGGCTCATCACCAATCTAGAAGGGAATATTTTATTTTGAAAACATGCATTGTTTTACAATATCATTATTCTATTTTTCAATATCCCTCTGAAACCAACAGAGAAAAGTGAGCTTATTTTTTAAATCTAATGGATCGTTCTCTGGATACAGGATAGAAAACATGGAGGAACATCTTTGGTACCCAAATGTTCTGTTAATGTGCCTGGCACTGGGATAGGTGCTGAGGGTGGAGATGAATAACACAGTTTGGTTCCCAAGCACTGAGCATCTTGTTGGGGAGATAGACAAGTAAACAAAATAAATGAAGTATTAGCAGAAGAATGTATGAGACTCTGTTCCAGCCCAGGAAGAGAATGACTAACTCTGCCTGGAGGTTGGGAGGAGAGGCTGCAGAGGCTTTCCCAAAACACCGGGTTGAAAGCCAAACTTCAGTGCCAGAGAGCAGCTTGCCTGGCTGGCTGCAGATAACCTGGCAAAAAAGTGGGGAGATCCCAGTCTAGGGGAGCTCTGTGCAGAGACACAGGACCATGGATCTGGGAGGTGTGACACTGTAGAGACAGCAGAGAAAATTGGTGATAGAGTAATTATAATAATGTAGGTAAGCAGCCACAGTACAAGTGAAGCTGGAAGCCCAATAAGAAAGTCTTCAGACTTTGGAGGAGATGAGGACTTAATGTAGGAGTGTCTGCAAACCTCAGAGCCTGAAATCTTGAGTATAAAACTTGTGCTCAAATCCATTAAATCTGAGTTGGCCAAATGTAAAGAATGTGTTTCCAGAATTACAGAAATCCAGTATTTATTTCTCATTTGACTTTGCCTCCACCAAATACACACTAACAGGAGCAATTAGTATTTGCCAAATATTTCATACTTTAAGTGAAAGATTAGTAGCTGATCTCATGCATGTGTTTCACAACCTCAGAGCCACCACACACACCAGTGGCTCAACTTTCCAGAAGATAAGGTTTAGAAAGACTCGATAACATTCCAACATTACACAGCTTATGAAATTCGAAGTTTAAGACTCAAGCACACATTTTCTGATTGTAGATTTTATGTTTTATGAATTATACAATATGAAAAAATGTAATTCCAAAAAAATATTTACAGTGAGAAGCTAGAAAATAAATAGATGATGCTATGTAATAACCTAAAGGAGAAATTACAAAGTGACATTCTATGATTTCTGGACTCATCCAAATAGGCCTGGTTGGTCTGAGGTTACAAACGTATAAGCTAAGTAAGGAGATAGATAGATAGATAGACAGACAGATAGATAGTTAATACTAACCACAACAATAGAAATGAGCATTCTGAGGCTTACTACAGTAAGACTTTATTTCTGGCTCATTTCTCAATCTGATGGAACTTGGGTGGCATTCTTGGTTATTTCTCCTTGCCTGGTAATGCAAAGTCCAGCATGTTTCATTTTGAGGCCACCCATTTTTATAGCTGCAAGGTTACCATAGCAGAGAATATTGTATAGAGTTATTTTTCAACTCCTTCATGTGATTTTCTTTGGCCAGTGAGACGTTAGCAAACATGGCACCAGCTAAGGCTGGAAAAGGTATAACAGGCATCCTTGTTCACACTTGCGCCTCTGTTGTCCTGATCCATGCCTTGACTAATGACTAGTGCCCCTTTCCATGCTACATTCTATGAGAAGAATACATATGTCTAATGCAGGTTGACTTTAGTTCTCTATTTGCTATATGAGATAATGTACATATATGTAAACAAAGGGCTCTAGGAAGAATCCAGCTTCGTACACAGGATAGTTGCTTTTCATATTATAATTAACATTCAAATGATTATATATCTAGGCCATCTGTATTACTGAACTAATATTTTAAGATTTAGAAAAGACTGATAGGAAATGAAAGTGTATACTGTTAGATGAGCTAAACTAATTGTACCCTGTGCTAATTTTTCTTCCTTCCTTCCTTTTTTACTTCCTTCCTTCCTTTCCTTCTTTTCTCTTTTTCTTTTCTTCTTCTTTTTTTTTTTTTTTTTTTTTTTTTTTTTTTGGCTTTTTGAGACACACTCTTGCAATACCATTCAGGCTGGCCTTGAGCTCACTTTATAGCCCAGGCTGGTTTCGAACTTGCAATAATCCTCCTGCCTTAACCTTCTGAGTTCTGGGATTGGAGGTGTGTGCCACCATGCTCTTCTAAGGAGATAGCTCAATTTTATAAGCACCTGCCTGGCAAACAAAAGGTCTTGAGTTCTATCCCTGGCACAAAACTAAAACACCACAAAATCTAAAGTTTTAGGTTCTTTTGGATGGATGATGACAGCAAGAGGGGTTTGAGTCAAGCAAAAATTCATTAGACTCCCCCAATTTCATTGCAAGATTATAAGAGAATTAATTCTTCAACCCAATTCACCCACCAATGTGGCTATTAGTTTATAGAAACTGTTCATAACACATGGAAACTTGAAGGTGTTCTGACTCGCTGTTCTTGCTAGTGACATCCCCATACATTGACACTTGTGGATGAGATAGGTCCTTGTCCCCAGGCATTGGGGATATTTCTCCTCAGAGATTTTTATCTTACCACTATTTTTATGGTGATTGTTTGATGATATAGCATAGACATACACTTTCCACACTCGACATAGTCTTCCATCCACAAGGAAGAAAAAACTACGTTGGTTTGAGATGTTCTTCTATAGATCAGGACATTAAGTTCGATGCTGACATTTTGTAATAAAATGTCTCTTGAAACCAGGGGGTATGTTGGTCTAGAGTTCTTCACAATCTGGCAGTGGTCCTAGTGCATAGTTCGCTCTTCTTTTGGCAAAAAGAAAGGTATTTCATGAGATTGATTGGGTTGGATCTCGCTCATTGCCTGGGAGAAAACAGCAAGCTTTGTCTGGCTTTCAGGTATACTCCCTTCAACAGTCAGACACCTTCCCCTGACCCATGGAGATGTGGTAACTTGCAGCAGTGCTAAACTAGGATTATGACTCCCACGCTGACATTAGCAATTGATTGAAATGCGGTTTCAGGCGAGGGCAGGAGGAAATAGCACAGAACAATACAACCAAGTTCATTGTGCTAAGTCTGATGTATAGCTCCCTGAGAACCAGGTGTGAATTGAATGGCAAGGATATTATCGGCTCAGGGTTCCACTGGGTGGTGTAGAAAGGTGGGCCTGTGCTATACTGCCAACCTGACTTGACTCATAACTGTCACTTCTCCATTTCTTTTTTTGTAAACTCAATCCCCTTTCTCTTCTCTGTCTCTTTTTCCTCTTTCTTTCTTTCTTTCTTTCTTTCTTTCTTTCTTTCTTTCTTTCTTTCTTT
>NW_004524636.1:10127227-10129708 GCF_000260255.1 Octodon degus
TCCTTTCTTCCTTCCTTCCTTTCTTTCTTTCTTTCTTTCTTTCTTTCTTTCTTTCTTTCTTTCTTTCTTTCTTTCTTTCTTTCTTCTTTCTTTTGTACCTGCTTAACAATCAGGTGTACATACTTCAAGGGGAAAGCAGTGCTTCGGAATCCTGACCACTCTAATCCTTACATTAAGAATAGGGAAGAATTTACACAGGAGCAATTCCAAATTTGGAAGAAGAGAATAAGGTGGCAAGAATGAAAAATTTTGACAGCTTGTCTCTTGCCAGAGCAAATAAAAGCTCTTTAAGTTTGTGGGTGTGTTTGTCCCTGGTTGTTAGGAATTACTAGTTTGAAGTGAAAAAACTGAAAGTCAAGATATTTAACTTGCCAGTGGTTACCCAGATAAATGGCAGAAGTGATTCAAGGGCAAGTTCATTCATATCCCACCTCTTTTCTTTTTACTCGCTGCTTATACCACCCACTGTGTCTGAGATCTTTCATTATTTTAGATAGTATTTCCTGGACAAAAGCTAAATGCCAGATACTATACTGATACTTTGCACATCTCAACATCATTTTATTTTTTTGTTTCCTTTTTCTTGGAAGCCCTTTTTTCCTCAACTATTGGTCCACATAGTTTGGGTGGGTTTGATCTTGTACTGGAGAACTGGAAATCATTAATCTCCACTGGCCAGAGAAATTGGTTTAGAATTGGGTTTGTGGCCATCCCTAATACTGGGAATTACTCTGAGATCTTTTTTGGGAAGTTTAAGGAAGGAGAAATGCTTTCTGCTGGAGTAGCAACAGCTAGATCTTGAGTGCAGGCTGCTACTTGCTGTGTCTTGGAAGCACAGATAGGCACTCTGTGAGTGAACTACATTATAAATCACAAATAATAAAAAAATAGAGCCCTAAAAATAAGGAGAAATCACTATTTTTATTACATTAGTCCTTTTTATTTGTCTTTTCCTTTTTAGTACAAATTGATTTCATTTTCTATTCTATTTGCAAGAGAAAGATGGTATCTGAGTATTACAAACAGTTAACCAAGAGAGACCAGAACTCTGATCTCATAAAGATCATAATGCAGTAGAAGGAAGGGTAGTAATCATGTACAGCAATAAGTATTCTAAAGATTATCAAGTGTCCTGAGGGAAAGACACTGTTCTATGAAATAATATATCAAAAGTATCTCAGGGGAGAATCAGAGAACCAACTACTATAAAAATTACCAGATAACTGAGGGATGCATAGAATTGAGTAGATGGAAATTTGGATAAAATACAATTCAGGTCGAGAGCACAGAAAATGCAAAAGGGATAGTTATATGCCCAGTACAATGAATGAAGGCTAGCAGAGTTGCTAAATGAGAAAAGTAATATGAGATAGGGTTTCCAAAGGCCAAAACATGTATAGTTTTATACCTTGTAAGAAATAAATAAACCTTTATCTTAACAGATACAAGAAGACACAAGCTTGATTTTTAAAATCAACCTATGCAGTAGACAATGGGGAAAAAGTAGCTGGATGTAGGAAACACCATCATGGTAATAGTAGAGAGGTTTTGGGAAGCAATAGCCATATCTTGGCTGCTTAGGCAGAGCTCCGGGCCCTGGGTTTGATCCCCTGCTGGCCGTGCTGGCCTTGCCAGTGGGGCACGCTAAGAAGGCAACTGAGACTGGGCATGGTGGCATGCGCCTATAATCTCAACACTTGGGAGGCTGAAAACAGGAGACTCACTACAAGTCTGATGTGTATAGTGAGACCCTGTAGAACTGGGAGACCTTCTCCTAAATAAATAAATAAATAAAACTATACCTTGGATCAGGAAGGGTTATCAGTGACTATAGACAAAGTTAGACTGGTTTGGGGCATATTTTGAAGGTGACTGTGATGGCAGAATATTTGGAGAGAAGAAGAGAAAACAAAGCATGCTTCCTAGGCCTCTGACTTGTATAACAAGAAGAAAAATGTTCTGCTTTGATGACTTAGAGATTTATGATACAACAAGACCTAGGCTGAGGTGTTGAGGAATGAATTTAGACTCAGTCCTGTTATCTAGCTAAGTCTTGGAGATGTTAAGTGGTAATGTTTAGTAAACAGATGGAATTAATCTGTGGTTGGAGCTTCAACAATGAGGCTTCAGATAGAGAAATACATCTGTGAGACACTGCTGTATAGACTGAGACTAATTGGAGCCATAGGTATAAATGAAGAAAGAAAACATAAGAATTATAGAGTCTGGAAGTGAGCCTTTGGATGCTGTAATTTTTAATATCTATCTCTATCTCTGTCATTATCCCTATCCATATCCATATCTCTATCTTCTCTATCTGTCTATCTATCTATCTATCTATCTATCTATCTATCTATCTATCATCTGTCTTTATCTCTGATTTAAACATAATTTTCTTTTTTAAAATTAATTTTGTTGAGAAAGAAATAGCAATAAGACACTTTCAAAACAGGTTAGAAAGACAGTTACAATAATTAATAC
>NW_004524636.1:10129808-10141270 GCF_000260255.1 Octodon degus
GGTTTTTAGAGCTAGAAAGTTCACTAAAGACCTCTACCCTTCATTTCCCTGTGTAAAAAAATAAACACTGTGCTGTGAAGCCGCTGAGCTAAGCCATTTTGGAAAGCTGGCCAGGGACGCAGCTTCATCTCCAGCTCAGTCACTTCCAGCGGAAGCCAGCTGCTCCTTAAGACTTAAGGAGCAGGAGTTCCATTGGGGCATTTTAAACATTTAAGACATGCATTATACGTGCTTAGTGCAGAAACTGTAGCAACTGGCTGCCAACTTAGATGTCATTAAAATGCACCAAAAACATATATTTTAGCATATATCTAGTATATATGTGTGTGCCATATGTGTGTACATATATATGCATATATACATATGTGTATTTTTTTCACTACAAAATGGGCCTTCATTTATATCCCCCTTTTTTGTTTAGTTTTATCAGAGATGGGTATTCCATTGCCATTCAAATACTGTAGGTGGGTGAGTTCAGCAAAATACTCCAATATAGTCCAGTAGACCATAATAGTACTGGGTTATCTGCAGGACTGATAATGTAAGAAGTTGTTGACTTCAACCTTTTACAGCTCATAAATATAAATTTCAAAAAGACATAAAATCATAATTTTCAGAAACACCATAAACCAAGTACTTGTCAAAATGTTTTTGGATTGTCATTAAGGATGGAACAAAAAGGATCTTAAAAGCTAGTTCAGTATTTAAGCTCACTGTCAAGTCTAAAAATTCAACAGAATGTCTATCAAATTATCAATGGGCAGTGTTAACCATAGCCAAGATATAGAATCAACCAAGTTGTCTGTGTGAGTGACTTTATCTTCACTGAAACAAAATATCTGACACCTACAATGCAAAAAATGGCAGACAGGTGCTGGATGGTTTCAAGGCAGAAATACATGGGCGAAAGGCCTGGTGGAGGAAAGCTGTTCAACCTATAGCAGCCAGAAAGCAGAAAGCAAAAGGAGAAGCCCAGGAGGGAGCTGCACTCTGGCAGACCACCACTGCAGTGATCACCTCCCAGCAGGTACCACCTCCTAAGAAGTGGCCAGAGCAGCCCACAATCCAGTCATGTTTTACAGATGTGAGATGCTTGGGGGACACTTTTGCCCTAAACCATAATAGTTCCTATCAACAGATGAGTTAATAGTTACAGTAAATACAATGCAGAGAGGAGGATGTAGCTTGGTGATAGAGTGCTTGCCTAGTAGGAAAGAGGCCTTGAGAAATGCAAAACCCCCAGGTGGCCAAAACAGTCTGTAAGAAGAACAAAAGAAAGATGGAAAATATATATTTCCTATTTTAAATTTTACTACTAAAAGGTAGTAATTAAGACATTGTTAATATTAGTGCAGAGATAGACAAGGGGAATAAAATTAATGCCGTAGCAAAGAGCTCTCACATTTGTAGTCAACTGATTATGAACACAAGGGGAAAGCAGATGGTGGAAAGAAATTTTTTTTCAACAAGTAGTTCTTGGATAAATGGAGACAGACATAGGGAGAGATAGATAGTAGATAGATAAATAGAGATACATAGATAGATAAAGAGATAGATATAGAGACAAAGGCAGAGACAGAGATAGAGAAGATAGAGATAGGGATAAGGATAGAGATACAAAATAGAAATACAGATAAAAATAGAGTTAGAGTTAGAGAGATAGAGGTAGATGTAGAAGTATAGGTAGAAGTAGAGGTAGGGCAAGAAGTAGAGGTAGAGGAAGTCGTGAGGAATGAAAGAAAAATAAATTCAACTAAGCAAAATTAATTTTTGTGCTTTAACTATTTAATCAATTAAGCAGAAGACAATAGTCTGAGAATATATTTGCCAATTATATATGTCAGAATAAAGACATGTCAATTATATATAAATATTGTTACAACTAAATAAAAAGATAATCTAATTACAAAATGGACAAAGTTTTGAACAGGTAGTTCTAATAATACGGACAGATAGCCACTGTGCATATGAAAGTATGGCAATATAATTTCTTATTAATTAAATTTTTAAAAGCTACAATCAAGTTCTCTTTAATAAAAGAGACAGACAGCCGTTGTTGCAAGGATGTAGGGAACTGGCATCTCTAAAACATTCCTTTAGGAGCTTTAAACGATGTGGGTACATTGGAAATTATTTTTGGAGTTTCCATAGCTTACCAATGCCTTAATGTATACAATAAAAATAGTTAATATTGTCCACATCAAATATTGTACACTCATGTCCATAGCAATGTTGTTCATAGCAGGTAAAATGTAGAAATAGTCGTTTTCCACTAATTGGCAAATAGATAACTATCATGTGGTGCTTTGTCTACAAGGAAACATTAGCCATAAAAGTGATTAATATATGCTCTAAATAAATGAATCTCAAAAATATCATGCTAGGTGGAAGAACTCAGTGAGAAAAGAATATTTATTATTCCCTTTATGTAATGGCCAAATGTCTGGAGCAGTGTAGATAGAAAATAAATCAGCGTTTGTTAAGGGTGCAGGTTAGGAATGTGGGATATATTGGGTGAATACAACTGGGTACAGATTTCTTTTGAAGGTGAGGAAAATATTCTAAAACAGATATTTTTGATGAATTTGCAACTAAAATTATACTAAATTTTATATTTGAAATGGATGAACTTTTATGTTTTGTAAACGTTATCTCAACATATTTGTAAAACAAGAGAATATGGATCAAAATAATAGACATTTTTTTGTGGACTTACAATGCTGAAATGCAGTTGCAAAGAGCTCAAACTAGATTTTCACAGGAAAACAATAGTCCAATTATAAAATTTATTTGAATGTGTATAGGTGAAAATAATTTCCGTTTGTTCTGTCCAAGATATAGTCATAGTTCTGTGCAGTTATAAATTAGCTAAAGCAACAAGAGACAGAGTCCTTCATAGAATCAAATTCAGATTTACTCAGAGGCATACATAACTCTTAGATGTTATTCCTAGTTCTTCGCTGCTATAAAGCATGTAAAATGCACTACCTTGGCAATTTCAGTGTGTAGGATCAGTCATATTGAGCATATTCATATTGTGCAACCGTCACACCATCATTGACGTTCAGAACCTCCGCATCATTCCAAACAGGATCTATGCCCATTAACATAGTAACTCCCTATTATCTCATCTACACAGTTCCTGGACGCCATCATTTTTCTTTCTGTTTCAATGATTTTGATGACTCTGAGTATCTCATGGAGGTAGCTTTAGTCAGCATTTCTCCTTTTTGGGTGGGGGGCACAGGCTTTTTATAGCATGATGTTCTCAAGATTTATCTATGGTAGAGAAGATATCAAAATTTTCTTCCTATTTAGGGCTGCATAATTGTCTATTGATGAACACTTTAGTTGCTTCCACTGTGCAATTCATCTGTACAGTATTTTATTGGCTAAAGCAAGCCCAGAGGCCAGGTCAGGTTTGAAAGGAGTAGGACGATACCCCTCATTGCATACTGGCAGAAGCTCCAACGTCCTATTACATGTCACATGGTTATAGTGAGTGGAAAAATTAGGGTCACTGCAAACTACTTTCTATAATCGTATTTTATGATAATTTGCTTTTGAAAGATTTGCCTAGATTAGTTACTGTATGCTGATTAATGTGTTTATTTCATGCCCATCTCCTTCAGTAGCCCTGTAACCACCAAGACTATGAAGGTTTTTATTTAAGGTACTCATTTATTCCTAGCAGAGATTTTGGCCCATAACAGGCAGTAAGTGAGTGATTAATTATTTACCTCTTGGCTAAACCCCCAAGTTGATGAGAGAACTTGAAATAAAATGTTGACTCAAACAGATCTTGCATCTGTCTATGTGAAAGCCTCCAAAAAGAGTTATATCTGGTGACATCTTGTATATTATATACCACCATATTCTGGAAAGGTCAGGAAAACCAAAGATAATTCGTAGACTTATAAGATTTGTTTAAAGCATCTGAAAATGATTTGGAAAAGACCCAAGGATATGGTAATCTGACTTATATTAACACAAATTAGTAGCTAAAAATACTGAAAGTATATATGCACAGGTAACTTGTTCTAAAATTTGAGTTACCAAGCATAGAGTGTGGCCCAGGGATCCATATTCAAGGCAATTACTTGGGTCCAACTGCCATTGTATTTGGACCCTCAGGGTCAGCTCTCTGCTGCTGCTGCTGCTGCTGCTGCTGCTGCTGCTGCTGCTGCTGCTGCTGCTGCTGCTGCTGCTTGTTATGAGCACCACCCATTCCTAGTTCTTAGTGTTTACTCTATAAGATCACTATGTGCATTTTTGGAGTGTCATTATCAGTTGAGAAGCATCCTTGTATCAGGGGCCTAGAATGCAGCTTTGTAAGGTTTTCCTTCAATTTTTCTGTCTGTTAATAACATTACTTTCCCAACCCAAGGGATAATAGTCTTGCTTACAGTTATTACTGTTACATTCTTATTTATGTTTTACCTTTTCTTACCTATCCAATTTCCTTTGTTTAATACTTTCTGTTAAAATAACTGATGTGATCTTCCTTTTTCTGACCAGACCTTGGCCAATGGACATGGACATGGTGTATTTGTTGTGGTTTGGGTTTTTTTTTTTTGTAAGGGAAACAATATAGTGCAGGACACATTTTATAATAGTATTTCATAATGAATCACTCAAGAATCACATAGAAGAAGTACAGGAAGTCTGTCCACACACATAAACACTAGACTCCAGCCTAGATCCTAATATCCTGAAGGAGTCTAGCTGAAAACTTAGAGCTCATAACAATGCCTCCCAAAGTTCAACTGGAGGTCTGGAGCCCACACCAAAGTCTCATGCAGCTCCACTTCATGGATTTGTGCTGGAAAAGCCCAAAGGTCAGTGGTGGAAGCAAGCAAGTCTATGCCAGCAGGATCAAGCATCTGTGCTACCAAGCTAAGAGATTTGAACTGGAGCTAGAAAGTAATGCTCAAGGTATGCACCAGAGCTCCCTGCAAAAGACCACAGCCATTCTCAGCAACAGTGAGGTCCCAAGCTCCTCCAGTCGTGAGGAAAGCTGAGTTCCCATCAGAAAAGCCAATGTGGCAAACTTCTCCATGAGGCTGGGCTATTTACCATCTTCCCCTCTAGAGCCAGGAAGCGATGCTCAGCTTTTCCAAACAGCATCCCTAACAACATTTTGGCAGCTTCTCCTGGTCTGCCTTGTATGCTGCTGGCAACAACCTTCAGGTGGGCCTCCCACACCCAGCACCATGCTAGTTTAATTCAGCTAGTACAATAAGTTGACCACCAGTTATAAATGCAGTACAGTATCCATCCTTCCAGTAGAGTGACCTTGCAGTTTCCTCCATGTGGCTCTCCTGTTGAGGAAAGTGCAATGTAGCATGAATCCTTGCCAACATCAAACCCTCACCCACTGATTGCTTGGAAAACTCCACCCAGAATCATGTCCATACACAGCCTGGAGCCCAGAGTCTCCCCACCAACTTGTGGAACATATTGCACACACATGACAATCTCAACAGCAAACATCTGTTCTGAGATATTAGAGACTAATCTACTTGGCTTGTGCAGATGGATGCACATGTGTGGGGAGGGGAAAAGCAATTTAGTTTCACTTGTTAGCAGTGTCTGTGTGGGAGAATGGAAGTTAGTCCAGGTCTCCTGCCCCCAGATCTGGAATAAAAGTGATTGCAACTGGCCAAAGCCAAGAAAATCTCACCCTTTATACCATATTTATTTGATTTCCCAGTGATAAAGTCAAAACCTGAGTCTAAGTGCCTAATATTATGACCTTAAAAAAAATCTCACAGTATTCTAATAGTCAAAAATAGCATATGATTATTCCTTTTGCCAATAGATATTCTTTGGAATCAATAATCAGTGAAGATATTTAGTCAAAAAGGAACAGGAAAACACAGCTGCATTTTGTTTTCTAATTTCTAAATCTGTTTTTTGCATGAACTGAATGATTTCTGCTGACCAAGTTCACTGAGTACCAAACATCTCTCTAGCACAAGTGTGCTAGAGGACCTCTGATCCTAGCTTTTTGAGGAATGTCCACACTGATTTCCACAGTGGTTGTACCAGCCTGCACTCCCACCAACAGGGGAGAAAGGTTCCTTTTTCCCAAAAAAACTCTTCAGCATTTCTTATTGGCTGACTTCTTAATGATAGCCATTCTTTCTGGGGTGAAAAAAAAAAGTCCATCATCATTAACCATCATTAACTTAAACCATGCCTCGTATGAAGCTTAATTATTTGAGGAAAGCATGTTCAATAAAATTTGCTTATACCTCGAAACCATCAAATCCATTTGTATCAGAGGGACAACCTCAAATACCATTTCTTCTAGAAAGCCTTGTCAAATATCAACATTGAGAAATAATAGTTTCTTTCTCTCTATTCCCATAATACTTAGTCTGGTCTGTACATAATTTTTCATTTCTTTGCTCCACATTACATATTTAATTTTTTAGTCTTACTTCCTGCTGTCATTTGGATAAATGTAGTAAACAATATGACATTATAGGCATGGTCCACAAGTTGGTGCTATTGGTAAGCAGTAGAGTCTAGAAGTAAGTCTTGAGGTCATTGGCATCATGCCCTTGAGGGGGACTGTGGGACCCTGATTCCTTCTTTTTTCTCTTTCTGATCCTTAGTTGAACAATGTTTTTTTGACTATTAGCTCCTATTATGATGAACTGCACCACCGCAGGCCTCAAAATTGGAGGCACTCAATCATGGAGTGGATGTTCCAAATCTGTGAGCCAAAAGAAACACTTTCTCTTTATTAGTTGAGTATCTAGAATAGCTGTTATGAACATAAAATCTGATAACACATAAGCCCTATGAGACTATAAAGTCTTTGAGACCAGGATAAATAGCAAGAGTAAAAAGAATAGCTTAACAAATATGACTTATTAGTTTTGCTAGGACATTTCACAACTTGTCTTATCCTATCGATCTCAGGTAGATATGATGTGAAACAAATCATTCCTATGTTATATGTGAGAAAATCAAGTCTTCAAAAGCCAGTAAAATTTCCAAATTCATGCAGCTGATAAGAGGAATAAGGAATTCGTTCAAACCCAATGCTATTGTCTTGAGAGATGATGCATTAACTCACTATTACATATTTCCTCTGGAATTGAGATCTGATTTATTTATGCAGCCCTCACAAATGTTTAGCACAACACTTTGCATTAAGTGTTCCATTCATATTGGCTTGGTAAATACTGAATTAGTTGGAAATAAATGCTTTCCTCTTACTATTGTGTCACTGTGACCAAGTGATTCTACAAGAATATATTTAAGGAAAAATATAGAAAGTTTATGTTTTGCTCAGAGTTTTGGAAGTTTCAGTTCATGGTCAATGAATCTTCTTGCTTTGGTCTTGTAGCAAGGCACACATCATGGCAGGAACATTCTGTGGCAGAATGTCACAGCATCTAGGATGCAAGGAGAACAGGAAAGGCACTGGGTTCTCAGGAGCTCCTTCAAAGTGATCTAGCTTCCTCATGTTCGAAGACATTTCCAAATGTTTCTGCCACCTCAAAAAAGTGCCACAAGCTAGTTACCAAGTCTCTGTTACTCTAGGTAAAAGACTATCTCTTTGACAAATTGTGCAAGGAAAACTGAATGTCCATATGCAAAAGGTTGAAATTAGACCTTTCACCCTCACCCTGCACAAAAACTAGTTAAAAATGGAAGAAAGACCTGGGTTTTAAAGCCTAAAACTTTGGAAATACTAGAAGAAAAGAGAGAGACTATCTGAATTAAAGGAACAGGGATAGGATTTCTGAGGAGGATACAATAATTCAGAAAATAATATCAAAATACACAGATCAGAGTGTGTATATGTTAAAATATTTCTCTACAGCATGTAAAACAACTAAGAGTGAAGAGATAGTCTACAGAAGAGGAGAAAAAATTGTTGCCAGATACTCTCCTGAAAGATGGTTAATATATAGAATCTATTAAGGACTCAAAAAATGTAACACAAAAAACAAAATATCCTAATTAACAAATGGGCCAATAAATCAGACAGATATTTCTTAAAAGAAGTACAAAGAGCCAGTAAACGTACACAAATGGTTCAACATCTTCAGGCATTAGAGAAACACAAATTAAAATGACATCAAGCTTCCATGTCATCCCCATCAGAATATAATTTTGAATACAAAGAAAAATGAACAATATAATCACAAACACAAAGAAAAATAGTAAGTGCTAGTAAGGATAGAGAGCAAGAACAGTCCTTCTATACTGCTACTGAGAATGAAAATTAGTACAGCCACGATAAAACACCACTATGGAGCTGCCTCAAAAACTAAAAATTGAATTTCCATATGACCTTACTATATCAATCAATTCTGGGAGGGGTAGAATCAACATACTAGGGGAGTACCTGTGTACCCATGCTTACCGAAACATAAATCACAATAGGCAAAATGTAGAGCTGACCTAGGTGCCCATCAAAAGACAAATGGAGAAATAGAATGGAGCATTATTCAGTTGTACAGAGCAAAAGGTGACTTTACAGGAAAGCAGATGTAACTAGACATCACCATGTTGAATAAAATAAGCTAGACTGTGTAAGATGACTATGATGTGTTTTTCTTAATATGCACAATCTA
Organism: Octodon degus; assembly: GCF_000260255.1. Taxonomy (NCBI): domain Eukaryota; kingdom Metazoa; phylum Chordata; class Mammalia; order Rodentia; family Octodontidae; genus Octodon; species Octodon degus. The sequence goes on from NW_004524636.1 coordinate 10,138,409, forward strand.
GAAAGGAGGACATGTAAGTAGAAGGAAGACAAGAGGAAAGGAATAAAGAGTAGGGGGAAGAAACATAAGAGAGAGTAATAGGGGGTGGAAAAATTAGCAATTATGTCTTTAAGAGATCATGATGTTGACATGAATTTACTGAGGTAAAAATGTTCCCAATACAATCTGTAAAGTGAGACAATACAAAACAGCATATATCTCATTGTCATTTTTTAAACATTTTTTAAAATCCCTTAATAATAAGAGGAGTGGGGAGGGAAGGGAGGGAAAGGCAGTGAGCAAAAGAATTAAGATGTATGATGTGCCTGTACCAGCTTCCCACAAGGAATGTGAAAATTTTGTGCTACGCATGTGCACTAATTAAAAAATAGGCAAAAATTAGATTTAAAAAACGCATAAAATAGGTAAAAATTGAAGATAAAATTTAGAAGAGGCATTTGTGAATTTTAAAATGTATTAGTGCAACAATAAATTGCTTAGAACGGTGTACATTTAAATGTTTTAATCTGTCTCTGAAAGGAAGATGCTGAGTAGCTCATTTTTGTTTAAGGATATTTTTGGTGTGCTATGTTATAAGATATTTCTAAGTGGAAGAAGTGAAGAATGTCTTTGAATACAACACTAAGCCATACAATAATTATTGTCAAATTCTTCTTATTTTGTTTAGTAAAATTCTAATTTTTTATTGTCATTATTTTGTATTTGCTTTAAAGATTAAATATAAATAAATGAAAATATGAGGTGATAGATGTACCAAGTAGCTTAGTTGTAGTAATCACTTCACAATTCATATGTATCTTATCACATGATATATTGTACACCTTAAGTGTATCCAAATTTATTTGTCCACCTTACGGTCTCATTTCTCTATATAGATCTATAGTATATATCTATATCTATATATCTCTATCTCTATCTCTATCTATCTATCTATCTATCTATCTATCTATCTATCTATCTATATATTTGAATACAACTTTAAGTAAAAATACAATGAATTTAGCTAGGGTAACTATTTATTAAACAACAGAGCCAGGATTTAGTGTGCAGTTCAACCACCATTCATGTTCTTTATATAATTGTTGTTTTCTTTGGGTGTTTTCATCCTGTATAGAAAAGGAGTCTTTGCACAAAGTGCATCTGCTTATCACTTTCTGAAGATAAACAGTCCTTTGATTTTTCAACCTACTTTAATTTCACTTCACTGAACACATCATCTTCCCATCATCACAACGCTGTCCTTCTTGCTGACTAGAAATCACAGATTCACACTGAAAATAAAAGTAGACTATGAAGGTCTTGTTTTTGTCTAACTGCAAAATATTTTGTTTAACAGAATTTTTTTAAGAGAAGAATATATTTAATAGGGGAAAGAAGCTGTCCTAGAGCAGCACAGAAGGGGGACCTGATCACTTTGCTCCAATCTGCCCTTTTCAGGGATTTTCACAGAGCAAAACCACGTGGCAAGGCAGGTCTAAGGTACAAAACATAGGAACTCACACATGAGGTAGGACAAAACTATAATCAACCAAAAAGTTTCCAAGTATAATTTCTCAGCTAAAAGTGATTAAATCAAGATCAAATGGGGAAGTGAGTCCTGTAGCAAGCAGGGGTGAATAGGGTCCGGTTGGGTATTGGGTTAGTGTCTCTGGACTTTTAAGGCAATTGATAGTTATTTAGATTATCAATCCTTGATGCCTATCCCTAGGGAAGTATGTAGCTTCATTTGTTTACTCTTTTGTCTTGAGGTTGGCTCATAGTGGAAGTGTCCCTTCTAAAGTTGAAAGCTTGCAAAGTCACCTTGTCTTTCATATTGTCACCTTAACTGCCTAGCCCTATCTGACTCCCTATAATATTTCTATCTTATAACTTAGTTGCCTACAACATTCCCCCTTCTGAAGAAGTATCCCCAGCTGCTGTGAGGGAACAATGGATGGTGACCTCTTTGACTTCTTCAGGCTAAAAGGGGTCACAGTTGCTGAGCAACAGTTAACGATACTCTACAGAGATTCTATCTAAAGGCCCTCAATAGACAGCAGATATTTTTATCTTGGGTAGGCATATATCTTTGAATATGGAGGAAACAAAGCCAAAGAACCAATTAACTATGCATGGTCCAAGTAATGACACCAACAGGGTAATTATGAATATACTCAAGAAAGATTTTCACCAAGGGGACAGGAATGAGTTCCTATAAAGATGATAAAGATAGGGTTTGGGGGACTTCAGCATCTCACATACCATTGCTTTGATGTCTAATATCTTAGTCAATAGAATTCTTAAGCAGAAGACAAATTGATAAAACTGACAGTGCATGCAGAATTTCCTCTCAAGTTGTTCAGATTCACTGTATGAGTGGAAACTTCACAGCATAAAGGTTTTTATAGACTTGAGCCCAGAAAAGTAAGTTTTTGCCCAAGGTCAAATTGTTATCTAGTGAATAAAAGCTGTATTGCCTCTTTTATGGGCAGCAAAATAATGCTATTTCTTCTTTGCTTGGAGTCTCTTCACCAGCTCACTATTGATTTTCTATAAAATGTTAGGTAAAATGTGTGTTTACAACAATTGTACCTTCGCCAAAATTTCATCCAGAATGATGTTCATTTTATTCAGAAGCCTTGCCAGTATTAATAGGCATGTTTTCAGATACTTCCCTAGAAATCAAACTCTGGCTTCTGGTTTTACCACTAATTTAGGAGAAAGAAAAAGAAATAGAACACAGTCTTAGAAGTCTGTGACTTGGAATATCATTTATTTTTAATTTTATTTTATTTGTATTTTAGGGAAGGGTCTGCAGGGTGTTCAGGATCTCACTACTGGATCGAACTCATAGTGATCCACCTGTTTACAGCCTCCCAAGAC
>NW_004524636.1:10149550-10153167 GCF_000260255.1 Octodon degus
TTGGAGTTATCCAGCTGCATCTGGCTTAGGTCTGGCTGCTGTGCTCACCTCCTTCCCGCTGCGGACCTGGGCTAGGACTGGGTCTGGGGGTTCCCGGAAGTCTGCAGAAATTCCTACTCGGCGGGAGGGTTGGGGAGGTTTGGCGGAGTGGTGGGGGGCGGCCCAAGGGGGTGAGAGAGGGTCCGGCCCATGCTGCGCCTGAGCTGGGACTGGTCCCCCTGCTGCAGGGCAGCAGGAAGTTCACACACTCACTGGACCTGGGCTAGGACTGGGCTGCTTCACACTTTAAACACAATCTTGTACCAGTGCCTGTCCAGTGAGCTTCCAGGCCTTTGACCTTGGACTGCTACTGCAGCTGCAGCCTCTCTTGTTCTATGGCTTCCATTTTCTTGGACTGAGTAGCTACTGACTATGCCCTCTGGCTCCCAGACTCACAGACAACCATTATGGACTCTGCCACCTTTGATCCTTATAAACCTGTTGAACAAATCCCCTTGCATACTCATATGTATATTTTCTATGAATTGTTTTTTCTAAGGAAACCTTACCAATATAGAATATAAATTTATAGATAAAGTTGGAGTTCTTATGCATCCCATTCATTATAGAAGTTCTAAAAATTATTAGACAAGTAGGATGAGAATTTAGCAAAACAAGGAACTAACTACGCTTCTGATATTTAATAATAAAACTTAGACAGTGTGTTAAAATAGTGGTTCTCGACTAAATAACAAAGAGAGGGCAAGGAGAAAAGCTAGGAAACATGACAGAGGCAAAACCATCCATTTATATGCACAAGATGGGTAAGGCAATGATCCTGAGAATCTTCAGCATGTTTTTGAAACTAGCAGTTAATTGGTAAGATTCTCACCCTGACTAACTATATATGCTGATACCTGTGAACTAAGCAACTGCACTGAAGATAGCAAGGTATAATATTAGGGCCATGCTTGGAACACCTGTCATTCTGGTCTTCTAAATATGTACTAATTGTAATGTCATATCAATTACTGCTATACTGTCTGTAAAGTAAATGTTTGTTTAAAAAAAGAGTAATAAATGAAAACAAGAGGCAAGAAAAAGATGTCATAGGACTGTCCTGCTAAAACTCTGTATATGGTTAGCTTTCTAATTTTCTGCGTTAAAATATGTCATTGTTTATTCCTATTTTTAAATTTTTAATTTTTTTCTTCACATTATGTAGGGATTTAAAGTTTAATATATCAGTACTTGATGAAAAATACCTATTCCATGTTCTGTCTAAGATGCTTGATATTCAGACAGATAGTGAGGTGAAGCTCACCTGCCTATGTTATAGGGCAATAATATCATTAAGCTTCTCTTCTGGAGGGTTAATAAGTTAAGTTTGCAGACCAAAAACTAGAGCAAAAGAAGGGCTACAAGGATAACCAACATTTTGGCCCTAGTCCTTCAAGGTAAGTGACGACTCAGGACATAAGAGAACCTGTACTGTAACATCCTGTGACTCAATGGTGTCCCAAATTTTTTGATCAAAGAGATTATGGGGCCACAGAGGAAAGAGATTGATGATGTAGAGTGTGTCTAAGGAGAGTTACATGGAGAGAAAACATTCTCTTGCGTTTTCTCAGAGAGCAAATTGGTCAAGCAATGGCCGTGACTCATCCATATGGCTGACACTGACAAAGGATCTGCAAATTGCGGTATAGGGTTTCATGGTAAATTCTGGGTGAATTTGACTGACCTTGGCAGATACAAAAGTTACATTTCTTATTATATAGGTCTTGCTTTATCTTAGTCTTAACCATCCAGCTGAAAAAATATAAAAACAAGGTATAAAAAGTAAAGCCATATTAATATGTTGAGCTGTAAAAGGCTCAAGACAACAACTTCTGACATTACCAGTCCTACAGATAACCCACTACTATTATAGACTACTAGACTAGATTGGATTATTTTGCTGGATTCCTGTACCTACAATATCAAAATGGCAATGGTATACCCATCTCTGGGAAAACTAAACCAAAAAAAGGTATATAAATGAAGGACAATTTTTTATCTGTATATACAAAATAGGATAGATATACAGCTACTTTCTCTTAATTCAATGAAAAGAAAGATTTGTACTAATAGTATTTGGACAGAATTTCATGTCTATATCTTGTACTATGAATAACTACTACAAAGACAACAATATTTAGTGTATTAATTATTGTAACTGTCCTACTAACCTGTTTTGAAACTGTCTCATTGCTATTTGTTTCTCAATAAAATTACTGAAAAAAAGAAGAATAGTGGTTCTCAAACTCTAATGGCACATGAGTCACTTGAATGCCTTAGTAATGTTACAGATGCTGGAGAGCTGGTTGGGTGATGTGGAAGAATCTACATTTCTCCAACTCCAGGTGGCATTTATCTGTGGGTCTGTAGACCATACTTAGATGAGCAGGAGACTAAGAGAGAATGTAATTCCCCAAGTCTGTTGCTTATCTCTGGTTCTTTCCCTCAAACTCATGTTAAGGTTGTTTATGTATTTGCTTTGATCCTGAAATGGGTAGGAATGATACATGTAACTTACTAACATAGGTGTAGAAATTCAGAAAGTGACTTTTCATGATTTCTTTTTATTTTGTAATAAAACTAGCAATGATTTAGATAGGGTGTCTGAATCAGTCTGGTCCAGAGAATATAGACATAGCATAAATCCCTGGCCCCATCCCTGAATAAGACAGCATGAACTGTAAGTTGAATAGCTTCAGTAATGTAAACTATTGAAATTTGGGGCTATTTGTTATGCAGTATAACTCAATCTGTCTGGATTGATGTGAACCATGTGGAATAATATATGTACATTATGCTGGAACAGAAGAATAAGCTTCTACCACTTACTTGATTGAGGACTTAGGCAACCTATTTAACTTTTGAGACCTTAGCTAACTCATTCGAAACTGTGAATAAAATCTGCTTACATAAAATGGGGAATCCTGGTTTCCATAAAATTTATTGTTTCCCTGACCAATGAAGCTGAATATTTCTCTGGTTCAAGGCTCCTCCCAAGAAAATATCATTTGTATTGGGAAAAAAGTCCATGTTCAACAAGGTCAATATCTGAGAGATCGTTGTAACTTAGCCTCATCTGCAGACCAGGGCAGCTTTCAGAATTAAAGGCCAAATCCAAAGACAAAGCCACCATCAGAAACACACAATTGTCCTGTGGGAAAACAAAATCATCTAACAGCTGTTGTAACCCTAGACATTTTTTTTTGTCTTTTCATTTTTTTCAGAGCTATGGAAGTACAGGAAATTTGTCACATTTGGTGTTTTTTTTTTTTTTCCCTCAGACTTTGGCTAATGACCACAGTTACCTGGGAAGCTGAGTAGGTGTGCTCAACAGTAGGCACATGTGCCTGCTTATAACTGACCCGTGCCAGAAGGAATGATTATAGGCTGAGAGAATTTATTTCATTTGATAGTTCTCCTTTTGGGAATGTGGCTTCTCACCCTTCCCAATATCTCACAGCTTCCTCCACAGTATAGATCTAAATGGCAACTTGAGAAGCTGGAAATAGTTTAGTGAAAAATACCAACCTATTTCTCCTCAGGTTTGTACTTCTTTTTTTTTCTTCCTCAGGGTTATA
>NW_004524636.1:10153267-10155023 GCF_000260255.1 Octodon degus
GGGAAGGGTCTGCAGGGTGTTCAGGATCTCACTACTGGATCGAACTCATAGTGATCCACCTGTTTACAGCCTCCCAAGACCTGAGATTACAGGTGTGCATGACCACACCCAGTCTCAATTGCTGTTTTAGGGTGTCATGGGGGCAGGGCTGGCACACAGCAGCCCCAGGGATTGAACTCCCAGCCCCTGAGCCTGCTTGCAGGCACTTTAATCTGCTAAGCTATTTGGCTGGCCCTGGAATACCCTTTAAATTTTTTCTTTGTACAGCATCCATATAACAGTTTATTATTTGGAATCTGCACAGTTTTAGTGAAACAGGACACTCTGAGCATGTTCTTCAGAGTTTGTAGGCATAGAGTCTATGCTTAACATTATAATGAAAGCAAAGTCACATATGCAGCAAGGGGCATTTATAGTATGCCCTCAAATTTAAATTAAGGGAAGATGTGACAATTAATTATAAAATGTTGACCCTAGTGGGAATAAGAAACAACGAGCAGATTAGGAAAGTGCAATTATTCATATATTTTTAAGGTATTTCCAGAGAAGATAGGCATATAGACCAGCAAACTGAAGGGGGCACCCACCCTGCTTGTGGATGGCACTAAGCAATACACTTGTAGTGTGGATGAAATAAAAGGGGAAGGAAAATGAAATGTGGCTGTTTCTGAAGCACTCCAGTGTGCTCCAGTGGGTGCGTCCTTCACCTTGGAGCATCAGTGTGCAGTTGCTTCACATTTTTTTTTTTACATTGCAATCAATTTATTTTTTATTTTTTAAATGGAGTAAAAATTAGCATTGAAACAGAAAAAATCACAAGAAATACAGATTTTCGCATAACAAAGTAATAGGAATTTCATAGTATTTGTTGTAATATGTAGTGTTGTCTTCCAACCAGTTACTCATATTACCAGATATATGCATATAAAATTAGAAGAAGGAAGAAAAAAAGAAAGACATATATAAGAAATTCAGAAGAGAAAAAGTACAAACAATTGAAAAAAGGACACAAAGCAAATTAAAGCATTAACTGCTTCTTTCCATAGACTAGCAGAAATGCACAATACAGTTGCCCAAATCATCCTGCTTACATACCTCAATAAATTTCTTTCCCCCACTCCCTGTCCTGTCTTCCTCAACTCAGTAACTCATTCCTTTTGAGTAAGTTCAAAAAATAGTTGATTCCCTTTTCCCACTATCTATTGTACCCTTCAGATTCCATTTTCTCTTTCAGGTTCTCACACTAAGATGACAATATAACATTTGCACATGTGAGTCTGATTTATTTCACTTATGAGTATGATCTCCAATATCACCCATCGACTGACAAAATATTCATTGGCTGGGCTGTTTCTAGGATTTAGCTATGACAAATTGTGCTGCTATAAACATGGGTGCACATATATCACTGTAGTGTGAGGTTTTCAGTTTTTCTGGAAAAGTACCCAGGAGGGGGATAGCTGGCTTGAATGGGATCTCCAATCCTAGCTTTCTAAGGAATCACCACACTGATTTCCATAATGGTTGTACCAATTTACTCTCTCATCTACAGGGAAGAAAGGCTCATTTTTCTCCACAGCCTCTCCTGAATTTGTTACTGGCTGACTTCTTGATGTTAATCATTTTTTCTGGGGTGAGACAGTGTTGTTTTATTTTGCATTTCTCAAATGACCTATGATGTTGAACATTTTTTTCATATATTTACTTGTCATTTGTATTTCTTCCTCTGAGAAGTGTATATTCATCTCAGATGCCC
>NW_004524636.1:10155123-10157448 GCF_000260255.1 Octodon degus
CTAAGAAGAATATATGCAGTGTATTATTTGTTGAAACTGTACTTCCGATTTGATTTGAAACTGTCTCATTGCTATCTGTTTATCAATAAAACTTTGAATAAAAAAGAAATGATGTGGTACACCTTAGCTGTATTATTTGTTTCATATAAATCATCTCTTTACATATAACTTTGATGGAATTTTTAGTGTCATTTACTTCATTATGAAATTAAGGATTTCATCAAATTTATCAAGATAGATATTTGTGTTTCATTTTTGTATTACCCAAACATTATTAATACTTGGGAAAAATGGCTAATATTGATACCAAATGTAGATAGATGTTCCTTTTTACCTCTCTGTGTGCTTCGGACTGAAGTATACAATCAGGCATTTTCTGACTCAGGGCTCTTAATCTTGAAGGTATGATGGAAAATCACAGTGTCACAGAGTGATTGTGGCAGTTACGACAGAGTGAATAGTATGGTTAGGCTACAGGGACTGGAATGCTAGGTTAGCATCACAATCTGAGGATGCAGAGGCTTAGCTCAGGGACCCCATCCAGAGGTGATGGTACAGTGTTCTCAGGGTAGAAGTGGTGACCCTGGAAGGCCAGTCCCCGTCCTGGTTAAGCTCTTGTTTCCTATGTTGTTTTAAAGAATCAGGGTTCTTGATCTTTTTTTTACACTATATTATGGTACCTTTATTCTTATTTGAGAAGAGTAAATTCTTTTTATTTAGCCAAGAAAATCTTTGACTCATAGGACCGATCTTTCTTTCTTTCTTCTTTCTTTCTTTCTTTCTTTCTTTCTTTCTTTCTTTCTTTCTTTCTTTCTTTCTTTCTCTTTTTTCTTCTTTCTTTCTTTCTTTTTTCTTTCTTTCTTCTTTTTTCTTTTTCTTTCTTTCTTTCTTTTTCTTCTTTCTTTCTTTCTCATTTTTTTTGTACCAGGAATTAAACTCATGACCTTGTGCTTGCCATGCAGGTTTAAGTTTTAAACAATTTTAATTAAAAAATGAAAATTTTAATTTTATAATTCCTCATGATTGTTCTTCTGACCTTGTTCTTTTATTAAACGTTGCCTACTCATTTCTTCAAGTTTTATCAGTTAACAGCGCACTAAAATCATGCCAACAATTTAGTTGGTGTGCTTATCAAAGAAAATGAGTTTCATGAATTTGGTGAAAAAGCCCATTTATAACATTGAAATCACATATGGCTTCTGAATTTCCAAATGTCACCAATGTTTTCAGAAAAAAGTAACTTCAGAACAACTAAATGTCCATTAACAGGTCAAAAGTAAGGTCAAATGGATCTTGACATATTTATAACCCAAAACTACAAAAACTGCAGAAGAAAATGTAGAGTAATAACATGTGGCTAATTTAAACACACATTTATTTTATGCAAAAATACTGTCCAGAAAATAGCAAATGAGGGACTGGTGAGATAGCCCAGCAGGCTAAAGTGCTTGTTTAAGCAAGTGCAGGCAAGCTCAGGGACCACAGAGCACGGGCATGGTGGCAGACCTAATCCCTGCTCTGGGGATAGTGAAACCCTGCAACAACCAAATACATAAAAAAATAATAAAGTAAAATAGCAAATGATAAAATGGACCTACTCCAAAATTAAAATTAAAATTTTTTCTCTTCAAAAGAGATTTTTATAGAAATAGAAAAGTCAAGTGACTGCCAGAAGAAAATATTTGTAAGTCTATTAAAGTATTTAAGGTGAATAAAAATCACTCTAGTGAACAAAATAAGCCAGCAAGCCATTTAATCTTAAAATCGAATATTTATTAAAATAAAATCTTAATACAAAAGATACATAGATAGGACTTAAGCCACAAAAAGGTACTTAGTAGCACTAACCATTACAGAAACAAACTATAGCCAAAAGAGATAACAGTACCCCACTGATGATAGAATAATGTTATCATCATTGTCACCACCATTACCATTATCAGTATACAGTCCACAGCCCCAATACTGACAAGGTTCTAGAACACCCAAGTCCTCAGGCATGTGTTGTTGAAGAAATAAGAAATATGGAACCTCCCACAAAGCAGTTTGGCAGCTTTCTACAAAGTTACCCATATGCTTATCATATTAAATCAAAAATCTCAGGGCTGGCGAGATAGCTCAGTGGACTAAGTGCTTACCTAGGCAAGCAAAGGGGCCAGGGTTCAATCCCTGTCACTGTATGCCATGCCAGCCCTGTCTCTGAGTGCTCAGAGCCAGCAATGGAGTCCGGGTGTGGTGGGATACACCTGTAATCCTAGCACTAAGGAGGCTGAAAACAGGAGGATTGCTACAAGTCCGAGCTGCATAGTGAGACCCCCTTAAAAA
>NW_004524636.1:10157548-10162261 GCF_000260255.1 Octodon degus
TTTCTATATACTCACCACCAATGAGAAATAAAAATTCAGGTATTTACCCAAGAGAAATAAAAATTTATTATATGCCAATAATTGTACTTAAATGTTTATTCTTCCCTCATTCATATTCATCAAAAATCTGGAAGCAACACAAAGTTTTTTCAACTGGTAACTGCTTAACTAAACTCTGTTAAATATTCCAACAATGATCTAGTGTTAAAAAAAAAAACTCTTCATACATGTGACAACATGGAAAATCAGATATATTACTGTACCTGAAGGGAGCCAACAAAAATGCCATGCATATCATGGTTGCATTTCAATAACACCTTACTAAAGGGACAACCAGAAACCCAGAAACAGTGGGCAGTTCCCAGGGGCTGGGCATGTGTGGAAGGTACTTTGGGGTTGTGTTTGTTTATTGTTTGCTTTATCTCTCATTCTTATCATTTATGTGTTGTAAGAAGACTGCAATTTACTCTCCTAGCAATTGTGAAGTAGAGTGTGCTGTAACCAACAGTAGCCACCAAGTTGGGTAGGGTTTTTGACCACAAAGGGTACAAGGGAACACTGGGAAAGGGTAAACTGTTTCATATCTTAATGGTGAACTGTTCCAAATCTGAAATGTGGTTGTGGTTACACAACCATAAACATTTGTCAAAATTCATAAAACAGTTCCCTAATGTAACCAAATTTTGCTGCATGTTTCTTACCATCTTAAAATTAGAGTTTTAATTAGTTAACAGTAAATTGTTGGTTCTCAAATCAAATACCAAAGAAGGTATCCTTTTAACAAGTATTTACTGAGTGCCTACTATGTGACAAATCTGGTTCTAAATGTTTAAAACTTGGTAACAAACATGAAGAAATGTTCCCCTTATGGAATATATATTCTATCAGGAGAGGCAGTGAATAAAAAATATGATCAGTAAGTTAAGACAGAAAACAACACTTCTATAGATGTTGCCATGTTCAAATCTAGGTGTGTGAAAACACAAATCCTTGGTCACTCTAGTGATCAAAGGTCCTGACCAGAGTCTGCATTTGTCGCATAGCCACAGGAGATTGTGATACTGCCAGAAGGCTGCCCGTTGTGTGATATTAGGCAGGATGATAGAATACTGTGAACCAAAGATAAAGAAAGGTCAGGAAGGGAGATGGAGAAGTGCAGATTGCAGCTCTTAGTAGTAGGCCTGATTGAGCAGCTGGCTTTGGGGCAGAGACATGGAGGAGGGGTAGGAGCTAACTACAGATGCCGAGGCAGACATTGCTGGCCGAATGAACAGCCTGTGCTGAGGCACTGCTTGATGGGACATGCTTATTTTCCTAAGGTCAGAGAGGAAGCTAATACGTCAAGGATAGAAAGGTAAGGGTAGGAGTAGTGAGAGCTGTGTTCAGAAGGATGATTACAGGGGAGAAGGAAGAGCAAGTTAACAACTTTCACTTTTGCTCCAAGTAAAACATATATGCGCTGGAGAATTCTAAAGAGAAAGTGATGTGTCATAAAAAAAGAAAGAAAGTGACTCATGTCATAAAAGTACCTTTGTGACTCCTGTGCTAAGAGTAGACATGAATGAAAGCAAACTGATCCTATAGAAATTTTCCGAGGAAACCATAGGAGAAATGATTTGGCTGTACCAAAGTGCTAGAAAAGGCAGTGGAAGAAAATGATTTTTAAAAAAATCTTTCGCTGCTCCTAAGGTCCCCACCTCCTGTCGAGGGGGTATAACTCAGATCGCAGACGGCCACCCTCCGCGACCCGAACTTGAGTCCTGGTCTCTCGCTTTCCTTCCCGGGCAGCATGAGTGTCACCACCCGCTCCACCACCTTCTCCACCAACTACCGGTCCCTGGGCTCTGTCCGGGCCCCCAGCCAACGGGCTGGACGGGCCAGCAGTGCTGCCAGCGTCTATGCCGGTGCCGGGGGCTCGGGCTCCCAGGTCTCCATGTCTCGCTCCACCATCCTCCGGGGCGACATAGCGTCCGCGGGCCTGGCCGCGGGAGTGGCCGGGGGTCTGGCCAGCATGGGCAGCATCCAGACTGAGAAGGAGACTATGCAGGACCTGAACGACCGCCTGGCCTCCTACCTGGAGAGAGTGAGGAGCCTGGAGACGGAAAATCGGAGGCTGGAAAGCAAGATCCGGGAGCACCTGGAGAAGAAGGGGTCCCCGGTCAGAGACTGGGGCCATTACTTCAAGACTATCGAGGAGCTGAAGGCACAGATCTTCGCGAATTCTGTGGACAATGCCCGCATCGTCCTGCAGATTGACAATGCTCATCTTGCTGCTGACGACTTTAGAGTCAAGTATGAGACGGAGCTGGCCATTCCTCAGTCTGTGGAGAATGACATCCACGGGCTTCTCAAGGTCATCGATGACACCAATATCACTCGGCTGCAGCTGGAGACAGAAATCGAGACTCTGAAGGAGGAGCTGATATTCATGAAGAAGAACCATGAGGATGAAGTGAGAGGCCTTCAAGCCCAGATTGCTGGCTCTGGGTTGACTGTGGAGGTGGATGCGCCTAAATCTCAGGATCTCGGCAAGATCGTGGCAGACATTAGGGCTCAGTATGATGCGCTGGCTCAGAAGAACCGAGAAGAGCTGGACAAGTACTGGTCCCAGCAGATTGAGGAGAGCACCACAGTAGTCACTTCACAGTCTGCTGAGGTTGGAGCTGCTGAGACGACACTCACAGAGCTGAAGCGCACGGCCCAGTCATTGGAGATTGACCTGGAATCCATGAGAAATCTGAAGATTGGCCTGGAGAACAGCCTGAGAGATGTGGAGGCCCGCTACGCTATGCAGATGGAGCAACTCAATGGGGTCCTGCTGCACCTGGAGTCTGAGCTGGCACAGACTCGAACAGAGGGGCAGCGCCAGGCCCAGGAGTACGAGGCCCTGCTGAACATCAAGGTCAAGCTGGAGGCTGAGATCGCCACGTACCGCCGCCTGCTGGAAGATGGGGAGGATTTCAATCTCGGTGATGCCCTGGACAGCAGCAGTGCCTCGGTGCAAACCATCCAGAGAACCACCACCCGCAAAATTGTGGACGGAAAATTAGTGTCTGAGACAAATGATACCAAAGTGTTGAGACACTAAAGCAACAGAAGTGGGGTGCCCTTGGGAAATAACTAACAAATAAAAATTCAGAGATTACTGGACAAAAAAAAAATCTTTCATTTATTTATGTATTTATTTACTTATTTAGTATAGGGTCTTACTACACAGCTGGACTTGTAGTGATCCTCCTGTCTCAGCCTCCCTAACATTGGTATAACAGGCATGTGCCACCATGCCCAATTTCAGTTGCCAGCTCTGAGCTGGACTGCAAAGGCACATGGTCCCAGGGATAGAGCTCTTGTGCTTGCCAGGCAGGGACTTAGACCCCTGAGCTTCTCCCTGGACCAATAATTGAGTTTTGAATCTAAATTTAAGATGAAGCCAACAGGGTCCTTGATGGTTGGATGCTGCTTAGTAAAAAGAAGTAGTTAGGAGTGACTCCAAAATCTCAGACCTGAGGAGAAAGGCCATCTTTTTTCCCATTAAGATTAGGGAAAAGAGAGACAATTTTATTTATTGCTATTCAATATAGATCTCAGAGTCCTAGCCTTTGCAATTTTACAAGAAAAAGAAATAAAAACCATTCTGAGAAGAAAAAAAAAATTTTTTGTTCAGGAGTCATAGGACCTTATATTTAGAAAAATTAAGATTTTATACAAAAAGATAGAAGTAATAAATAAGATTAGCAGAGATACAGATGTAGAAAGCCTTTCCAAGGCCTCATCATGACCCAGAAAGTTTATATTTGTAATGCCATGGAAGAGTTATTGGAATTCTGGTGAGTTAATTCCAATCTACCACTTCCAGTGTAATCCACTGGAAGAATAAAGACACTAAGGCGTATTTATAGTTATGGGAAGCCAAGAAGTACTAAGTCCAGTCATGAAGATAGTTATCTGCAACAAATGCCTTGACCCAGGGCAGAACCTGTGTTTTATTAATTCATGAAGAAAGGAGTGGTTTAGGATGAGAGACTGTCAAACTGATGGGAAACAGGTGAGTGCCGTGAGCCTGGCTAGGCAAGAGGCCCGAAATCACCTCTGCAATGTGCACATAGAAAGCTCTGTAGAAAGAGGTAATGTGCATCACACAACTGAGATAGTATCTAAAGTTTTGAGATCCGTGCTTCAGCTCTAATGTGTAATCTCTCAAGCCCCAGGAAGTCCTCGCTTCTATCTCAAGGTTTGATGTTCAATCCTAGTACACAGCATGGAGCACTGGCTCTTCATCCCTCCTTTTCATGGGTCACACAAGGAAACAAATGGGGATCCAGAGAATCACTGCTTGCTGTCTTAAAAGACTACCATCAGCATCCCTGCTGGATGAATATCCATTGCCTAAAGGCAACTGAAGGGATAAGAAAAAGTCCTAGCCAGCTCTGTGCATGGAAATAGGGTCAGGCTCAGCCAAAATGGAGTCAACTGCTACTCCCTCAAAGAGTCAATCAGGTGGTCCTCCACAACAGAATGTATAAAAATTCAAAAAATAGTTGTTAGTTTCTATGTACTAGCAACGGAAAATACTTGGAAGAATCAACAATTGGTGCCCCTAGGAGTGCTGAGCCAGCCACCAAGACCGGGTGTGGTGGTACACACATGTAATCCCAGTGCCAGGGAGGCTGAAAACAGCAGAATCATTATGAGTCTGAGCTGCATAGTGAGACC
>NW_004524636.1:10162361-10164877 GCF_000260255.1 Octodon degus
AATCTAAAGGAAAAGAAGCAACAGTTGAGATCTCATCTTTTTGAAACGTTTCTGCACATCAAAGGAAATCACCAATAGAGTAAAAAGAAAACCCATGAAGCGGGAGATAATTGTAGTAGACTGTCCATCAGACAAAGGAACATATAAAGAGTTTTTAAAAATTAGGCCTTCAAAGTTTAAAGACCCAATCCAAAAATGGGCATCTGAGATGAATATATACTTCACAAATGAAGAGATACAAATGGCAAATAAATATATAAAAAATGTTCAGCATCATTGACCATTCAAGAAATGCAAATTAAAACATAGCTGAGATACCATCTTATGTCAGAAAGAATGACCATCATCAAGAAGTCAGCTAATGACGAATGCTGGAGAGGCTGTGGGGAAAAAGGAAGCCTTCTCCACTGTTGGTGGGAGTGCGGACTGGTCCAACCACTAATGAAAATCAGTACAGAAATTCCTCAGAAACCTAGGATTAGAGGTCCTATTCAAGCCAGATATTCCCTACTAGGTATTTTTCAAAAAAAATGAAATCATCATACCACAGTAATATATGTGCACCCATGGTTATAGCAGTTCAATTTGTCATAGTTAAATCTTGGAAACAACCCAAATGCCTATCAACTGAGGAATGGATAAAAAAGATGTGGCATTTTTATACAATGGGGTCTATTTAGCTATAAAAATGGTAAATTCAAGGCTTTTGTAGATAAATGGATGCAGCTAGAGACTAGCACAGGCAAACATCATATTATTTCTCTAGTGTGAGAACCTGAAAGAGTAATTAAAATTCAAAAAGTACCTTAGATACTGTGAAAGGGAAAGAAATTTTTCAATGTGAAGGAAGGACTGGGATTAAGAAAAGGACAAATGAAAGAAGGGAAAAAAAGATACATTTATATATTTAAGTATATATTCAGAATAGTTTGGATAATTGTATATTCGATTTCTGTTGATCTTTTGAAAGAAGCAGTTAATACTTTAAAAAAGGGTTTTTTTTTTCCTACGCTGATTGTTTTTTTCACCCTCTTTTGAATTTCTTACAATTTCTTTGTTACTGTTATTGTTTTGTTTTCTTTAAAGGAATCTTACATTGTTTATACATCTGGTAAACAACTAATTTGAAGAAAGCATCATGTAATACAGCAACAATTTTTGCATTCCTATTACTTTGTTTAGGGAAGTCTTGTATTGTTTCTAATGCTATTTTATTCTATCAGTAATTACATTCTTTAAAAATAGAAAAATAAAAATTAGGAAGAAACTTGTATGTAATAATAAAATATTAAAACTTAGGTGTAAAGATATCTAAGAAGGGAGAAGATGTGTATACTGAGAACTTCACACTGATTGAAAGAAAGGGACGTGCATTTATACGATTTAGAAGACCTAATGTTAAGATGTCAATAACATCCAATATGATTTTAGAGTTGGTGCTATTACTTTCAAAACTATGATTACATTTTTTTTTGCAGAGATATGCAAGTTCTTAAAATTCATATAGAATCTTGAAGTTCTTAAAACTGCTATCAACCTTCAAAATGAAGAATAAAGTTGGAGGGTACATGCTCCTTGATCTTACAATGTAATATAAGGATAAAATAATCAAGAGTATGGTTCTAACATAAAGTCTCACAGAATAATGATGAAAAATCAGAAGTCCATAAATAAATCCTGAACCTATAAATGCCTCACAAGAAAACAGGGAAGCCAGGGGTGATGGTGCAGGCCTGCAATCCCAGCACTCAGGAGGTTGAGGCAGTAGGATCACTGCAGGTTTGGGGGCAGCCGGGGCTGCACAGTGAGTTCAAGGCCAGTCTGAACTATACAGTGAGACCATGTCTCAAAAACAAAACAACAGACAAACAAAAGCATAGGGAAAATGCTTCACAACATTTGGCTTGGCACTGATTTCTTAGGTATGACATTATAATAGCTTGAGAAAAAATAAAGATGGAGAACTGAAATTTTACCAAAGTATTCCTGCACAGCAAAGAAAACAATCAACAGAGGGAGAAGACAGTTTATAAAGTAGAAAAAATAGTTCAAAGCTACTTATTGGGGGTTAATATTCCTTAATTGTCAGAGAATCAAAAATCAGAAACACAGTGACACATCACTGCAAATCTGACAGTATGACCATTGTTTAAAAAAAAAAAAAGGTGTTGGAAAAAATGTAGTGAATTGGAATCCTTGTGCTGAGTTTGTGGGAATGTAGAAAGGTTCAGTAGCCATAGAAAATAGTATAGAGTTTCCTGGAAAAAGAAACCCTGCTAGTAGAACTATCACATGATTAAACAGTCCCATTTCTGGATATTAGGCCAAAAGAATTGAAATCAAATTCCCAAAGACATACCTGCTATTCCTTGTCTATTTAAGCAGTATTCACAAAAACTAAAATGTGAGACGTGACTGTACAAGGAAAATGTGATAGAAAACTAGTGGTGGGAAGAGCCAAGCTCTGGATTGAGAGAAAATAGTTGGGAACTGTACTTTTCATAAATGGCTAGAAT
>NW_004524636.1:10165112-10167908 GCF_000260255.1 Octodon degus
AAAAAAAAAAAAAAAAAGGAAAAGAAAAAATGGTCAGTATCACTGTTGATCAGGAAAAAGCAAATTAAAACCAGAAGACGTCACCTTACACCTGTTAGAATAGCTATGATAAAAAAAAAAGTGGAAGATGACAAGTGTTGGCAAAGATATGGAGAAAGGGAATCCTTGGACACTGTCATAAATGTGAATCAGCAAAGTGACAGTGGAAAACAGTACAGACTCTATAGAGTAATGGCAGGCCTTTTAGAGATGATTGCCCAAGCTGTGACCTAAAACTCCCTTATTTAGCTCAAAGCCAACATTGTGATTAAGCCTGAATACTGATGTTTTAGTTTAGAAAAATTCAATTCATACATCAACATCTTTTGTCTTCAAAGAAAAACAAATAACATGCGTGCTACAGGCTCCCAGACACTGAGGATCCTCAGACCACTAAAAATGCAATTAGCATGTGACCTGGCAATTTCATTTCTGGATATTTACCTAAAAGATTTTAAATCAGTTTGTCTAAGTGATGTCTGAACTCTGTTTATTTTAGCATTGTTTACAATAGCAGAGCCGTGGCCTTAACCTTAGCGTACCTTCACAGAGAGAGACATATCAAAGTCACTTACTGGAATGGCTATTATCAAAAAAACATATACATGGAAATACTTTAGAAAATGGCATATATGAGTGAGGATGTAGAGACATTTAAATCTTTGTGAATTCATAAATTGCCACTGGGAATATAAAGTGATACTGTTGATACTCAATAACATGTTTCACATCCTCAATTATTTGAAATAGAATTACCTTATCACTAGAGATTCCACTACTGACTATATATCCAAAAGAATTATAAATAGAGACTTCAATAGATACTTGTGGTCTATCTTCCTGGAAGAATTATTTGCAAGAACCCAGTGATAGAAACAATTCAAGTTTCCACTGATGGATGAAAACACAAAAATGTGGTATGTACATACCTTGTAATAGTATTCACTTTAGAAAACTTGGGATTCTGTAATATGCATTTGAAGACATGATGCTACTATCAAAACCAGTTACAGCAGATTAAAGCACCTGTTTAGGCAGAGCCCCGAGGTTCCATCCCTGGCATACATGCTGGCCCGCTTGCCAGGCACACTGAGATGGCGATTGAGACTGGGCGTGGTGGTGCACACCTG
The DNA here is from genome assembly GCF_000260255.1 of Octodon degus. NCBI lineage: Eukaryota > Metazoa > Chordata > Mammalia > Rodentia > Octodontidae > Octodon > Octodon degus. The sequence goes on from NW_004524636.1 coordinate 10,166,282, forward strand.
TAACCCAGCACTTGGTAGGCCAAAAACAAGGGAATCACTACAAGTCCAATTTACATAATGAGACCCTGTAGACCCTGTGCCAAACACATAAAAACGTCACAAAAGGAAAAATACCACATAACTCTGCTTGTAAGGTACTCAGAGTAGTTAGGTTCAAATATGTACAAAGTAGAGAACTGGTCTCCATGGTCCAGGAGGAGAGGTAAAGAGAATTTACTGTTTCATTTGTGCAGAGTTTTAGTTTTGCAAGATAAAAAGAATTCTAGATATGGATGGTTATGATTGTTGTGAAATAATGTGAATGTGTGAAATGCCACAAAATTAAATGCTTAATAATGGTTAAAATACTTTAAGAAAAAGTAAAGCTCAACATCAAGTAAGAGAGTTTAGGTAAGACAGTAAAAGCCATGCATTGGGCTGGACATCTTGGAAGACATCAATAGTGTTTTCAAGGAAAGCTGGTGGATGTCGGCATGTGATCACAGAACAAACAGAAGCTGGGAAATCAACAATGAGATGGCATAGGCAACAATATGCAGTACCATAAAAATAGTTGAATTCCTATTGTTTAGTGAACTTCTGTATTACTTCTAATATTTTTACTTTTCTTTCCTTTTTTAATTTATGTATTTAGCACAGGGTCTATAGGGTATCACAATGTAGATTGGACTCGTAGTGATTCTCCTGTTTTGAGCTTCCCAAGTGCTGGGATTACAGATGTGCACCTCCATGTCCAGTCTCAATAGCCATCTCAGTATGCCCCAGTGGCGGGGCTGGCATGGCAGGCCGGAGATCAAACCCCAACCCCTGTATCTGCCTAAGCAGGTGCTTTATTTTTTTATTAATTTTATTGACAAACAGATAGCAATGAGACAGTTTCAAAACCGATTAATAGGACAATTCCAAAAATTCATACATTGCATATTGTTATCTTCTTAGTGGTTGTTTATAGTACAAGATGTAGACATGACATCCTGTCCAAATACTATTAGTACAAATCTTTCTTCTCATTGAATTAAGAGAATGCAGCTGTATACCTATCCTATTTTGAGTATACAGATACAAAATGGTTGTTCATTTTTATCTTTTGGTTAGTTTTGTCAGAGAAGGGCATTCCATTGTCATTTAAATATTGTAGGTGCATGAATTCAGCAAAATATTTCAATATAGTCCAGTAACCCATAATAGTAGTGGGTTATCTGTAAGACTGGCAATGGCAGAAGTTGTTGACTAGAGCCTTTCACAGCTCAGCATATTAATATGGCTTTACTTTTTATATTTCACTTTTATACTTTTCTGCTGGATAGTTAAGACCAAGATAAAGTAAGACCTATATAACAAGAAATGTACTTTTTGTATCTGATAAGTTCAGTCAAGTCCCCTCAGGATTTATTCTGTTACACTCTACTGCAGTTTGTAGATCCTTTGTCAGTGTCAGCCATGTGGATGAGTCATGGCCTTTGCTTGCCCAATTTGCTCTCTGTTAAAGCCTGAGAGAATGTGCTCTCTCCATTCTCCTTACGCACACTTTACGTCATTGATCACATTGCTCTGTGGCCCCGTAATCTCCTTGATCAGGAAATTTGAGACACAACGGAGTTACATGATGTTACAGTATAAGTTCTCC
>NW_004524636.1:10168273-10170269 GCF_000260255.1 Octodon degus
GAAGAAGAAGAAGAAGAAGAAGAAGAAGAAGAAGAAGAAGAAGAAGAAGAAGAAGAAGAAGAAGAAGAAGAGGAACCTCTCTAGTATACATTAGTATACATGCTGTCCTGGGGTGCTTGTTTCACCCAAGTTACTAAAGCAGCATATTCCAAAAAAGTCAATCCAGAAACTCATGTATATGTGATATTTTACTGCATCAAACCCTACAACTATTATTACTACCTATAAACTGTCACTACTTGTTCATATCCATTATCAGCTTAACAGTATTACTTTTCAGTCTCAGGACAGTCTTGCTATGTAGGCATTATTACCTCTTGTGACAATAAAGAAAATTAAGTGGCAAAACTCCATTGAGAACCAGGTGTACAAAGGACAATCCACACAAGTTGAATCTAGTGTTCCTGGGCTCTGGAATACAACTACAGAGAGATGATTCCTAGGTGTAAGTACTCTCTCAGCGAAAGACACAGAGCAGTAGCATCTTTCTGTGTTTAAAGATGTTGTGTTTAAAGCAAACTCACACAAATGGGTTCTAAGTAAGTAGACATCCCTGAGGCAAGAGATGCCTCTTGAAAACTAAGACAACTTGGTAAATAGAAAGAAAGATGGCTGGATAGGCAAGGACATGGAAATCCAGTGAATCCAGACACAGACACATTCTTTCATTGTTTAAAAAATAATAAAAGAAACTATGAACTTACCAAAGACATGTCTCTAGGCCTCCAAGGAACACAGTTGTGGAGCTGGTTTGGATTGCTCCAGTTTCCGTGAGAAAATCCTGGCTGGTAGGACCCCCTGATGAAAGAGAAATGACTCTTTGTGTGAGATTTAAAGCATTTCTAATTTGAAAGCGAACTTAATTTCACATACTACACATACACACACCATGTGGAAATAATAAATGTATTTATGATGGAAATGTTTTTGCTCCATTTATTATACTAGGAGTTTTTCCAAGAAATGGAAACAATTGTCAGATGTGACGTTAAATATTTAACTGAATTTCTTCTTTCTTCTTTTCCTTAGTATTTTTATTAACACGGATTTTTAAATGTTACTGCCACCCAATAAGAAATATGGTTCCTGATTAAATTGAGTATTGTTTTTCTTTAAAAGGAAAAAATTGGGCTCCAAAAACATGCAATATCAAAATATGATACAGGTGGAAGCTGCCACTCTTTCTATGGATTTTTAAGTCTGTGTAAAATGGTACTAGCCCCTTAGCAGGAGATATATTTGTCTGTGTTAGTATTTTGAGCAGAAGTTGCAGTATGTCAACACTGACCCATCTGATCAGGTTGCTGTTTTCTGAATTAGGTGGTCAAATGGCCTTAAAATTTCAGGAGGAAATGAGTGAAAGTCCATCCTTTAACGCACATACCCTTCAGGTGGAAGATTTGCAAATGTAAGGACATTTGAAAAGAATTTCCTTTCCAAGGACTGAAAACTGTCTCACCCTACCTTTAGCCCTATGTTGAAGCCCCAATCTCCAAAGTATTTGAAGTCAGTCTTTAAGAGATAATTTGGTGACTCACAATGAATTAGAGCCCTCAGAAGAAAAGAAATGAAATTGCTTTCTCTCTCTCTGATTGCATGTGAGGATATAAAACTGCTGCCCATCTGTCATCACGATCTTGGAATTCCAGCTTCCAGAGGGAGGATATGAGAATTGGGGATATGAATACTGTATCAGCTAGCTAATACTGCAGCACAGGACATCCTAAAATTATGTGATTATAGCCACTAATCCATTTGTCAGTGGATTGGCAATTAGGACTTTTTCATTTGTATGTGATCAGTTATCTGTGATAAAGATGACTCTTTTGAACTGACTGGGTTTGCTCCCTGTGTGTTGGTTGTGTAGGGCTGGCTAGTCATGGATAACCTCTGATTTGCTTCACAAGACTCTTCATTTGGCCACACGTTTTAAGTAGTAGCTGACAGTCCCAATTAAGTAAGTCGAACTGGCTTTCCCTATTACTTCCTTCACTTT
>NW_004524636.1:10176464-10177996 GCF_000260255.1 Octodon degus
AAAATTACACATATTTGGGCAATTTGCTCATACTATTTTGATTCTCCCAAGTTTACCATATAATGGTCATAATTCTGATTTTAACAGAAAAGAGAAATGCTAACTCAATTGATGCTGATCAAAGGCAAATTAAAGAAGTCCTTTGGCTACAAGAATAATGGTCTTGTATTGTGTTTCTCAAACTCTGGGCACTCTACAATACCAAGAAGTTTGCACAAAAAACATCTCCTGACAAAAGATTCTTTTCAGAAGACTTTTTCTTTCCTTCCCACTCAGGTGAATCTTGGAGACTAGAAAGATTTTAGATTCTGGTTATGTTTTGAGTATGGAAAGTGAAACAGCAACAGAAAAAGCTGAGTCATTCAATTTGTCCTCCAAATCAATCTCTGCTTGCTGAGGCTTGAAAGGAAGCATGCTTTTTTTTTTTTTTCCCATCACTGAATGGAACTATTTGTTAAGAAGTATTTATGAGACTTACATAAGACCTCTTGGCCACAGAACTCACACACCACAGAATGGGAAACAACTTTACTATCTCTGGCTCTACCATTTTAACATCATAGTGAGAGGGCTAATCAACATGCCTAATTTTCAATTTCTAAAAGTATAGAGACAGTGGAATGAAAGCAGGTTTGTAAAACCAGACACCTTGTTTTTGTCTTTTTTCAAATCACAGGTCTACCTGTGTCAAATTGCAGTTTTCACAAATTCAAGAATAATAATCTAATACAAGTGAAGTCAGGATAAGCAGAATGTATTTAACATACTAATGATCAAGTCAAGAAGGTATGAAGCAGATTCAGAGATAATTACAGAGACTGATTAGATATAGCTACTGAAAGAATGTTGGAAAGGTTTGCTTATGAAACTGGTTAGGAGACCACAGGTCAAAGAAAGAAATATTTGGGATCACGTACTTACTTATCAATATTTTTACTGTACAAATCATTTACCTTGCTGTAAGACAAAAATTCTGTCAGTTAACAAGCAACTTCAACATGAGGCTATAGTCAGTCATCCTTGTAATTCAAATAGAGGACAACTGTTTTCTGGAAAATGCCAGACAGTAAGGTCCTAAGACTTTTAGCCATATGATCTCTGTTTACAGTTACTCAACTTACCACTGTAGCACCATAGAGGTGATAGACAGTAAATAAACAAATGAAGATACCTGTATTCAAATAAAACTTTCTTTACAAAAGCATACTATGGGCCACGTTTGACTCACATGCCTTGGATTGCCAACTCCTGCCTTATATGATTAAATAATCTTGGGTGGGCTTGTTAGAGAGTATTATAGCAGCATTTTGAAAGGACACCCTGGCCCTTTGCATCATATTCTAGTTTTGAATTTCTTTTCTTAGACTATGTTTAGTTTGTAGGATCATATCCAGTTATTCATATTTTCTCAACTTTATTTTTCTTACTTTCTGAATGAGGATAGATTTCAGAAATCCTTGGAATATTATAAGCATTCAGTGGTTAGTATTCAAAAGATCTCTATTTCTTCCAACCCTCATTTTATGTTTATG
>NW_004524636.1:10178096-10185468 GCF_000260255.1 Octodon degus
AGAGGAGTGAATAGTAAAATTTTACTCAAAATAGGAAAGTTGCATGTTGCAGTGCTAAAATAATGCATTGAGAAATTTCTAGATTGAGAAGTGTAAGCATCAATACATAGATCTGAACAACATTTAAAAATTTTGACCTAAAAGCCATGTGTAGCACACAATGCAACAACTGTAAAATCCACGTTCCTTTCGATCTGTGTGGGAAAATGATGAAAATTCACCTTACACAGGAACATAAACAGTTTCAATAATTTCAGAAATTATTAGGTTTGTAATTAGAGGTAAGGGTTAGGATAATTTTTAGGCTTAGGATGGATGTTAGAAATAGGTCTATCATTATGTTTTGATCAAGAGTCAGCTTTAGATTTAGGATTACTGTTTAGATTGCATTTAATTTGTATTAGCATCTCCTTTAAGATGAAGGTAATTGTTTTCACTAGAGTTAGGTCTACTGTTAGATTTAATGCTAGCAATAGGACTTAGAGCTAATATTATGTAAGTAGTAAAGATTCATACTAAGATTAATGTCAGATTTAAGGTCAGAACTGGATATAAAATTTCAGTTAGGATTATGTAGCATCTTACAGGTATGTGTAGTGTTAAGGTGATTAGCCAAAATGATTTCTACTGAGAATACATAAAGAATACCCAGAGGTTAATAAAGAAAGGAAAAATAACTCAAGAAACCAAAAGATTTAACTAGAATCTTAATACCAGTATATAAATTTGTCAAGAGAAATGAGCAATAAGAAACTTAATATCCTCTTGCGAGAAGAGTAAATGGATATAGTTCTTGATAAAATAGATCATCTAGTTGAATTTATAGAGATTTTATGATTATGTAATGTCATAGGTGTAGATAGTAAAACAGATCTAAAGTTATGTTGTGAAGTGCACTAGGGTAGAAATTCATTAATTTCATAAGGGCACTGTTGTGTTTTTAAAGCCCCAACTGTGGAAATAACACAAATTGCATTAATAATTCAAGGCATCAATGGAGTGGGTAAATACTAACTAAAATAAACCAGATACAATTAAATATGAACTGGATTTCACTTACACAGAGCTGAAATGTAAGGACATCCTTAGTTGGAAAGTAACGGATGATGATCGAAAAGTAAGAACAAACAATGATAGACACAGTCAGGCATTCTGGCTCAGTTCTTGATCTGCATTGGTTTACGAGTAGTACTTCTACAGTCGCTCATTGTATTGTACTTCTAGCTTTTATGGGCTTCGTCTATGAGTATGCAACTTGTCACAGATAACGTTAAAACCACACCACTTCAATGGCTAAACTGCACTTCATTATTTGCATTTATCACCTTACTTCATACTTTACCTCACTGCTAAACATTTACATTGCCTCCTCTTGTTTTTCCTATTCAAAATCATATTTCTGTAGACAAATCTTATGTGTACTTTGGTGGTTTCTGAGAAGAGATTCCTGGAAGAGGAAAGACGGAGCCAAACCATATGGAGCTTTAAAATGTTCTTCGTATAATATGAAATTATTTCTCCAAGTCACTGTGCCAGTTACATTCTCCACCATGGAAGAATTTCTGAATCCACATATTCACCAGGGTCAAATATCAAAATTGGAGTGTTTCTTTTTAATTTTTGCTTATTGGGTTGGAAGATAAAGAAGTAAAAACTCATCATTTAATTTCCATTTATTTGATTCCTAACTCATGAAATGTATCTTTCTGAAAGTATAGTCAACTATTTAGATGGAGAGAATTGTCAAATTTTTAAAGTTCAATTTCAATCCACCACTTACATAATTAATGGCTGTGGATTTGCTATTTAATCTTTGAGGGCTAACATCTATACATGAATATAGCAAAGGGAATTAGAATAATGAATAAATGTATTCATATAATAAACATAGGAAATGACCCGGTACATTTTAGGTCTTTTGTACATTATATGTGTGGACAGAGATAGCATCAGATAAAGCATCAGATGCTAGAGAAGTAGTGGAGAAGGGAAGAAAGGATAGAGGGAGAGAAATGAAGGACAAGGTGGAGGGAAGGGGAGTTGGAGGTGGCAATTGGGGGCTGATGGGGGAAAATCAAGAGGGGTTAAGTGATGGATATTATGATAGAGGTTTCCAGCTGTTAGAAGTATCTGTCTTGCATTTTCCAAGAACAACTTATGATCACTTCAAGAACTAAGTTTTCAACGTTTAAAGACATGACTGGATTTAGAATATGTCATAGTCGAATTTAACTAATCATGATTCAGAGTTAGATAGGTTTACACCTATTAGTCTTAGCTATTTATTCTGGGACAAAGTCCTTTTGAAGCTACATATATAAAATAGAGTGCCTTTATAAGAATCATGCCTTTATATAAAGTGAATAAAATAGTGTACATAAGCAATGATGTTGCTTGATAATAGCCAAATATCACAAGTCCCCTAAAATGCCATTGGTCCTAGAATTAGTGAATGTCAAACATTGTAATTTGATAGAAGAATCTATTGCAAAAGCAAGCAGAAACACTGATGTAACACTCAGAATTTGGAGGGAGAGTTACTTAATGTCAAACACGCACTGATCAGAATCACTCCCAAAATATCAGGCCCCAAATGCTCAGAGAGGACAAGTTTTTATGGGGTTGCAAGCAAGAAGCAGAATACTTGGCGTTTTTGATTGGTTTTTACAATATGTATCTGTCTTAGTTACTCTTCTCTCATTGCTAGGACAAAATATCCAACACCCAAAATTAAGGAAGGAAAGGTTTATTTAACATACAGTTAGTAAAGTTTCAGTATACTCGATGGGATCCAAGGTAGAGTGTCTCATGGCAGAGGGTAGAAGTTCATGTGGTAGAAAACAGCAAAAAGCTAAGGGGATGGGTGGCAACAGAGGCAGCTAGATAGCTTCTTTCCCTTCTTTACATTGTGATGCAGATTATTCACCCCAGGGTGGGTGTAGCACCCACACCCACAATCCCTGCATTGGATCATTAATTAATCACAAACTTTAGAATCCACACCATGACTGCAAGAGGCTTTGGACGGACACCGAGATACAAACCATCACAGCATAATAGTGACCGGTTGTGCATCACAGTGACCAGCCATTTCTAGGAGACAGCAGTACAGGGACTATAATAGGAGCTATCACCCAGGTAACTAGCAAACTGAGTATGCAGACCGTGGGTGTATTTTCCGCTGCACCATTAACTCATAAAGGTATATACAGCAGGAGCCCGTGCATGTGTATGTGCCAGTGTCTTCCACAGAGGGCAGAATCTAGAGCAAAAAGAAAATATCACAAACACAGGAGGCACTGATAAAGTGTTCCTTGAAGTAGTTTACTAGTTTGCAGGATCACAGAAATATCCAGTGTTGGCTGGCTGTTGAGCAGAACAAGGAAGGCTCCGTGGTACAGTCAGTCCTGAGGATGAGTGTGTGTTGTTTCGACCACCAGACCCAATAAGACCTGTGCTTAGCAAGAGTGGAAAAGACCAGGTAAGAGAGTTAGACCAAGGAGACACAGCATGTGAAGAATTTTCTCTGAAACAGCACAAGACACATATTACAAGATAATATCATATAATTAGTACGTCCTCTGGTGAAAATGCATGGTGAATAATTAAATTTAAGGAAATTATTACAGAAAAGATGCAATGCTCTCAATACCTTTGAAACAGCCCTCTCTCTTCAAACCCTCTTATTTCATTGTTCTGGTCACTTTCTGAAGTAGTTCTGCAAGTCCTCTTTCATGAGTGTCTTTTGCTGTGTTGTTATGGTTAACTTGATGTCTTGAATCCACTTAAAATCTTTACTTCCTAAGGAAATATTGATTTTGGAGAAGAGCCAGAAGTCATAGGGCGCCAGATCTGATGAATAAGGTAAGTGAGGACACACTGTCATGTTTTGATAAGCCTATCTTTCTCTTAGATTACACTCAGCAGCAGCATGCAAATTTTTAAATCATAGTTTATAGGACACAAAAGAAGTCTCCAGGAGCTGCTTCAGAAAGTGGTAAAAGTGATGAAATAAGTGCATTTGAAGCAAGGGTGTGGATTTTCTCTGGGATTAGTGGCAATGCATCTTTTACTGTTATAAACATGAACAAAATTTAAACATATTTAAACATCATCATATTTTTTTCTCACACCTCATAGTGCAATATGATCACTTCATTTTGCAACTTTTATCTCCAATGCCGAACTCTCAGTAAGACCTTGTAAGTGATGGAATGATCGAAAATATCTGTTCAGCCTCTTCTCTTTTACGTCACTGATCTCAATCACATATCAGATATAAGGCATACTTTGGTGTCTTAGAGTAGTAGTCTACATTGTATTAGTGAAATCAACTTTTATAAAAGTAAATGTAAAACCAAATGACAAAGATAAAATCCAATGTATAAGGACAAACCAGGACGATATTTCATGGTTCAGTCATACTAGAAGAACCAGGATGGCTGGGCTGAGCTTGTCAACCCAGTACTATTCCTACAGTTCCATGTAAGTGTCCTAAAATCTCACCAAGTGAAAAGATTCTGGAAATCACTTTACAAAACAAAATGGACAATGGTTATCTCTGAACAGCTACCATATAATTGGCTTATAAGTAACAGGGAAATCATTTCATAGAAAATATACAAATATTATACTGGAAAGTTATTCAGTAAGACAGCAGGGCTGGTACATGCAACTCCTTTTTTAGTCATGAAGTACTTCAATGTGATTGATTTTTAGATGGCTGAAAATCCTTCTATTTTTTATAGTAATAGAATATCAGAGTCCAATATGCAAATATTTTTGCCCTAAAAGAAATTCTCTAATCTATAAGATGATATATGCTTCTCCCAAATTTGACAGCAAACTCCTAAATTATCTTCATTTGAATATTTTTTCATGAAATTTATAAGGAATTTTATCAAGCTGAGTTAGCAATATTGATTTTAAATCAGGAAGACATCTGATGGAAAAAAGGAAATGGGAGGTCCTTTCTTTTTTTATAACCAATGACAGAAAAAGTTAACACATACACACACACACACACACACACACACACACACACACACACCATACTACTACCACTAGCTCTCCACACAAAATAAAACAAGCAAACAAGACCGATGTTTCAGCTTGTAAAGCTGACTTCTCTGACCTTAGTGGGGAGACCATGCTGTTTGACTCTTCAGTTCTACCCACCATTCTTCTTGGTTTTCAGGACCAAGATCAGCTGCACGCAGCTCTTCCCATGAACAAAATCATGCTTCAAATTTTGACACTACATTTTATAGAAAAAAGAAACAGGAAAAAGGGGAAAAAATGACTGACTGGCCTGTTCCATCCCTTAGGAGCAAGATAAACAGCATTTGATGCAAAATTAAGGTTAAGTTTTCCTATAGTCATTGTGTCATTGAAATCTCTGAAACATTTGATAAACTTAGCTATACTTCATTTATGTTTCAAATGAAAATAGCTTTTTGATTTTGTGTTTATATTTGTTGTAATTCTAGAAAATTCATATAATAGAGGAAAAAGTAGTCAATACAAAAGCCCTCCAATATCCTCTAATCATCTTCCCTAAATACCCCACTAGCTATGTTCCATATTTGAATGATTATCTTCCTAGGTGCATTTCTTATGCTTATCCAATGTCTTTTTAATAATTCATATAAATAGCATTACAAAAAATGAAGCAATTCACCATTTGTTCTGTTCCTTCATCAGTGCGAACATGTGTTCACCTGGTTCAGTACTGCAGACGGGCCTCACCTCTTTTTATGATTGCTGTGTAGTGCTCTATTGAACATGTGAATCACATTTTATTTCAGCATTCTTCCGTTAGATGGATATTTTGCTTGTGTCTGATTTCTTACTCTCTAAGTGAACGATAGTGCTTGGAAAGCCAGTTCCATAACAGATACAGAGCTCTCTTTGGGGTCTATAGTGGAACTTGTGTTCTTCATCTTCTCTGCCATTCACCCTGTGCTATTTTAAAATTCTTCCTACACTTATCCTTTGAAAAAATACAGGCTCTGGAACCAGACTGTCAAGATTTGAATACTAACAGCTATAATTTAATGGCTCTATGACCTTGGGCATTATATTTTACATCCATGCCAAGTCTCTCTTATGAAATGATGATAAAAATATACATGTCATAAAGTGTCTAAAAATAAAGCAAAATAATTCATGTACAAGGTGTGTCATATATGTTCAATACATTGCAGGTATTAGAATTATTATCATCTCGTTAACATTCTTCTGAAACACATGTCTGAAAACCATTTTTATATCTTTTTATTTATGCTTTTAAAATTACCTTCCCTGCTCACATATTTCTACCAGGCTTCACTTTACATTCTCAAAGTTTTGGACAACATTTATGCTGAATTGTTCTAATGTCATAAAAACTCTGTACAGACAAAAAGGCATCAAATGGCTGTAATACAAGCCCTCAGTGCCATGTTTTATAGTTCCTTCTCCTGTACTGTATGTACAGCCATGCACAAATTCCTGCCAAGCTTTTATGTTTCTTCATCACCTTTTATACCCGCTTTTCAGTCCATCACATTTCCAGCCTTGGTCAGATCCTTCTGGGCTCACACTGGGATGATGGTTTTAATGCCTTCCTTAGGAGTAAAATGCTTTCTGCAAATAACACCTTGAATGCAAGACCAACATACCTGACAAGTCATATGCTATTATTGAGGTAGGATTTAGGGTGTTGAGGTTTCATCTCTCTTCTCATCTCTCCCAAATGTCCCCTAAAGTAACTGAACTCCTATAACTCCTCTGGAAAAGCTCCAACTTCCAGTTGGCTTTTCTTAAATTTTTTATGCACACAGCACACAATACAGTCAACTTAAAAGAACTACTGTGATTAAATTACTACCATAACCCCATCTACCCATATCTCCTCCCAAATTCCCAATTCCTTCTTTGATATTGAGGTTCTGCTCACAAACTTCAAAATTAGGACTAAGAAATCTCTTACCAATCAGCATGCAACAATGTACTGGAGTGAGAACCCACAGGATGGTTGCTCACAGATCTTGGGGTGGGGGGGTCACACCGTCCTATCTTCTCTTCTTTCCACCTATCTGTTCTGATGGCCCATTTCACCATCAAGGACTTAGATAAACTCTGTCTTCTTCCTGATGGACCACAGTCATTATAGGACTCCTCTGTGTATAGGCTGGCACAGACTTTGCTCTGGGCTATAGAAACATAATGTATTTCTAGACATCATCTCAACAGTCATTTTGTATAAGAATGTGTCATATTTTCTAAAATTTGATATTCTAATACCTTTGAGTGCCTATGATGGAGCCTCAGAGATGCTTCAATTTCTCTTACAGATGCTGATATCCCTGAGAGTAATGTGACCATCATG
>NW_004524636.1:10190408-10202626 GCF_000260255.1 Octodon degus
ATTTTATAAAAATGATAAAACAAAATTTCATAATAAATAATAGGGAATAACAATAGTGAATACATTATGTTGTATCTTTCAAGTAGTTATTAAGGGTACAAAAAATAAAAATAAAAATTGTAATCAATAATAATACAAACTTTCCTTTTTAATGACACTAGAGACACTGCCTTACATTTTTCCCCTTTTCCCTACTGTTCTTTCCCCTTTTGCCCACTCTAGTTCTTTTTCCCTTTTGAAAAATTTATTCCCTTTTCACAATATCTATTGTACATCTTAGATATTGTTCACTCTTTTATATTCTCACACAAGTGTGACAACCTGTTGTTTACACATGTGAGTGTGACTTCTTTCACTTGTGAGTATTGTATCAAGTTTCATATATTTATCTATAAAATTCTTGAGCTTATCCATCCTTATGTCTGAGTATATCACATCTTTTTAATTCATTCCTCAGTTGATAGGCATTTGGATTGTTTCCAAGATCTAACTATTACAAACTGTGCTGTTATAAACATGGTTGTACATATAATACTGTGGTGTGATGTTTCTAATTCTTCTGGGAAAATACTCAGAAGGGGAACACTTGGGTTGAATAAGACTTCTGAACCTGGGTTTTCCAAGGAATCTCCACACTGATTTCCACAGCGGTTGGACCAGTCTGCACTCCCACCAATAGTAGAGAAGTTTCCTTTTTCCCTAAAGCCTTTCCAGCATTAGTTATTGGTTGATTTCTTGATGATAGCCATTCTTTCTGGAGTGAGATGGAACCACAGTGTTGTTTTAATTTGCATTCCTTGAATAGACAATAAGGTTGAACATTTTTTCATATAAATATTTGCCAGTTGTATTTCTTCACCTGACAAGTACATATTTATCTCAGATGTCTATTTATTGATTGGGTGTTTCAATTTGGGAGAGGTAACTTTTTTTCAAGTTTTTATATATTCTGGATAGAAGTGCTTTGAGGGACAGTTAGAAGTGAATTTTTGAGTGGTCCCAGTTGAGACAAAAGCCAGAGTCCTGGGTCCCTTCATTATTCAGTCTCAGTACAATAATCTCTCCTTTTCTACCCTGTTCCCAAGGAGAAGGGTAAAATCTTGGGAGCTGACATTCCCTGAAGTTGTGGGAAAGTCCAAGAAGAAGGAGGACATAAGTATCAGGAGCTGTTACACCTGCACATGAGGAATGAGAGTATCACTCTAGAAAAGTCTCTGCTATATACAATCTCATTAGATATGGCTTCTTATTTCTTACATTTCATCTGGGACACTAAAGCTTTCTTATTTGCACCAATTGTTGGTATTGATTGAAGATTGCTTGGTGCTGAGTTACTTTTTGCTGTATAACAAATTACCTGAAGCTTAGTGACACAAAAATTTAAGTACTATCTCATAGTTTCTGAGTCATGATACCAGGCCTGGCCTTCACTGAGGATCTGCTCTGACTCATGGCGTCTCATGAGGCTGTCCTCAGTGCTGGCCTAAGTTGCTGCTGCTCAGGCACAGCTGGGGGAGTCACTCTCTCTCAGGAGTTGGGAGGGAGTCTTTGTGAGTCACTTTGCTGGACAAAGCACTTGCTTTTCAGGTAGGTAGCTCCATAACACTGTTCGCAACTTGGAAGCTTGCTGCCTTCAGAGCGAGGATCAGAGCTAGTTTCATAAAAGACTTTCCATGGTTTCTACTGCACTCTATTTATTAACAAGTAGAACCCACATTCCAGCAGAAGGGATTGGGTCAGAGCTTGTTGCTGGAGGTGAGGAACATCCACGGCTGTGGTCTATGTTGCCCACCTCATGAGGATAAAGTGTTTCCAAAAGAAATTCTTCAGATAATGCCATAGCACAATCAGTCAAACATTTCTTCCAATAGAAATTTAAAGAAGAAAATCACTATAGAAATCATAAGACTTGCATTAGAATAACTTCTATCTTGCAGGCATTCGTCCTCAAAAACAAAAACTTCAAACTCCCTGTACGATAAATATAGGAAAACTGAAAGCAAATCTTAGAAATTTGGTGTTGCTTGATATCCAGGCTCATAATCAAACATATGAGTATAGAACAAAATTGCTGATCCTGGAGCTATTTGGAGGAAAACTAGACTTTTAGCACAGAATTTGAGAATTCCTGTTATGATAACCTGCCCTGCTTCAGCAAAAGAGGAGGCTTAGACTGTAGGAAAAGAGTATTAGACGGTGACTCAGAGCCCTCAGTTTTGTGCATCTCTGATACTTCCTAAAAGGAGTTGGGTTTCACTTCACCTGCCTGCATTTGTTTCCTCATCTATCAAGAAAGACACCACCCAGACAGCTCTGTAGAAATATAAGGGATATATTTATAAAAGAGTTCAATCTGTAATTAGACAGACTGAATATTAGTAATGTTTTCCCATGATTTCTGCACCTCTGTGCCTGCCAACTGAAGCCACACAGAATCTATCCAAGTTTACTTACATAAACATTGTCATGAGCCCTTCAGTGAATCTGAAGACAACTTAGAAGAGTCTTCTATGTCCAGTGGAGGGATGGAATGATGATTTACTGCATCATAGTAATATCAATATTTTTCTCAAAGAAGCATTGTTTTCATGAGATGCCTATAGATAAGTCAGAAAAGGTTCAACATCTGTAGCTATTAGAAAAATGAAAATTAAAGTGACACTGAGATTTCATCTTACTCCCAAAATACTATCAGTGAGATATCAAATAATAAGTGTGTACAAGGCTGCTAGAGAAAAAGAAATCCTTCATTGTTTATAGGAATGAAAGGTAATATAACCACTGTGGAAATCAATATAAAGAGTCCTAAAAAAACTAAAGCTAGAAATTTCATTGAATCTATCTATATCCCTTATAGCTATCTTCATGAAAGACATAAGGACATAAGAGTACAGTGATACCTGCATATCATATTATAGTAGAATTATTCATAATAGTTCAATTGTCAAAGTTGTCTCAAAAAGAATGAATAAAAATGCAATATTTACATACATTGGAGTATTACTACATTACAAAGTAAGATAAACAAGCCATTCATAGGAAAATAGATGTACTCTGAGACCATAATGTTAAATGCAATAAATGATACAAGCAAGCTTAAATAGTGCATGCTTTATTTTATATAAAAATTATAAATAAATGGAAAAGTAGAAGATAGTAGGAAATACGGAGATAGGAGGAATGGGACAGGAGCTAAAAAATTTAAGGAGCAGGAGGAATGTAAGAAGAAAGTGATAAAAAACAATTGAGATGTGTTGTATATATGGACCAACTCCCCATAAGGGATGCCGCAATTATGTTCAGGAAATATACTAATAAAAAACAAAAATTGAAAAAATATTTTATTCTCAAAAATTCCACTTGTCCATCTATACTTCTCTGTGGTATATACTCCCCAAAATGAAGAAAAAAATACTGTAGTTATATGTGCAGAACCAAATTTGTAACAATATCACTGGGGAAAGCCTAGATGCCTATCAACAGACAAATGGCTAAAAAAAAAAAGTGCTGTATATACACAATAGAATATTAGTCAATCATAAAGAAGAAAACATTCATATTGTTTGAAGGAAAATTGATGGAACTTGAAACTATAATATTAAGCAAAATAAGTCAGACACTAAAACTTAATAATTGCATATATTTTTATATAAGAAACCTAATATAAGGCAAGGGAGACAGCTCAGTAGAGTAAGTGCTTACCTGTCAAGTGCAAGGTCCTGAATTCAATCCCCAGTACCACACAAAAAAAGGAAACCTAATATACAAATAAGTAAATGAATAAAACAATTTACTAGTACAAAATAAAATATCTATATTCTTAATATTATTTCATGCATTTACTATTCCCTAACTATATACTAGTTAGTTATGTCACTGAATTTGGGAATTCATTAAATGATATTTGGCAGAGTTATTCCCAGTCCTTTTTCCATCTTGCTCCTACCCATCTCTTTCAGATAAAAAAAATAATGTTTCTCTGGGAATTATGACAAATGAACATGGCACGGTATGCTGCAGACATCATGTATTTTATTTATTTATTTTAATGTATTTGGTGGTTGCAGGGTCTCACTACACAGCTAGGACTCATGGTGATCCTCCTGCTTTCAGCCTCCCAGTGCTGGGATTACAGGCATGCTCCTCTATGCCCAGACTCTGGCTGGCTCTACCTGCCTTGGGGGCAGGGCTGGCACAGCATGTGGTGCCTGCACTTGCCTAAGCAGGTGCTTAGTCCACTAAGCCATCTCACTGGCTCTCATGCAGATGTCATATAAAGCTTTGCCATTTCTGTTGGTTCAGAAAACTTCCTTAGAATTTCTCATTGCTTCTGTAACATAAACTTTACAGAACAAAAGCAGTGTTCATGCTCTAATCATTCACCAGTGAATTCCCCTGGATGTTTGGTACACATGCTGTGCTGTAGGACAGTGGGCCAGGATGTGGACTTCTGAAGATGTCAGAGCCTTCTGTGTGATCAGGACGTGTGGTGTACTCCGGGGAAGGACCTACATTATAGTAATGACTGCTCATCACAAAAATGCTGCCTATCCACTGATAGCCTAGGATATGCCCTGGGCCTAAGTACTTTCTAGGCCTCGTTTGCCTGATTTCATCTAATCCTCCTGAAAACTAAGTACCTCTGAAGGAGGTAGTGTCAGCCTCTCCATAGATCAAGAAGTCAAGATTTTGAAAGGTAAATCACTTTGGCCAAGCTGAAGAAATTAAGTAATTGCTGGAACTAATCTTTAAACCCACTGTTTTTGAGTCCAGCAGAGATTACTGTTTGAGCTGAAGCTGCACAGGCCTATCCTGGAATCCAGACTTGCAAATGCATGTATGATAGATTGAACTGCACAGAGAATCTTAAAGGAAGGTATAAACCTTAAAGTCTTATGCAAGAACTAAAGGATAGCATCAGATATCAGTGTGTTAGACAACTGGCACAAGTCTGCAAACTCCAGCCCTCTGTCCCCATCCTGAGGATCTGTGTTGCTCATAGACTATAGTGTTCCGGGCACTGAGAACAGGAGATGGCCATTTATATGGTCTATCATACAATGAAACTGGAGAACTTTCTTCATGAGGGCTGAAGCATATTTCTAATGTCACTACTTGAGCTGAGCTCTGGGACAGTAGCACATGGAGAAAAGAGGAAACAGAAAAGGTGTTCAGTGCAATATTACACAAGCATTGGTGGGATACACGGTGAACCATAGGTGACATGGATCCATAAGGAAGGATGGCAATGGAGTAACAGAAAATAAGTTGACTCTGATCACTTGTATGTATGTAAGGACAGACTGGACTGATGGTGTGGAGGTTGGGGGAGCTGGGAAGAACTAAAGAATGGATATCTTAATTCTGGCTCTGAGAAGAATAAATTCCATGTCTATTAATGCCTTCTAGTTATGTATTCAATTTTGTCTTTCTTGACTCTTTTGTTTCTTAGGAATAATATTGACTCACTCAACTAACTGCAGTAGTCCTTAATTGAAGTCAGCAAGTCATATCTATTGTAGCTTTATACAGTAAGTCCCCAACTTAAGAACATTCAAATTGTGAACTTTCACAGGGGTGTTGTATAGGATTCACAAATCCACCTACTGCTTAAGACTCACTTTCAAATTATGAACAAATCTAACTTAACATTTTCCCTGAATGGAGCTCATTTGTAAGTCAGAGGCTTACTGCATAAATAATCTAAACAATGTCCTTCACACTGACTTCTCTTACATATATCTAGCTGTTTTCAGTCAGTTGTTCAACTTGTGAAGGGCATTTTTGACTTTGGAATCTATCAGAATCCATCTTACCTCTCCTTACTAGTTTTATATAACTTACAAATGCGGTAGAGCCCTGACATCCTCTTCTATCATTTGTTGATATAAAGTGTAAGAGTCCTTAGCTCAGAGCCAAATTTAGTCAAGCTCAGACAACATCACCCAAACCAACTCATAGATTAGTGAGAAAAATAAATACATTTTGTCACATATACACAGTATCATACGCAAAGATCAATGTCAGAGACTTGACACACCTTTAGAAAATTTCACTCAGATTGTCATTGGGGCATTTATCAGGACACTGTGACTGTTCAAGCTATTATACATTCAACTGTAATACCACTCAGCTTATATTTCACTAAATCCTCCAAAAACACCTTGTGTATAACTTTATCAAACGTCCTGCAGAAATGGAGATGCCGTGTCTTTTAAAAATAATACTCTATATAATAATACATTTGTCTTCATTAGGGATGACTCATTCTTTGTTAATTGAACTTGAAAAGATGTGTGGATAAGGTTTATATCTCAAACTTTAAAATTGAGTAATGACTTATTGCCGTTTGCCACCATGGATAGAGATGCTATGGAAGGCACTTGTTAGATGGAGAATGCCATTTAGGAACTTGGGTCCTAAAGTGAAGTTGCTGTGGGCACACAAGTCGTAAAGCATGTCATAGAAAGAAACAGACCCTGTGCTTTGGAATGAAGATGGAGGTGAAATTATTGTCTTCATGAGTCACCAGAGGAAGCTTTTTTTCAAAGATTATAATTAAACTGTATATGTGAAGACACTGGAAAACCATTTAGAGAAGCAAAAAGGAAGTAGAGCTCCAGGAATCAGGAAAGAGCTGAGAGGAAAATGAGAAACTGCAGAGAAAATGGTGAAGGTGAAGAAAAGGAGCAAACCAGAAAGGAATGCTAACTCAAGACCCCGGGAAAGAGGACCTGTCTCTGAAACAAAACGGATGATGGGAATCAAGCCCGCACATGAGTCTAGACACTAAGACAATGCTAGACTATTATAATGAATAGGCTGAAGAGGACCTATAAACACTAAAACATTAAAAGACATAAAGACACATGACAGAGCGATAGAACCAATAGGTCTTGACTGGTCTCTAATTCACAGTGTAGAAACAATAGAAACAAGGGAAAGGCAGGCCAAAACAATATCACCCCAAAGCCCTAGTTTCCTAAAAGCTGATCTCAAGTTGCAGAGGTAGAGGCAGTTAGGCTATAGATGAACAACTCTAGAAACAAGTGCTCAAAATGTTGAATGAGATAATCGAAGACATACAGAAAGAAAATTTATATTTAATGACCTCAGAGAGGATTTAAACAGATAAATGATTTCTATCAGTCATTCTTCGATGAACATAAAAAAGAAATAAACATTACTAATTGAATTAAGAAAGACAATACAAGATATAAATGTCGAATTTGGTAAAGAATTAGAATATATTAAAAGAAAGCAAGAAGACATAGACGATAGGAAAATTCAATGGCTGCGTGGGTAGCAGAAGTGACCAGAGTGAAGAAAGATGGTCAGCTATAGAAGACAAGACGGATGTAAGAGGTCATAAACTCAACGATACTTTAACAATGATACAACACCGTGCAAGGTAGAACTAGAAGATACTACATGACTCAAAAGCACCCTGAAAATTATATATATAAAGGAACAATTGGACAACCCAAAAAGTATTAATCATTTACTCATTAAAATCATAGCAGAAATTTTTCAAAATCTAGGGGAACAATTCAATATGCAAGTATTACACATACATAGAAACCCAAACTTGAAGCTCTTCATGGCAGATACTCAAAATTATAGAAATTCAATAAAAGTAAAGAATACCGAGAACTGTTGCAGGAAAAACAGCAAATGGTCTATAAAGGCCAATCCATCTGAATAACTGGATTGCTCTGTACACACCTTACAGGCAAAAAGAGCTTGGAATGAAGTATTTAAAGCCCTGATAGAAAATAATTTTCAACCCTAAATTTTATATATTGAAAAAATAGCTTTTAAAATTGACAGAAAAATAAAGCCTATTCATAACAAAGAAATTCTAAAGAAATACATCAATACTAAATCGGCATTGCAGAAAAATACTTGTATGAATCCTAGACAGAAGAAGAAAGATCACCTGCACCACAGAACTCCAAAATAGATGTATAATTGACTATGAAAGTGACAAAATAAATGCAAAGAAAACAACTATAAATAAACACTGGAAAAATAATGAAATGGCAGGGATTAATAAACACCTGATAATATTTTTAAAGTCTATGGCCTCAGTTTCCCAGTCAAACAAAACCCACAGACTGGAAGATTAGGTGAAAATACAAAATGCAAAACCATAGCCACCAGGACACAGACCTCATACACAAGTAAACACTACATAGATTGAAGGTGAAAGGACAGAAAACGATATTGCATTCATTTGAAGACTGAAAATAAGCAACAGGGGCTAACTTATTTTTCTGACATAACCGACTGCAGGCCAAAACTGATCAGAAGAGACAAAAATGGTCACTATATTCTGGTAAAAGGAACAATTTGGCAGCAAAAGAGAACTATTGTATGCACCATTTTTTAAATGTATTTGGTACAGGGTCTCACTACACAGCTCAGACTCATAGTGATCCTCCTGTTTTCATCCTCCCCAGTGCTGGGATTACAGATTTGTGCCACCATGCCCTGTCTCCATGGCTTGCTCAGAGTAGTCCAGGGAGAGGCTGGCATGACCTGTAGTGCCAAGGATCTAACTCTAGTCCCTGTGCTTGCCTAAGCAGGTGCTTAGTCTGCTGAACTATCTCACTGGTCCTATGCACTAAATTTTCACACATCCATTTTCATATAACATAAGATATTTGACTTAAAAGGACAGAGACACCATTTCAATCACATTGCAGACTTCCACACTGCACCCTTACAATTAGGCAAGTAAGCAAAAGAGCCAAAAAGAAATATCAGAATCAAACCACACTATTAAACATACTACATGTTTATCAACAAAGTGTTTCACCCAAGAACAGATACTACATTTTTCTCAAAAAACATATGATATTTTTTCCAAAATTGACCATACCTGAGACCATAAGGCACAGTTAAATTAAAAAAGAATTGAAAGAATCCCCTGCATACTATTATAACATCGTGGAATGAAGCTAGAATTCAACAGAAAAAAGGAGGTACAGAAACTATGCAGAATATGGAGATAAAATAATAGGTTATTGATCACAAAAAAATCGTGGAAGAAATAAACATGTTTCTAGAATTAAATGGCAATAGAAGCATAAGATAGTGAAACCTATGGGACTCAATGAATGTAGTCCTAGGAAGAAAAGTTACAGCTGTAAATCCACACATACAAGGAAAAGAATATCCCTAAACAAATAGTTAAATAATGTATCTCAAGTTCCTAGAAAGATAAGAGTATCTGAATCTGAAACTAGTAGAGTAATTTTCAGAGTGAAAACTAGTGAATTGATACCAAAAACACTACAGAAAGAATCAGTGAAACAGAGTTTTTTTTTTTTTTTTTGAAAGAATAGAATGTGGATTTAGGAATGAGATGTGGCAGGAGGGAGATGATGGAAAATTGAAAAAGACCAGGAAGTGATAGGTATATGAATTAATGTCTTCATGATGAATGTGTTTACTGTGCATCACAAAAAATAAAAAAATTGAGTAAAAAATAAAATTTAGTTTAAGAAAAATATGTGTGTGTGTGTTTGTTTGAGATTTCCCAGAAATTGTTTGTGACACAAACACAAGTGGTATATTTGGGAAGTGGACAAAAACTTCCTAAAGCAGACAGGAAGAGAAGCAAGACAAGGAAGGAAGGTGGGAAACAAGGATAGGTATTAAAATGCTTGACAAAATGGGCAACTTATTTATGACACAATAAGAAGCCCCAGGGAGCTGTGCAGAGAAGGTACCTTAGCACCTCTCCAAAGGAGGGGAAAGCTGTGGCTTTCTGTACTGTCTTGATACGGACTGTTGGAGGCTTCTCTTGGGGGCAGGAGGTAGTGGATTCTGTAGTATATCCTGTCTGCATATTCAAGGTCTAAATAGGCTGCAATGGTTTACAGACAACCTCAAGTGAAGAGTGACCAAGTGCTGATATTTGGCATCTGAACCAATGAATATGAAATGGCAAGGACAAATTAGAGCTCCCTGTACAGTACAAGATTGTAGGTGTGTGTGTGTGTGTGTGTGTGTGTGTGTGTGTGTGTGTGTGAGAGAGAGAGAGAGACAGACAGACAGACAGACAGACAGAGACAGAGACAGAGACAGAGACAGAGACAGAGAGATCAAAGGCAAGATGGCTTATACAAAAGCTCAGCCTTACAAAGCACTTAGAGTAGAAAGGTGGGCTTCCACCTGAAGAGACAACTCCAGATAGACTTGCCTATATCTATATTTCCATAGTGGCCTTTGGAATTATGAATCTCCCCAGGGTGGGACTAAGAAATGCTGATTGCTCCTAATTCATACTCCATGATTAAGCTTGCACTAATGAGCCATGCCAGGATTTTCCATGAGTGTCCTCATCACATCAAATTGTGGCTATAAAGGTGGCAAAGAGAAATGCTGAGCTCACTAGAGAGCATTTTGCTTCCTGTTGCCCTCATCTAGAACTCTAAGAATACTCTGGGTAAAGACTGAAGTTTCTGTACACATACACTTAAATATGGGTCCCTAATGCCCTCTGGTAGTCACACTTTTTTTTTCACTTAAGCTCCAGGGTGCTCTAGAACTTAGAACTAGATCCAGTAAGCCCTTTGCTACTTGATGGCAACTGAAAACCCTTACTCACCTAAGACATTACCCAGGGCAGTAACTCTTACTTGTAGAATACCATTGTTATTTTTTGCAATAGAAGCCCTATGTAGGAACTTACTTTTTTAATTTTTAAAATTAACTTTATTGGTGCTCTTTTGATATATTTAATGATCCTATTCATCGTGGTAACTTTGCAGCTGTACACGATCCACCTTACCACTTCTTTATTCCCATTGCTTTGCCCACCCTTCAATCCCTCTTTCCTTCTTTACCCAAGTTTCTTTTCAATTTTTCCCTTCTATTTATTTTGTCTTTTTTTCTTCCTTTTCTTTTCCCCCCACCCTTCCTCCCCTTCCCTTTTGAACATTTTCTTCTTTCTTCCTAATATCTTTCACCCATGTTGGTTCTTATTCATCCTTTCAGTTTCTCACAAGAGAAACAATGTGATTTTGCTATATTTTTCTTTCTTTATGACAAATTAGTACTCCATTGTATATATAAACCACATTTTCTTTATCCACTCATCCATTGATGGGCACCTGGGCTGTTTCCAAGATTTAGCTATTGCAAACTATTGTGCTTCTATAGATATGGGTATAGGTATATTGTTGTGGTATGATGCTTTTAATTCTTTCAGGAGGATACCAAGAAGGGGAATATCTGGGCCAAATGGAACTTCTAGTTTTAGCTTTTTTGAGTGCTTACTTTCAAAAGATTGTTCAAGGGTTGGGGAGTTAGCTCAGCAGTGTAAGTACCTGCCTGGAAAGCACAAGGACCCAGGCTTGATCCTCGGTACTGCAGGGCATGCCAGCCCTGGAACCCCCAGCATGTTGTGCTGGTCACTGATACAGGTTGTGGGGAAGCACACCTGTAATCCCAGCCTTGGGTAGGCTGAGACAGCAGGATTGCTATGAGTCTGAGCTGGGTAGTAAGACCTTATGCCAAATACATAAATTTTTTTTAAAAAAGCTTGTTCAAAACTATATTGTCTGTATGAGAACTCAAACTTTCAATCCACAGATAAAGATCTTCCTCTTAATGTTCTTTTATACTAAACTTTTGATTTGAGATGTTACACAACATGTAGACAATTGTAAAGTTCTTTGAGAGACTCAGGCAGGATGAAGCTAGAGAATCACAGTGGTAGATTTACTCAAGAATGTGTCTAAGGTCTGTGCACCCAGGAGAGCAGACGATAGTATCTTCTGGAAAAAATGTTTTCCTTTTATATTCCAGGCAGTATTGATCAACTTGGAGCTCATGCTTCAAGCAGTCAGTCATGTTTCTTCCTGCTTGCCTCCCCTGAGACGGCTCATCCTTGACTGCCTTTTTCCTTGTGTGCTTTCCACTCACCCTCCATGAGTGCTAAAAGTGTCCCTCGCTACGTGACAGTCCTCCCCAGATCAAGCTTCTCATACTCCATCTTCAGCAATGTTTCCTAGATTGTATTTTAATACCTCAGGTTCATCTTAGTTAATATTTTTTTAAAAATCGAGAGCTAATTGGGGGAAATGTAAAAACTAGAGACTTTTCATTAGAATTTTTCTAAATTAAAAAGATTGCACATTCCCTGGGATTATCGCACTTCATACTTTGAAGTTTGCATATATATTCCTTTAAAGAATGATTCTGTG
>NW_004524636.1:10202726-10203752 GCF_000260255.1 Octodon degus
TTGTTTGAAGTGTGATCTACATACAAGTACTGTTAACATCCCAGAGAACACATTCTTGGGGCTTGCTCTAAACACACTGAAACACTAGAGCCTATGTCATCTAACATGCGCACTAAAATCCATAAATCAATATCCTAAAATGGAGCAAGCACATCAACTGTAGATTTTAGCTAGATTTGCAAATCATTTCTCCTCCTGTTATCTGGGCTTCAGGATGATTCCCTTAAGCTTTTTGAGATAGTAGTAACTTATCTCACCAGGTTATCTGATGATAAACTGAGATAACACATGTTAGCTAACTGGCAGGTAATCAAGAAAATGTCATTGTTTTCCTCTGTTCACGATGAAAAGCAATATTGATAAAGGAATGATAGCCATATTTCCCAGTATAAAGATTTTAAAGCCCAGAGAGATAGTTCAGGGTGAGAGTCAATAAAGAAGAAAATCCAGCTGGTGTTGTAGTTAGTTTCACTTTGTAAAGTACTTGTGTCCATGGCCTAGGACAGAATCTCAGAGACTATTGGTTTGGTTTCCTGTTTTATGGTACAAAAGACCACAGTCAAGAGTTAGGTCACAAACTAGAATTGTGAATTTGAGAGAAAAACTGAAGTGGACAAAAGGAACCACAGATAAATAGCTGCCTATTATGTAGGCTGCCAAGATCCTGTCAAGCCAGAAAATAGGTATAAGTCCTTTCAGCAATTAAAGAGTCAACAATATATGCAAGAAAATGTTCCAGGAAGAAAAGAAAAAGTTTTATAGACTTGTGCATTATAGTAAAACACAAGGGAGCATGTGCTGAGAATTTGTGGGTGGTTTGGAAAATTTTATTCTGCAGATGATTTGGAAATGACAACTCTGATAGATTTATTCTTAGCAATAAAATGCAAAAATTCACCCTGTGAATGGAAAGGAAGAGGGGGAAAGTTTTCACGATCTGTCTTAAGACCAGGAACCCAGGTAGAGAAATGATCAGATTAGATATCAATGTGTTAAGGCTTGCACAGTATCTTGGAATCAACAGAA
>NW_004524636.1:10206903-10222129 GCF_000260255.1 Octodon degus
CCCCCAGCACTGGGATTACATGTGTGTGCCACCACACCTGGTTTTCCTGCCACCATGGCATGCAGGATTGCGGATAGAACCTGGGTACTTGCACTTGCTAGCCAGGTGCTTAAACTGCTGAGCTAACTCTCCAGCTCCCACTAGATGATTTTAAAATGCATGATGATTGTGTGTAGTCATTTTTAAAAGACACCCTATGCAAGCCCATACTTGTTTGGTAACAATTTATCAGTGTGTGAGATGCCAAAGTTTGGGAATTACTGATAATTTCTGTGACGTCTTTCTGTTATTGTCATTTCAGTTTGTGGCCACGTGTCCTCGTATGCATTTTTCTTTGTGCCTAGTCCTATGTTTTTTTCTTTAAGAGTCTTTTCAACTGTTCTTCCAGTTGTGATATCATCTCTGATATTCACCGTCAAAATACCCATATTGTTTTGTTAGCATTCATCCGGCCTTAGAACATGCTTTGTAGACCTCCTTGAATCCTCCAGGTCACTGTAAATTCTTTGCGGAATGGGCAATGTTTTGCATCTAGAATGCACCAGATTGTAGGACTTACTGCTTAGTAAACATGAGGGAAGTTTGAATCGCTTCATCAAAATTGTTAGTATTTTAATCTGATGCTTTCAAAGCACCTCAAACAATGCCTTACTTTTATAATACTTCTTTTGGGAGGGACAAGCTTGAGTTTACACATATATTGGCTCCTGTCTTACTTCTCCGCATGACCATTCAATTGCATGAGATAGCTGCAGCTCCACAAAGCCTAGCATACACCTCTAGTTCTCCTATAGTAAATTTTTCAATTTAGTTTGTACACAGAATTTTGTGCTAATCCTCTGGTGTTTCACAAAAATCACTAGGGTCATCTTTGTTTTATTTGCACAAAACAATGATGAATTTAACTTCTATTACAATCTGATGCTATCATCAAGTAGCAGATTGCAGCTTACTGGCTACATACAGGAAAAACAAGCCACAGGACAGGGACTATCTTTTTTATCTTCCTTCAGTGAATGTTCAACCATGCCTTGCCGTACCTCACCCCTGCCCTGGGGTGTGCTGAGAAA
Organism: Octodon degus; assembly: GCF_000260255.1. Lineage (NCBI taxonomy): Eukaryota > Metazoa > Chordata > Mammalia > Rodentia > Octodontidae > Octodon > Octodon degus. Next base: position 10,207,974 of record NW_004524636.1, read on the forward strand.
GCAATTGAGACTGGGCATGGTGTTGCATGCCTGAATTCCCAACACTTGGGAGGCTGAAAACAGGAGAATAACTACAAGTCCAATCTACATATTGAGACCCTGAAGACCCTGTACACTCTGCAGACTCTGTCCTAAATTCATTAAAAAAAGAATGTTCACCAACAATTTCTGCTGATATGAAGAAAACCAGAGAAAGACTGAGAGAGATCGGGTAACTCGCTTGAGAAATGCTCACCCACCTTTCAATTCACTTCATTTTATCACACATCTACTTTTTGCAATGCTCAAACATGGATAAGGTAAAATCTTCTCTCTCTGGAATAACGGATTATGTTCTGGAGTCACAAAGGGAGTGGACAGACCCACATAACGATGAAACCAAAAGGCTAATGGTTCTCTAGGACAGGCAACAATGCTCAAGTTTGAATGAAAGAAATGACTGATTCCTTCCCTCCTGGTGCGCAGTCACTTGCAAGCTGATTTTCAAGTGAACCTTGATCACTTTGGAAAAATACTGAAGTGCCAACTAGGACACAATTTGTGATTTTTGGCATATTTTTCATTATTGGCCCCTTAAGCATGAGACAGTATTGAAAAAGGATGTATCCATAAACAGAATGAATAATCTGTAACCACAATATATTTCTCTGTTTATTTTTACATCAGATTCTTGGAATGTTGGCACTATTAAGATATGAAGTTGATTCTGATTCCTTTTGAACCTATGATGTTATAATGCAAGGCCCTCAAATGAGCTAGATTCCTTGGGATGAAAATTGGGTACTGAGCCCACAATTATATCAACATTATGGGTTTTTTTTTGACAAGTTTCTTATAATTAACAAAATCTTTGAAGATTGCTGGAAATTTTTTAAATTTTTATGGAAAGTCCAGTAATAATACCAAAAAGTACCCATTTAAAATGGCCACCTAATCTCATTTGTGAAGCGTTTTATCTTTGAATGGATTTGCACATCACAACCCATTATGGAGGTGGGCAGATTTTATTATATCCATTTTGTGGATGAGGAAATTGAAACTGGGAGCTTGCAGACTTGTCTAAGCAGGTGAGACTGACTCCCACATCAAGCCTCTTGAAGACATCTCCAGTCGTCTGTAACTGCAGAGGTTCAGTTTCCAATAACACAAGGTTTGTCAACCTTGGCACTGCTGACACTTGGGACTAGAGGCTTCTTGGCTGCATTGGCTCATTTTATACATTGTAGAATATTTAACTATATGTCTTACCTTTACTCACTTGGTACAGTGGCCTCTTCCCACAATCCCCATTTAAGGCAACCAAAATTGTTTGCAGCATTTACCAAGTATCTCCTGGAGGACACAAATCTCTCCTTATTGAGAACAGCTGTCATAGCAGAACTGAGCTCCATGGGGAATAGCTTCTGTTGACCTGGCTTACTCTGTATGGGCTACATGCGACGAGGAGCCTCGATTTCTCTGAAAAAATGATGAACAGCAATAGTGCATTTGACTTTGCCCATTGCCCAATAATGTGATGATCATGGGGCAGCTTTCAACTTACAGATGACACAGTTAGAAAGTAAATGGCATGAGGACATGAATCGCATCTGTGTCTGCCTAAAGTCTTTGTTTGCTGCTTGAAAAGTGGATTGCTGGTATCAACCATGGACCAAGCATCTAATCAACACTACACTAATGCAATTGCATTCTCTGGCCAACTATATCTTAGATATCAATATTACATGGCCTACTTAAAAAAGATTACACATGGAGGACTTTAAGAGCAGTGAGTCTACTCTGTGTGAGACTAATGGTGGATACATGCCATTATATGTGTTGAAATTTACATAATGTAGGACATCAAAAAAAGACCTTAATGGCAATGTTAGACTGAAAATAATGGTGTGTCAGTGGAGGTGCATTAGCATAACTGAAGGAAGCCATTTGTGTAAGGACAGTAGTGATACGGGATGCCTCTGTACATTTGCTCCAATTTTATGGTGTGCTTAAAACTACTCTGAAACAATAAGATATTAAATTACTATGGTGTGTGTCTAGTTGTCCTCCCCAAAGTCTCATGCAGAAACTGAAGTTTGTGATTAATTCATGATCCAGTGCTGGGACTATGGCTGTGAGTGCTACGCCTGCCCTGGGGCAGATAGTCTGCATACAGTATAAGGAAGGGAGAGAGGCTTGCTGGCTGCCACAGCTGCTGCTTCTCCCTTTTGCTCTTTGCTGTTTTCTGCCACCATGAACTGTTGCCCTCTTCCATGTGCCACTCTTCATTCAAGCCAGCTGAGTATGATTGAAACCTCCACTAACTGTGAGCTAAGTAAATCTTTCCTTCCTTAATTCTGGTGTCAAATATTTTGTCCCAGCAATGAGAGAAAAGTAACCAAGATACTAATTTAAAAAAAAATCCATTTTATAGATAAAAGCAAAGTTTAGAGGGCTAAAAGAACACAAGCAATAAGTGGGTCAGTCTTTATTAGAACTTTGATTGACCTGATGGAGGAACCTCTATATATTTGCTGATACATGTAGGCAGTAAGTTCTGTAAGTAAGAAGTTTTGTTCTGGAAGGACATTCATGAGTTACATTTATTCAAAAGCACAATAAAGTGTGTCTTACACACTTTTGACACAAATATATAGTGTGAATCATGAAAATGCCAAATGTGAAATACCATTTATATCTGTGAAAATTTGAAACTCAAATATTTGGAAATTGAGGACTTGCTATATATTCTTCTATGGCAGAGTTGTCAAGATTATGGATTTCATATCATTTTTGTGAAATCAAGGTGGTGTGTTGGGACTAACTTTTTTTCTGACATTTAATAGAAGGAAAAAATATAGAAAATATCAACACAAATCACATAAAATCAAGATTAGGTACTGCTTCATAAACTTTTGTTCCACTGTATGTACTTGTGTGTATTAGTTGTTTTTAAAGCAAATATCTTGGTCTTAACCATCCAGCAGAAAAGTATAAAAATGAGGTATATAAAGTAAAGCCATATTAATATGCTAATCTGTGAAAGGCTTAAGTCAACAACTTCTGTGGATAGCACAGTACTACTGTGAACTGCTGGACTGTGTTGGATTGTTTCACTGAATTCACACACCTATAGTATTTAGATGCCACTTGAATACCCATATCTGACAGTACTAAACAAAAAAGGCGATATAAAGGAAGGACTATTTTGTATCTGTATATGCAGAATAGTCAGGGTAGACATATAGCTACTTTCGCTTAATTCAATGAAAAGAAAGATTTGTACTAATAGTGTTTGGACAGGATATCATGTCAGCATCTTATACTATGGATAACCACTATGAAGATAGCTATGTACAATGTATTAATTATTGTTACTGTCCTATTAATCAGTTTTGAAACTGTCTCATTGATATTTGTTTCTCAATAAAATAAAATAAAATAAAAAAGCAAATATGCATGCTCCACACGGTTCAGAGATATTTGAAAATTAGTAGTGTACTTCCTGTTACTTGTCTTCTAGTAGCTAGATGGTATTTGATTGGTACAGTCAAGTTAACTCATTTTCCTAAATTGGAACTTTGTTTTTTTTCTAAGTTCATCTCTTTGTCTGCCTGACATGTCTGCACTGAAAACAGAGTTGGGGAAAACAGATGAAGAAGCCTAAAAAAGAAGATTTTGGGGTGCTACAGCTGTCCTGTACACACACCTGTTTGGAGTTGCCACTTGGGCTTACTGGAATCCCTGAAAATCGAACCATCAGTGATATGACATATGATCTAAAGGAAGCATTTCCCACTGACCTTGCTCCCAAACCTTACCTCCTAAGGATGACTGTAATCCATAACATATCAATGGGAACTAACAAACAGATAGTGACAAAAAGATAATGTGGCTTGTAAGTCTCAGATCCAGTACCAAAGTAGACCATAACAGGTGGGTTTACAGTTGAAAGATAATTATCTGTCTAACATTGGACACAGTTTCTTTATTTTATTTTATTTTATTTTATTGTTTAAATGTACTTAGTACAGGGTCTATAGGATCTCATCACATGGATCGGACTCAGAGTGATCCTCCTGTTTTCAGCCTCCCAAATGCATGTAAAAAATATTACTAAAATTATTTGAGGCAGTTTGAGGAGATTAAGGGAGCATGTTTTAATTTTGCTTTACTTTTCATAGCTGTCACAGTGCCTCATTTCAACCCTTAATGTTTTTATAAATTTTTGTTATGACCTCACATACATTGTGTTAAGGAAAAAGTGCTTAAAACTTGTTCTCCATTTTAAAGTAGGAAACTACAACTCATGATTATTTTATTTGCATTTTAAAAGTATTTAATTTTTAAAAGTACATGATTCAACATCTTTTTACTGATTGCAAATCCTAGGTCTTAACTTTCCTAGTTAAATCTTTGTGGGCAGTTTCTTACTTATGTGACAGTTTTCTTGTAGATTTCAAAACCTCCTTCTATATTGAAGAAATTAGTATCCTGAAATATGTGTATCAAATACTTTTTTATTATCTATCATTAACTTTGTCTTTAAAATATAAATAAAACTTTTTATTAGAATTTTTTATAAATTTCTCATTATAAGTCACCAATATTTCCTTCTAGTGCTCTATTTTTAATTGTATTAAAGACCAATTCATTGTGTAATTTATGCTTGGATAAAGAATGAGGCCCAACTTTAAATGATTTTAAGAAAGACAAACCAGTTTTCCCAGTACTTTTATTAAATAATCCAACATTATTGATTTCAAATGTGGTGGTTTCATGAATTCAATTTCTCTGTTCATTTTGCATAATTTTTAGACTCTATCATAGTCTATTGATCTGAGCATGCTATTTCCAGAATGTCTTCTTCTTTTTAAATTTTATTTATCTATTTATTTATTTATTTATTTATTTATTTATTTATTTATACTAGGGATCAAACTCTGGAACCTGTGCTTTCCAGGCAGGTGCTTATGCTACTAAGCTATCTCCCTGGCCCTCAGAAGGTCATTATTATTATTATTATTATTATTATTATTATTACTACTGTATTTTAGGAAAGAATCTACAGGGTGTTCAGGGTTTCACTACTAGATTGGACTAGTAGTGGTCCCCCTATTTACAGCCTCCCAAGAGCTGGGATTAGAGGCATGCACCACCACACCCAGTCTCAACTGCCATCCCAGCATGCCCCAGGGGCAGGGCAGGCATGCAGAGAATGTCATTTTTAAATGAGTACATAGAGGGTCTACTCTCATAGAATTTTTCAGAAGTGATATTGTCACATTAAACTTCAGTAAAAAATACGCTATTTTTTCCTTTGGATCATTCATTTACTGCTTTGTAATTTTCTCCTTGTATATAATATTTTCTTTCTACCTGGGTACTTGGATGGTCTATACCAGCTTCATGTATTTCCTGAGTAAGCATTTTTTGAGATATCACTTTATATGAGACACTGAAATATTGAATGCAACAAGCTGGATTTTTGCAATAATATGACACTGGGTGGAGACAGATCCAGATTTTTTATTAAATAATAGAATTCATGTATATCATGGCTCTGATTAAAATAAATAACTCCACAGACTGGAGAGTAATTGAAATGGGCCTGGGTGAGATCAAGCATCAGACAATGGCTCTCTGCAAGCAGAGTCTGAGGTCTGAGGGATCTGAAGGAAGTTCTCATGTTCTTGCTCTTCAGGCTGGTGTTCATGGACGTGCTTGCCACATACATGTCATGAAAGATATTTGCTGAATAAATCAATCAATCAGTGATGGCCGGAGGATCTGGCCTGGGCTGTGGGAAGCACTTCAGTCTGTGTTGTCTTTTGACTTCTATTATGAGGAGCTGTTTAGACAAGTTAAGTGGTAGATTTGTACTTTGGGGAGGAAAGAGATTTTCCTTCAGTTTTTATTCATTACTTATTGCAAAAGTGATTTTGCAACAAGAGATTTCAACATTTCTCCTTGGGCTTCTAAACCACCCTAGTCCTTAGCAAGCCCAAGCAAGTTCCCCAAAATAGGGTTTTCCCTTCAAGTCAGACCTCCCAGTTTACAACAGGGGGAGCTTTGCAAATCCACATCTGTGCATGGAATAGAGGTGAGAAGGAAGTGGAGAGCCTGGCAACACAGGTGACGTGCTCCAAGAAGCTTGCCTCTTTCAAGCACTTCCCGTGAATCATATGTGTTCATGATGAGACATGGGTTCTATGGCTTGATTTGCACTAGACTATACAAGAGCCCCACCTTGTGCTTCTCCAAAACCATTTCCACCATAGAATTTCCAAAGCAAAGAAATTCAAACTTTCTTTAAAAAGTTTTTTTCTTTGTTTGCTTGAGCAACAAAATACATGATGAAAAATTCGGATGAATGAAATGATGAATGTCTGAGTCTTTGACTAGTTTCATCCTCTTCTCCTTTTGGGGGGCTATAGTTTCTTATTATGGTTATTGATCTCCATTAGCATTATAATTATAAATGCTTGATAAATTTCTTGCTTTGATCTTGCCTACTTGTCACTCAACGGTCTTTTAAACTCTAGATCCTCTTTCACTCTTGACATTTACTATTGTTGTCCACCCTGAATGCCTGGCCTACTGTTCTCAAAAGCTGCCCAGATTCACTAAGAGAGCACATTGTAGTATCAAGTACCACAGCTTCAGGCTCTGCCACAGCTGCCCACTTTCTAAAAGCTTTCTTTATTCCTTACAACTGCACTTATCCAATTCAGACTAACAAATGTCAGCTCTTTCCCCCTTACCTTACACACACACACACACACACACACACACACACACACACACTGACATTGTAATAATCCTTTCTTCTACAGAGGGTACATTAATATAACTTGTAATTACTTTTCCCTCTTGATTTTAATCCTTTGCACTTTTATGCTTTTCTGTTTGCACTCTGGCTTCTTCAGGTCTAATATCTCCTGCCTTGAAATCCAAATTGCAAATGTAGAAACACACCTACCTACTGAGTTCTAAAATGAATGGCTTTGATTGTTGGGAACAGGACCCTAACGTAGTTGTGCTGCTCAGGGATAGCAATCATCACATGATTCATAAGGAGGTAGCACATGTTACACTAAAGATTTGTGAGCTGTGAGCTTCAGAGCACTCTGCAGGGTCTGGTGGAAGTGACAACATTGAGGTATATTGCAGCACATGCATATATGAGGTGGATCAAGATATACAATGACTGTTTAATCTTTAAAAATCTATTACAGGACAGCGAGATAGCTCAGCAGACCAAGTATCTCCTCAGGCAAGAGCACGGACCAGGATTCGATTCCTGGCACCACATGCCATGCTGGCCCTGCCCTGCCCCCGGGCACACTGAACTGGTCACTGAGTCATGCGATAGTGGCACACACCTGTAATTCCAGGGCTGGGGAGCCTGAAAGCAGGATCGCTAGGAGTCTGAGCTACATAATGAGATCCTGTACCAAATACATAAATTAAAATAATAACAATAAATGAAAATTTATTATAGTCAAAGGCACATTGTTATCAATCCCATTCAAAAAGCTTGCCTTTCAACACTCATATCTCTTCGTTCTTGCCACTTTCTGAACAATTTGTGAAAGTGGTTCATGTTTTCATGAAGTTTTGAATGCTGTTACCCAACGTTACCTAACAGAAAGGTAAGCTTGTAAGTACATCATGGTATGTCCTCACCTACCCTGTTTCACAGTCTTGAGTGAACCTGGCTCTTCCCCAAGGTCAAGCACATTATGAACGTTAAATGTTCTGAATTGATGCAGAACATTAAAGCAACACAACAAAACAACTAAGGCACTTCTGGGGGAGGACTTTTGGAAGTGCCTTGGAAAGGGGCAAGAATTGTGAGAGAAGTATGTTCCAAGCAATGAATGGGGGAGGGTTTGTTTTGAAGGGGATGAATATTGTCTTTTACTATAATAAGACTTTGATGTACAAATCTATCATATTCTTCTATGACTCCTTAAATCTACTTTGCCAAGGAAAAAGGAGCTGGAGGGCATTTGGGTGAGGGCATTCATGGTGCTGATACTTCAACTGTTGTTCTGTAAGCTAATCTTCATCTGTCATAGCTTATAGAAAGACTGCTCTAGGAAAAACTCCAGGTTGTCATTTGTAAATCAGCAAGAAAAGAGTCATTTAATTGTCTGTAAAGTTAACACTGAAAGGATAGAAACAGACATGTACCTCACCATTCCTTAGGAAAATGTAATGCCTCCATTTCTGTATTTTTTCTCAATATTTTCTAGAATAAAAGGAATGATTTGTTACTGCTTGTGACTCTCCTGGATTGCATGAGTGAAGATTTAACCTCTCTGACTTTTAAAACAATTCACACAATATTCCATGGAGACTTGTATTCCCAGTTAGCTATAATTTCACAGTCTTGAGTCATGGACAGAATTTCTCTGATTCTCTATACCTGCTGGGTTTCCTATACTTCTGCTATGAATTTGTAGCATCTCACATCAAGAGTTAAAGTTTACTTCACCCCCTAGGAATTGCCTTTATTATTTACTTCATAAATGTAAGTGTAGTAAGTGTTCTAGTCTATTGGAAGGACCAAAGGACCAATGGCCCCAGGTAAAGAAGAGAGGAAGCCATACGAGTGAACCTAGCCAAGGGGCACCAGACCCAGGCCACACCAGCTGAGCTGTCCCGGTTACTTGCCAACTCATGGAAATGTAAGCGGCAGTGGTTTTCACCCACTGCATTTGGGGGTGATTTGTTGTAACATTATCACGATGGTAGATAAGTGCTCTACCAATGTTACCTTATTTTAACATTTTGAAAGTTGTTTAGTATCTCTGAAGGGAAAAGGGGTTTTGAGGTTATGCTCAGAGTAATTCTTGGGATCAGCGTATTATCAACAGAAGGAAAATTAGAATTAGGCCCAAGATGCAGACTGAGTCTTGCAGCTGAAGAAAGGGAGGCCTAGAGAGGAGAACATATAACCTTAGCTCAGATGCCCTGCAGGAACAGAGCAAACACAGAACTCCTGTCTTAACGGTCTCTGCAAGTCCTCTCTGCTCTTTCATGAATACATCCTGAGGTTTGCTTGTCTGCCAAGCAACAAGCCTTTGAAAGCGCTGCTTTAAAGAAGGAGATTTAGTTAAGGGAATCAATGCTCTGGACTTTACAACCTGATTCTTTAGTTTCTAAAGGCTCTCGCAGTCCTTTGTGAAAAGAAATACCTTCTCCCATTGTCTTTCGTGTAAAGATTAGTGAGGAGCCTTTCCCATCACTATAGCACTGCTTGCCCACCCAATCACTATACCTATTGGTGATTTGTCAATGCTTATGGGTGATGAAATAAAAGAGCCTGGAAAATGTGTATTTTCAACTATTGAAAGAATGTGTTCACTGACATGTATTGATTTCCTTGGCAAGTTAGTAATTCAGCTTGCTCACTCGCTGGTATTCTTTTTTGAGCTACTGTTTTCCTTATATGTCACAGTTTATAACATATACGGACAGACATGACTTAATTTTAATTTGCAATCATCCATTTTTACATCCAGGAAGAAAATCAAACTTATAATAGTTGTGTGGTTTTTACCAGTCTGTGTAGACTACAAGGATAAGAAGGGCTATGACAGATATCTAATTTTCTCTTTTGTACTCTAATTCTGAATGATAATATTACTTTATAAGGTACAACTGCCAGACTTAGTTTCCCATTTCTTACTGAAATGCCCAGAGCCAAAGCTTCTTCCTCAGGAAGTAGTTCTTGGTTCTCCAGGTAGAGCAGTCTACAAGGACTGCTGGTCCCAGGAGCAGGACTCTTCCCTTTGCTTTATAATTGGTCAGGATTTAAAATGAAAAATATGAGAGACAGACAGACAGAGACAGAGAGAGACAGACAGACAGAGACAGAGAGAGACAGAGACAAAGAGACAGAGAGAGGCATCTGCAAATCTGAAGAAAATGAGACGAAAACAGTATTGGTCAGTTTTTCCATTGTTGGGACAAAATATCCAATACTTGTACTTTAAAGAAGGAAGTGCTTTTTTGTATTCCAGTTTCAGGCATTTGAGTACATGAAGAACTGGCTCAAAAGCAGAAATGTCATGGTGGAAGTGTGGTAGGACAAAGATGCTTAGCTCTTGTGGAGCACTGGTGAGGTACGCTAGCCAGAGATGCAGTCTGCAAAGGAACGCATCCAGGATTCACCTGCAAGTGGGCCCCACCTCCCCAAGCACATCCAGCCCTGACCTTCAGCAGCTTCATTCACTGCTGAGCAGAGTGGTTTCCTGATCTAATCTCTTCTCCAGAAATCTCTTAACCAATCAGGTTGCCAAAGAAGATTACCTGGAACAAAGACTTCACAATGGAAAAAATACCCACCTGCTCCTTCTGCTCTATTATGTTGGGACTTTCTATTTCTAGTTCTAATCCATTTGTTTGCTTAAAAGAAACTTTGTTTTCCTTAGGAAAAGTGAGTCTGACTCACACAATTACCCTTCTTTTGAATATTTCAAAATTTTCAAGTAGTGATGTCATTAAATAAGCAAAATCTACCCATGAAGGAAAGTGTAAATGACTTGATCAATGTCATATGCAAGGCAATGACATTTGAGTGCACAACTTCACAGTCCCTTCTTCATCTTATCTTACTTCCTTCTCACCTTCTTCTCCACCTCCATCTCTGTTCTTGTCTTTGTCATCCTATTACTACAGAACCCCCACAGTTTGTATCATTCCACCCCCCCCATTATAGCCTTGTGACAGTCCCTTCAGAATATGTCAGAAGAGAGTGCAGCAAACATCCCAGGCCCACTTAAGAACCTGTTGACATCTCGTTAGGGTCCATCTCTATCATCTCGCACTTTCTATGCTGCATCAGTCTCTTTGTTTCTTGGCCATCCAACATTCAGTACTTTGCTTCAGGATCTTCACTCCATTGTTTAAGTTTTATGGAACAATCTCAAGGTTACCCTTGCTAATAACATAGGACTTCTAGGGATGCACACAGTTGACAGCTTGCTCTGGTGGTGTAGAATGCCTGAAGTGAATATGTAGATTGGCTCTATTTCATATTGTGAAATTCTCCATGAAATGTCACAATGACTGGCGTGTGGTCTTTTAAACACTAGGTACCCACTGAATGTTTTCCAATACAAAAAAGAGGACAAAAATCATGGCCTTGAGATTGTGCTTCATCCTTTATTAAGGGTCTCTGATTGTTTATGTCCCTTATGAATTCCAGGCATAACTTCGTACCAGAGCTGCTCCTGGCCAATCACTGAGCATGGTAGAAATATGAAGTTGTTTCTGGAAGTTGCTGGACTCCTCTCACAGCCCACCTTGGGTCAAATGTACTAGAGATCTTGCCAAACCTTCCTTGCATAGTGCAGTTATCTTAGATGCTGCACTAACCTTCCCTCCCTTGCTCTTGCTTTTGTAGAATTCATGTCCACATCACACTAGATGTTACTGAAGATGAATATTTGCTAATAAAAATAATAGATTACAGAACTGTATAGTGCTCAGATACCCATAAAGGCCTGTTTTACCATATTCGTCCCCAGACCATTTAATTTTTTGATTCAATAATCAAAGACAAGCTTAGGGCCAGCCAAATAGCTCAGCTAATTAAAGTGCCTGTAAGCAGGCTCAAGGGCCAGGGGTCAATCCCTGGGCCTGCCGTGCTAGTACCCCTGGGGCACACTGAGATGGCAATTGAGACTGGGTGTGGCCTACACCTGTAATCCCAGCTCTTGGGAGGCTGTAAACAGGAGAATCACTACGCATCTGATCTAGTAGTGAGACCCTGTACACCCTATGGGCCCTTCCCTAAAAAATACACAAACAAAAAACAAAATAAAACAAACAAACAAAAAGCTTAGGCATGGCATCTATCTGTGTAAATAGGCTGGACTAGTTTTGTACAGAAAATGGGTGAGATGCGACAGTTAGTGAGGAGACCCACAAAGCATTTGTCCAGAAGGCATTTGTATCAGGAAAAAAAATCTCTTTCCACACCTAGGACCTGAGGAAATCAGAATTGGCAATGGCAGTTAGTTTCAAATCCAGGACTCAAGTAGAAATTTATGAAGAGATGCTTCGCTCAAGGCCTCCTTATTTTCTGCTGCTCTCAGCTTCTGATCTGAATTGAACAAAGCAGGAGCAAAGAAACCATACTCCTCTTCCTCCTCCTCCTCCTTCTCCTCCTCATTCTCCTCCTCCTCCTTTTCCTCCTCATTCTTCTCCTCTTCCTCATTTTCTTTGTCCTCATCCACCTCCTTTTCTTACTTGTCCTTCTCCTCATCATCATCCTCCTTATCCTCCTCCGCCTTTTTCTCCTCCTTCTCCTTCTCCTCCTCCTCCTTGTCCTTCTCCTTTTCTTTCTCCTCCTTGTCCTTCTCCTCCACCTTCTCCTTTCTCCTTCTTTGTGACAAAAAGAGGATATTTTCACATTTTCTTCTCTAAAGTAGATTGCCTAAAACTCCCACCACCTAAGTACAGTACAACTAAAAACTTGGTTTAGCACAGGGGTAAACATGTAAATGGAAGAACATTAATGCCAGAAGGCTTCATTGCTTGTCTGCTTCAATGCAAGCTAGGGGCAATATTATTTATAAGTATGTTTTCTAATAATTTATTTGCATTTTGCTTCATCTTGTGCCATATTTGACTGGTTCCTTTTGAGTAAATTGGGCAAACGTTTTCTCTAGGATTGGAAATCATTTACCATTGTCTAACTATAACATTAAATATAACAAATCTTTGAGGACCTTGTGAAGAAAATATGCATTCTCCTTTTCTAGGTCATTGTTAAGGTCCCAGAATCTTGTATTTCTGACAAATGTAGACAGAACCAAACTGATGCTGCTGGTTTGAAGCCTTGAAACCATGTACTTTAAACTTTAGCATGCTTCAGAAGCACTTGGTGAGGTTGCTAAAATTGTATATAGTGAGATCCCACTGAACAGCTCTTGATTCCAAATATCTAGGGTAAGAAATCAATTCTTTTTTAATTTTTTTATTAATTTTATTGAGAAACAAATAGCAATGAGACAGTTTCAAAACCAATTCTTAGGACAGTTTTAATAATTAATGCATTGCATATTGTTGTCTTCATAGTGGTTAGTCGTAATACAAGATGCAGACATGATGTCCTGTCCAAACAGTATTAATACAAATCTTTCTTCTCATTGAATTAAGAGAAAGTAGCTGTATATCTTTCCTAACTATTTTGTATATACAGATACAAAACGGTCCTTCATTTGTATCCCCTTTTTTTGTTTAGTTTTGTCAGAGATGGGTATTCCATTGCCATTTCAATATTGTAGGTGCATGAATTTAGCAAAATAATCCAATCTAGTCCAGTAGTCCATGATAGTAGTGGGTTATCCGTAGGACTGGCAATGTCAGAAGTTGTTGACTTGAGCCTTTCACAGCTCAGCATATCAATTTGGCTTTACTTTTCATACCTCATTTTTGTACTTTTCTACTGGATGATTAAGACCAGATAAAGCAAGACCTATATAACAAGAAAGAGAACTTTTGTATCTGAGAACATCAGTCAAATCCCCTCTGGGTTTACCCTGTAAGCTTCCCAATGTTGCTAATGCTTGTGATCCCTGGATCATACTTGGAGTAGCAAATGTTTGGTGAACACCTGTACTGACAATTTTTTTTTTTCTATCAGTTTATAAGCCTGATTCTTTCTACTGACTGACTGTGTGATTTGTACAGGGAAATTCGGTTTGGAAGTTTTGCTGAATACTTTTCTCTGGGCAAATTCATTCTGCTTTCAAATTAACCTTTTAACACAAAGAGAATTGTATATGACTGGAAGTATCAGAGCTGTGAAGCAAATAGAAGAAAGAATGTAAATAGCACAGGTTGCATTATCAGAGTCCTGACCCCTGAGAGCCCCTCGATGGCCTCACACTGCTATTTTATTTTTGTTTTGTTTTGTTTTTTAATGTATTTTGTTGTTAGAGGGTCTCACTATGCAACTCCAACTCAACGTGATCCTTCTATTTTCAGTTTCCCCAGTGCTGGGATTACAGGCACATACCACTACATTGGGACCGTGCCTGGCTCCGCCTGCCCCCAGGAGTTAGGGGGCTGGTTTGGCATGTGGTGTTGGGGATTGAACTGTGGTCCCTGAGCTTGCCGAAGCTTGCCTAACAGGCACTTTAGTCCACTGAACT
>NW_004524636.1:10222585-10240459 GCF_000260255.1 Octodon degus
TAATGTACATTTTGCATCTTCTTATCATGTTCAGCTCCTCATGCTAGTGAGACTATAAGATGTTTGTGCACATGGGTTTGATTTATTTAGCTTACGGTCATGGTCTTGAGTTGCATTCATCTACCTACAAATGTCTCAAGTTTATTCTTCCTTCTGGCTGACTAGTACTCCAGTATACAAAACAAACCCCATCTCTTTTTAATCAGTGCTTCAGTTGATGATTGCTCTTTGGGTTGTTTCCAAGATCTAGCTATTATGAATTTTGCTGCCATCAACATGGGTGCACATATATCGCTGTGGTATGATGTTTTTAATTCTCACAAAAAGATACTCAGAAGGGGAGTAGCGGCGTGGAATGGGACTGTTCATTGTAATTTGTCGAGGAATTTCCACAACAGTTGCCTGAGTCTATATTTATACCAACAGGGGAGAAAGGTTTGTTTTTCCCCACAACTACTCCAGCATTTGTTGTTGGTTGATTTCCGAATAATAGCCATTCTTTCAGGAGGGAGGTAGAATCTCAGTGTTGTTTTAATTTGCATCTCTTGAACAACCAGTGATGTTGAATTTTTCAATACATTTACTTGCTTTTTGTATTCCTTCTTCTGAGAAGTGTGTTTTCCTCTCACATGCCCAGTGTTGTATTGTGTCTTTGAATTTGGAGCATCTGATTTTTTTCAGCTCTTTATATGTTCTAGATTAAGTCCCTTTTAAAAAGATTTTCGTATAACTTATTTCAGAAAAAAACATTACCTAGTAAAAGACTTTTCTCACCTAACTGTTCAAGGCTTCTGGAACAATAATGTGTAACCTCAAGTAGGGAAGGGTGCAGAAGGATAAGACAGGTATTTCAGGCTTTTTAAACCCAATCTCTAATTTTTTGAAAACTAATCCTGCTCCAGCCTGCTATGGCTTGCAGCTGCTGAGCGCAGGCTTCCCTCTTTATATAAAGCATGAATTCTTCAAGCCTCTGTCCTCATCACTTAGTGTCAACTTCATTTACTTATTGTTTTAAAGGAGCAGAAGGGGACAACCTGCTTGGGGACTGCTTCTGTCCCTCTCTTGACAGAAGCTTTCTTTCCCCCAGTAAATATTCTGCTTTAAAAAAAATAAAGGAACAGAAGTTTCTCATTTGAAGAGGACTGTGAGACTCCCAAAAGCCAGAGACCTTAACAAGCACTGAAGAGCAGGAATCCAAGGGAAATACCTTCTTCCAGGACTTCAATAATTACATTTGCAGGGCTGGCCAGATAGCTCAAAAGATGAAAGCTCCTGCTTAGGTGGGCTCAAGGACCTGGGTTCAATCTCTGGAGAACTGTGCTGGCCCTGCCCCCAGGGTGCGCTGAGACCCCGATTGAGACTGGACCTGGTGGTGTGTGCCTGTAATCCCAGCACTTGGGAGGTTGAAAACAGGAGGATCACTGAGTCTGATCTGTGTAGTAAGACCCTGTAGTATTAAATATATTAAATATATATATTAAATATATTAAATATTAAATATATATAAAATGAAACAATAAGAACTACTTTTGCAGAGGAGTTCATTATTATGGAATAGGACATCTGGGTATATATTTTTCCCATTCCATGGTTTGCATTTTCACTCCATTAGTGACTTCTTTTGTTGCGCAAAAGCCTTTTAGTAAGGCAAGATTCCATTTGTTGATTCTTTGTAATATTTCCTGTGCAGTCTGGGCTTTATTCGTGAAGTCTCTGCCTACACCTATCTTCAAGACTGCTTATTTTCTCTTTCAGCAGACTACTATGTCTATTTTAATATTTAGAGCCTTTATCTATTTTGACTTTAGTGCATGGTGAAAGGCATGAGTCTAGTTTTAGATTTTGGTATGTAGAAAGCCAATTTCTCCAGAATCATTTATTAAAGAGACTATTTCTCTTCCAGTGAACCTGTTTAGCTGCTTTGTCTAATACAAGGTAGCTGGGTATATTTGGAGTAGTATCTGCATCTTTTAATCTGTTCCACTAATCTTCAGGTCCGTTTTAGGTTAATATCATGCTGGTTTTATTACAGTAGCTTTGTAGTATAATTTCAAGTCATGGATTGTGGTGCGCCCTGACTTTCCTTTATTGTTCAGAATTTCTTTTGCTATTTTGTGTCTCTTTTGGTTACAAACAAACGTTAGGAGTTTTTTCTCTAGCTCTGTAGGATATGCTAATGGTATTTTGATTGGATCTGCATTAAATCTCTATACAATTTTGAGAGCACAGCCATTTCCACATTGCTGCTTCTTCCTATGCATGAGCAAGGGATATCTTTCCACTTTCTGTTATTCTTTTTGATCTGTCTTTTCAGAGTCCTGCAATTTTGAATGCAAAGATCTTTTATTTCCTTTGTTAGATTGATTTCTAAGAATTTAATCCTTTTAGATGTTATTATAAAGTGTGTGGTTTTCCTAATTTCTCTTTCCATGCTCTTATGGCCATATACAGGAATGTTAATGATTTTTGAGTGCTGGCTTTATATCCAGCTATTCTGCTTACCTTTTTTAGGATTGATTTTAATGTTGCCAGAACACAGCCCTGGATTTCTGAAAACATTAAAAGTTACTCATCTTGGAAATCCCAAGGAGAATCAGGATCTGTTCCAGTGGAGACTTCAGGAGAAGTATTGTGCAATTGTGCATCTCTGAATCATACAATAGCTCCACATGTCCTGTATCTTAAGGGTTGTAATTAGTTCATTAATCACATGGTCTTATATAATTCATACATCAAGCTATAAGCAGATGAGAAAGCTGACTCTGGAAGCACTGGGTCACAGTCTAATTTACTTAGAACCTGTCTGGGACCCATGCTACTGAAGGTGTGGCAGAAGCCACAGCAGCATCCTCTAAGAATCTAGTTAAAGATACGGAATCTCATGTTCCATTTCTTACTGATTTGACCTGAGTATTATTTTCATAAGACCCTAAGCGATTCCCTTATACTTTAGAGCACTCTCAGGCCCATTCTGAAGCATCTCTACCAAGAAAGGAATTTTGTGGAGTCATTTTCATAACTGAAAACACTTGAGCACAATTCCAGGAAACATCAGGGGCAGTTGCATTCATCCCAGGCATGGCTTGATGGCTTTGGGAGGAGGACTGTTCGGCATCAAATCAGGGCTCAGGGCAGCCAAGTGTGCAGACACAGGCAATCCTGCCTTGCTGGGCTGTGCTTGCCAACCAGTGTGCAGCCATTATCCAGTAGCAAATCAGATCCTACAGCAGGGCTTGCTTTCTGAGAGCCTGTTTGCATCAAGGGTTTATTTAACACCTACATGAGACTTCAATGTGGAAGAGGTCAAGCAAGGAGGGAGAGAATCATGTCTTACTTGACTTTGTGGGTCTACCACAGACTCAGGAGACAACACAGAGGAAGAGAAGTGCAGACTGAGCAAATAAAAGACTTACTTTGGGAAGACCTTATAACACAAGATACCCCTGACAATATCTTATGATTAAAGGATTGAAACAACTATTTGCTATTTTTCACAAATCTACAGATGACTTGTAGTTCTGTTGATTTCCTCCAAGTTCAGCTCATTTTCTGAGGTTTTTCATGAGTCTCTTCTTAAGCCTTCAGGTTGGTGACAATTGGAACTACTTTGCTATGGCCTAGCCACTGCCCAGCAGGGTAGCCTGGGCTGGCTCACCCAGGGCTCCAGGAGATCCCATGGAAATGAACACAAGTTTGCACCATATCTTGGGGTTTTAACCAACCAGTTGTAATATCTCTGCTGCTGTATTTTACTGATGCATGTGAACCATACTTAAGGATTGGAGAAATACTCCAAACTTGACTAGAGAGAAGCAAGGCCATATTGGCAAAGGTTATATATGCAAACAGGGGGCAGACAATTGTGGCTACAGCAGCAGTCAGCTGCATCTCTACTAACCGTTTCCCTCTGGATCTTTTTTCTCCTTAAGTAGTTATTAGTACACTGGTACTCACTCACCAGTACCATTTTGTGCACAAGCAGCTGCTTCTTATGGCTAGATATGTGTTGGATAGACATGCATTTAGGGGCTCCAGTTGGCTACCTCAAAAAATGTAATCTATAAAATTAAATCATAAAAGAAGGATGCTATAATTAGGTTAGATGTACAGCTACTTGCTCTTAATTCAATGAGAAGAAAGATTTGTACTAATAGTGTTTGGATAGGATATCATGTCTGCATCTTGTACTGTGAATAACCACTATGAAGACAGCAAAATACAATGTATTAATTATTGAAACTGTCCTACTAATCAGTTTTGAATCTGTCTTATTGCTATTTGTTTCTCAATAAAATTAATTAAAAAAAGAAGGACGCTAAGGAAGAATGAAGTGACTTTCCATATAAATTAAAATCTCCGTAGAGACCAAGATAGTTCAAGAACATGTTAAATGAAAATGACAGGCCATTGCCAGGCACTGACAGAGAAGTAGAATTGAAAATCTCACACACTACCTGTGAGAACATTGAATAGAACAACACTTTGGACAACTACTGCATTATTCAATAGAGCCAATGATACATATATTCCATGACTCAATAATTCCATTCCTAGATATAGATCCACCATAAATGTTGAATAAGTTCCCCAAGAATATAGAATTATTTTAAATAATGACAAACAAGAAATACCTAATACTGTTTTCCACAGAATGAGTGGAATGGACAACTATATTATATATGGTCTTGTGGTGAAATATTATATAGCAATGAAAAAATCAATTAATTGCAAGCTTTTACAACAATATGATGAATTTCATGAAACTAAAGAAAACATGTCACACTATTTCATTTATTTATGTTCATTACTATCAAAACTAATTGATGGTACCAGAAGTAAATTTAATGATTTTATGTGTGGGGTAAGAGCTGGGGGGAATAAAAGAGGTTGGGGTGTGCTGATAATGTTTAGTTTATTCATCTGAAGGTCATGCATATGAAGTATGTGATAAAATCAATAATAAATAATATTCTTGCACTGGGCTGGGTAGATAGGTCAGTTGTCTAAGCACCTGCCTGGCAAGCACAAGGACCAGGATTTGATCCCTCGTACCACGTGTCACATCAGTCCTGCGTGGTGCTAGCCAATGAACCCAGTCATGGTGGCGCATACCTGTAATTCCCGCAATGAGGAGGCTGAGACTGGAGGATCACTACAAGTCAAAGTTGCATAGCTAGATCCTATACCAAATAGGAAATAAATAAATAAAAAGACTAAAAAACAATCCACCACTTTACAGAGAGAAGGGGAATACCCTTTGATACGTATATCTTGCTCTTATAAAACTGCTTTCAAACAGGATTGATGGAGTAGATCTGGGATGAGAAAAACCTAGAGATCAGCTCAGTTCTGTTCTTTTTTCTTCAGTAGATTCTTGACTTCTGTGAGCACCAGTGACTTCCCCCTCACAATGGTGATAGTTTTATATTTTCATGGATTTTGTGATTATTAAATTTGAAGTTGTCTGTGAAGTCCTGAGGCCTCCTTGCAGCTGTGGAATGTGGTTGAACTGCACAGGTGCACGACCCACTCCTGTATTACATTCTGCATGAAATCACAGGCTCAATGTCACTTTCAAGAAAAAAGAAACTTCCCAACTCGTCTCATGTCCCTCTTTATTACTGTGGGCATTCTGCATTTTGGGAATTTTGTCCTAACTGGATGATAACCTCAGGGGTCACTCTCCCATCATGTACAAGGCTTGGTTTCCCCTTTTGGTTTAGTCAATCATTTTGCTGTGACTGCACCTTCAGTAATTATTAAGTCGCTGGGAGTAGCAGGCTCCCCCAAGGACTTCATATCAGTAAAGCGATTACTTTGATGAATGAATAAAACAGCAGCAAACCTTTGTCCAAGTTGGGGACTTTACACCATTCCTTCTTCAGCCTTGAGTTTCAAAATCTCCTGAGGCATAAATGAGTGACTCAGGCACAAACAGCCTGTCCTGGCTTCTGACTGACGGTGCCAGAGTGGGAGCACCACACCTGTGGGTGGCATGAGCAGTAGGAAACCCTGACTCCACTTCTGTGCTGGTTCTCAAGCTCTTCGAGGCCACCTCCGTAGAAAGGGGAAGAGAGAGCTTGAAGGTGATGTCAGAGACTCTGGGGAAACTGGCTGCTCCTCAAGGCTGTTCTCGATAGCAGTGTACACATGTGTGTTGTGTGTACACACACACACACACACACACACACACACACACACACAACCCAATCCTGAGATCATTTTTATATAGTGAAAATGATTCTTGTCAGCCAGCCAAGAGTAAAGTCCTCAAGCAGCCCCTGCTCTGTCAGGAGAAATCACACTCAACGGACTCAGTGAGAGGAGGCAGCTGGCTTTACTTCACAGTTTTGCTTAGCTCTCTACCTTGCTACTCATATTCTGACCTAGAGGATAATTGAAATTGTCTTATCCCCAAAATGGAGAGGTGAGCAAGGTGCTTCGCAGTAGTACTGCACATGCCTAGCATAAGTAAGGGTGTTAGGTTCATCTACAACACACACACACACGCACACCCCATCTAGGAAAGAAGTAACACAGAGAATAAGCATAATAACAATAATAATAATAATAATAATAATAATAATAATAATAATAATAACAATGCACATAGACTGAAATTCATGGAAGATTTTAGGAATATTCACACTGTATTCCTCACAATAGCCCTAGGAAGTGAACAGTCCTCTCATTGCCTTGTTACAGGTGAGGAAACCTGAGGCTCTGAAAAGGAGGCAATTTGGATCTCAAGTGCCCAGATCCTCATGAGGGACATTTTTCTCATCCACTTTATTCAAGTCCATTAAAAAATCTTACTGTGAGTAAGATTTGGAAGGGCATAATGGACTGGAACATGAGCCACAGAAACAAGATCAGGAATGAACACCAAAGTCTAGGCAAAGGACCTATGGTTTGATAAATCATGGAATATGGTAAGCAGGGGTATCCTGGTATGACTTTAAGTTTATGGCTGGAGTTTAAGAATCCTACTGATAAATAAAAAGAAGGCTAAAAGGAAGCTCATAGAAAGAGTTCAAAGATTTGAAGAAAACACCTGGATGACACTTAAAGGACATCTAAATTGATGTGTCCAGCAAATGAGTTTCCATGTGAGATTTGAGCCATCATGTCTGGGTGTGATGATTACTCACATGGGTAACTGCCAAACTGGAACTGCTGGGTATAGTTTTTCAGAAGAAAGAATGGAAGGGTAAAGAGCAGAAATGCATGGTTGAATCTAGAAACAAACACTTGTCTCATGGAGAGATAGAGTAGGAGGGCCTGGGAAATGGGAAATGAGTAGATACTTGGTACAATATTAAGAAGTCCCAAGAATTAAGTTTCCAAAATGCTGTTGGAGCCTAGAAGACTAAGAATGAGGAATCCCTACTTCTGTTGTTAGTTAATGGTTTCAAAAAACTGTCATTTCTGGAGATGGCGGAGAAGTTTGTAGGTGGTAGACTTAGGTTCTTGAGCACTGGGGTCTTTTGTTGAGACCAGTATGGCAGTCCATATATAATTGGAGATATTAACATTTTAAAACTGTGAAGTAAAAAACAGAAATGGTTTATTTATATAAGAATATTTTTTCTTTCCCTCATTTTTAAGAATAACAAACATATCTCTGTTATGGGCAGAAAGCAGGAGAAAAGTGGAATGTGTTGTTTAGAGAAGAGGGTATGTGATGAAGGGAACTTGTCCAGACATATCTAGAGCTTTGTTTCTCAATTTCAAATGTGACTGTGCCTAAGGAACTTGCAGGAGAACAAGCTGAAGGAAGCTCTCAGGACACCTGCTCCTAGAGGATTGTGATGTTGGCATCTTGAGTTGACTTGGGCACTGGGATTTCTGATAAGCTGTTGGGTTGCAGGTGTACCCCGAGCACCTCTGTGCCACCCTCTTAGGCTGCCTTCATCTGGAGTTTTCAGCTTTCAAGCATCTGTGGACTTTGCCTTTCTTAGCTTCCAAGACGTATTACCTTGTTCTAATTGCTCAGCACATTTCTATCATTGTCTCATTCTTCCTTGTGTTATTTTCATCTCAAAACAAGAAATGTCCAGCAGTTGGTTTTTGATCAGTTTTTCTATTCAGCATATTAGGGAAATATGTTACATACAGCAGTCTAACAGGATTCCGGCTTTTACCTGCCCGTATACCTATAATATTATTCATATCTTTTTCTAGAAATTTCCCCTCAGTCATGCACATTTTTTACATTGACTTAAGATAGAATGTTCTTTATCTCACTCTCAAATCTCATCACTTTCTCCTGCCTTGCTGAATGATGTGCGCTGTACCCTACAATCACCTCCTTTCATAACTCAGCACAGGGCTGGGTATTTTTCTGATAGCACTGCAATCCAAGATATATTCTTTTTTAATTTTTTTATTTTATATAGAGATTATGCAATAATATTAAAACAGAAAAATTATAAATGATGCAGAATTTCACTTAACAAGGTAATATGAATTTCACAGTATTTGTTGTAATGCATAGTGTTGCCTTCCAACAGCTATTCATGTTATCAGATATATGCATGCAAAATTGGAAGATTAAAAAAAACAGAAAGAAACATATAAGAAATTAAGACAAGAAAAAGGAGAAACAACTGAAATACGAGACAAAACAAGTTAAGGATCATCTGCTCCTTTGCACAGACCGGCAGAAATCCATAGTACGGTTGTCCAAAGCATCGTGTTTACATACATAGATATATCTCTTCCTGCCACTCCCTCTCCTGTCCTCCTCAACTCAGTAAGTGTTTCCTTTTGAATAATTTCATTTTCTTTTCCTATTGTCTACTGTACCCTTCAGATTCCATTTTCTCTTTCAGATCCTCAAACTAAGGAGACAACACAGTGTTCACACATACCGTCTGATTCATTCCATTTAAGAGTATGGTGCCCAGTTGCATCTGTGTACCAACAAAAGCAAGATACATTCCTTGACTGGAACTAAAATTTTGAATGATCCAGTTGAGCAGCTTTACAAATATTTGGGAATCACTAGAAAAATGTAACAGTAAACTGAGAAAGTTTTAGTATGGTTGGATACACTAATCTCATTATGCTTTTATGGGAAAATGTGCTTATTTTTTAACAATGCATGATTAATTTGCGGAGGCAGCATAAAATGTCAGACGTGCCCAAATTTCTCTAAATTGTAAAAAGAGATGAAATAAATATGCCAAAATAATTAAAGGTGCTAAATGAAAGTGATAAATATGAGTAGCCACTGCATTATTTTACTTTTCTGTACACTTGAAACTTAAACTGAAAACAAAAATAGAAAACACAGTAATCTTCTAAAATCATGGATTTGATGTTCTGCTCTTAAGTTTTTGAATATTCATGAAAATAACTTAGAGCATTTATTGCCTTTATTGACAATAAAATTACTACTGATGGAATTTTGGATTTGTTAACTAGCCCAGATTTGATAGGTGGTCTTCTCCCTCAAGTGGGTTCCTATCTTTGGCTGGGATCTGCATGGTTGCCTAACAGCCCCTTCCTCATGCCTGAGAGTGGCACAGTCCACTGGCATCCTGGAAGCAGCGAGTGCAAGCACAGACTCTCACAGTTCCTGTGTGAAATGTTCTTGCTGTTAGAGCTCCCATGGTCTGATGGCCAGGTCTCTGCGAGCAGGGAGAGTGAGGCACTTTCCATGCAGGCTTGCTGGCTCTCAGCTTCCCATGGCTCAAGAAAGCTAGGTACTGATTCCTTTCCAAGTGCAAGATTAACCTCAGGACAGATGTTTTGCCTGATTGTCTCTCTGTTGGTTCCACAGATATTGATAGGTTTCACCTTCCAGGCTTTAGGGGAACAACATGGGACAGACAGAAGACATGTTCAAAGAAAGCTTAATAAGCAGCAGATGCCCCTTTTTTGGCTTGGGGCCTCTTGCTCTGCTGCTTGTATTCTTTCCACTTGCTACCTCCAGCTGGGCAGCATGGGGAAGCCAGGAAATGCTTAGATCTGGTGAGTCTGAGTCCTGAGACAGATACGGTGAAGAATGAGCTAAGCACAGGTACAGCTAAGGGTCCACATCAGGAAATGAGGATTCCATAGGGGTGGGTTTGAGGAGATGCCTGAAGAGGGTAACTTGGGCAAGGAGCCACTGTCATTCCAGAGGCCCAGTCCCTGAAGCGGTGCAGTGGAGCAGCAGACTTGACTTGTGCACTCCGTCACTTCTTTCCAAGAAGGGCCACCACGCCTTCCACTGGAATACAAGATTGGCTTCTCTCTGAACTGCATATTACAGGAAGTGTGCTTTCGCACCACTTATTGTGTGTCATCTAGAAATGGGGACACCTCCTGAGAATTGTACCTCAGGCAATTTCCTCAGTGTGTGAGCATCTTAGAGTAAATTTGAGTAAAAAAGTACAATTCCTCAGTGTCACCCCCTGAGGGAATCAAGGCAAGCACATCACTTGCAATAAAGTTTGCTTTTATAAATAGAAATGCATTCTCAAATAATGATACATAACACATCATAAAAAACATATAAACCAGTAATGCGTCTATTGTCATTATCTAATATTATATATTTCACATCATTGTATATTTTTATATGGCTGGCAGCACAGTTCACTCTGCTCTGGTGACGTATAGCACCATGAACACTTACGTAATGCATCATACTCCAATATTAGGACAGTTATGACATCACTCTGCATAGGAAGCTTTTTTGGTCCATTATAATTATATGGGGTTAGAAACATCATTATGTGACACACAACTATTCTCTCAGAAGTCCACTTACTGTTTGATGCTTTAGAATAGTTATGAAAAGGAAAATGTCATGGAGTTATGCGTCCTCTAAATTTCACTTAAATTTCCATCCATCACCTGAGTGAATTAACAGGAGAATTAACATGATTACAGCATTGGTGCTTATAAAGCTGCTTACTATGGTGTGGTGAGCAACCCAAAGGAAAATTAGCAAACAATAAACTGGTCGTCTGCTCAGAGGAAACAATATAAAATTATGTTACCTGTTAGAAAAGTGACTATAACTCCATATGAAACCTGCTTATAGGTAATTCCAGTTATTCAGGTTGTATCCTGAACAGAAGGAATGCTTCAGTTAAAAATGGTATTGATTTTCAAAATAGAAATTCTGAGTACAGACTGTCATTAGCTGAATAATGATAACATATTAGCCAAATGCTGAAAAGAAATATAAAGTTGAGGGCCCAACAGATAGCTCAGCCAATTAAAGCTTAGGCAGACACAGGGACTGGGGTTCGATCCCTGGCCTGCCGTGGCACTGAGATGGTGATTGAGACTGGGTATGGTGGCATGCACCTGTAATCCCAGTGCTTGGGAGACTGAAAACAGGAGGATCACTATAAATTCTATCTGTGTAGTAAGACCCTGTTGACACTGTACTAAAATATATTTTTTTTAAAAAGGAAAGAAGTGCGAGTTTGAAAAGAGAGAACTTGCAAGTGAAAAAATATTGAATGAAAAGGGTAAGGGATGTGTCAGTATTCAGAGACTGACAAGTAATTGCATTGCTTATGAGTTTCTAGCAAAGATAGAACTATGGCCAATGGACACTCAGGAGGTCAGCAGGAGGCACCCATGTGCAGAGTGGAAGTGCTAACAAGAGTCACTTAGAGGTAGCAAGACTAAAGGTTTCAGTGTTTGACTGCATATAAAAAATCACATGACTTGCATGGAGGACCACCTGGATGGCTCTCCTTGAAAGAGGAGCAGTTGTCTTCATTTTGGCTGAGTCTGACTGTATTTCCATGTATTGATATGTACAGAGCTATTTAAGATTTTGCCTCATCACTTCAATTGGTGTAAGCAATATATATATCGGTTCAATCAAGGTTCTTGGTGGTAGTCTTTGAAGACTGCAATCACATTTCTCTGGTACCTGCCCTTGCTTCTCCCTAGCGTGAGCCACACTGAGATGGGACAAAGAGCCAATGCTTCATATTATTGGCTGGGTTTGAGCCTTGAGATAGAGGCTATGACTTCGTGGGGCTTGAAAGATCATGCATCAGAGCTGAAGCACAGACTCCACAAACATTAGATACTATTTCATTTGTGTCATGCAGATTACTCTTTCTGCATAACCTTTTCCTTGTGTATTGCAGAGGTAAATGCAGGCCTCCTACCTAGCCCAGCTCACAGCACTCACCTACTTCCCCCCATGCCATTCCCACAGTCTCTCATCCTCAAGCCACACCTTTCTTCATGAATGAGTAACCCTGTGTTCAGCCTTGGGTCAGGCCCTTGCTCTGGGTGGCTAGACTTAGAACCCCTTGACTGTCCACAACTATAAACATACCTCTCACCATGGCCTGCACTGAGTGTGGTATATTGGAATTGACTTGATACATTCCAATAACTTATCCATCTGATTACAAATATAAACTTCCCAGACCAAGATGAGGACCAGCAAGGGCTGTTGATGAGGTTAAAAAATGCCAGTACTTGGACTCTATCTCAATCCCTATGATTCTGACCTTATTGCCCCTGAAGTGTGGCCTAGCATCAAAATTCCCCCAGGTGAGTCTAATGTGCATCAACAGTGGTGTTTTGAAGTGACAGATCATTTCCAGCTGGAGAATCTGGCCTCCTGGACAGGGTCCCATCCCTGCCCTTAAGGAGCTCTCTCATTGCTTTACTGTCTCCTTTTCTTTGCCTCTTAAATATTTGTCCTACTTAGAAAATTTTTGTCTTTCTTCTTTGAAAGTAAACTAACCACAACAAACAAAAGGAAGTAAGTGATTATTGCATCCAGGCAGTAAACAATCACCACCACTGATAGGCATCTTAGTTTCTGTAAGTAGCTTAGTAAACAAGCTCTGGGTTAAAAGCCAAAGCACCAACCTCCCCCAAACACTGAGCAAAAGTTCATCCATATGTCCTCTTTGATCTAGGGAATCAGGCAAGAGCATTGATCCCAGATTTTATTAATGTCTGATGGACATCACTATAGTCTGCATTCTATGTCAGCTTGTTTGTTTAAGTGGAAAGGCTTCTGTACTAAAACATAACACTTTATAGAAATACACAAGTGATCAGTAAACTATGGTCAAATCCAGCCCACTTCCTGTTTCATGAAACACATTTTACTGGAACTCAGCGAAACCCTTCCAAATTCTCATGCTTATGGTGGCATTTGCACTGCAACAACTGGATTGAATAGCTGAAAGCTGAACATCTTCACTATTTAGTTACTTATAAAACTCATGACCAGCCCCTCTAGTATAGGCACTTTCATGATGTAGCATAAGCATTTTCTTACTGTGAAAGAGTAGTTACATCACTGCTGTTGGTCCCTCACTCCTCCTAATCTTTAGCTTCTTTTCAAAGTGAATGCAGGATAGTGCACCAACAGTGGAGCCTCTTTCTCCAGCCATAGAGTTTTAAGGTTATGACACCTATCTGGAGCCCAGGATGAAGCCTTGAAGACTTCTGCTTGTCTTCTCAGAATCCTAGGTATCCTGTTGCACAATGAAGACACACAGCCCAAGTGGACTGAAGTTTCAGCTAACAGCCATCAGCCTCTTTAGGCTGAGGTTCTGGTGACTGCAGGGGACTAAGGAATGTGCTCAAGGCAAAGTCAGAGCTCAGCACAAACATTAAACCTACAGGTACATGGGCTAACTCAATGTTTAGTCCACCATATCTAGGAGTGGTTTGTCACACAACAAAAGCTAACTAACATACCTATTGTTGGAATTAGACCTCAAAGTCTGTGGTGATTTTCTTCTACATTCTTTTTCTATTCAAAATCAGAATAGCTCCATCTTACCCCAGATATATCTCAAATCAAAACCAGAAAAAGGAAACATCCTATAGAAAGAAAAAACATTATTACTATGGTGATTTGATGGCACTCAACCAAACACTAAGAAAGCAAATGTGAAAATAATAATTTGGTTTGCAAATAGAGTTAACAAATCTGTAGGGGAACATGTGCACATATATACAGACAGCCTTTACAGATTAAAAAAATAGTAGAGAACATGTTTCCCACAATTTTCTTAGAATGATGCCAAACCACGAATCTCCACCTTTGTCATAGATGTTCCTTTGCCTGAAGGGCTCTAAAGCCAGGTGGTTGCATGAAACGTTTGGGCCTCAGGTAAGCGTCGATTCCTCACTGGTATTTTTCTGATGGGCCAAACTACAGCAGTTCCCTGATATCTATTTATTGAATCACTATTTAAATTTCATCCTAATATTACAATGTTTTATTAGCTTGCTCTTTTCTTTGTAGTTTGCGTTTTTCCACAAGAATATGCTCCAGAGGGGATTAGAAGTTTCTCATTTCTCATTTATCTCTGATTTCCCACTATGACAGTGCTTGGCACAAGCTAAATATCAATGAAAGTTTTCTTAAATAAAGGCCTATTTTTCCTGTTGCAAATAACCTAATTTTCATTCCACACATAATTTTTATCTCATGCCAAGGCCTGATTCAGAGACATGGATTATTTTGTGTATGTAAATGTAGTTAGAAATAATGTAACATTTGTAGTAGCTCATAGATTATATAAAATAATCCTGTTTATTCTTCATTTCTATGAAGATGAAGAGTTATGACCGTAACTCTATTATTATATAAGAATAGATCTCACTGTTACGAACTCTGGCCAAAAAGAGATAAAGCGAGTCACTGTTTCTGTTTTGGAAATGAAATTAGATGAAGTTCTCCATTCTGTTGGACTCACAACAAATCACAACCCAATATGTCAGCAGAATCTTTAGAAGGTCTCCCATCGACAGTCTCAGAAAGACATCCAATTAACAAAGATTAAAGTCTAAATCTGACTCATGCACTGATTGGAAATGCCAAGCAGTGTCAAACAGTACCCAATCTTGTTTTGCAACCAGGTTAATGTTCTGTGCATTGTGGGGGCTGAAGTTTGGAATTTCATTTTAAAACGAAGCGTGTAAAACACTCTGCTTCCCATCAAGAAGTGTAATGAGTAGGTTTCAACTATGCTTTCTTGTCCCAAATGATTGAACTGGCACTACGGCCAAAAAATTGGAAATGTCTTAACATGCATTAATTGCTTAATGGTTGTGTTGTCTGCCTGCAAAGGGCGGGGTGGTATTTAAGTTGCTTAATGACTTTACATTTTCCCATGGCAGAATACTTGTGACTTGTGATGCTATAATTAAAGAGTTACATAAACAAAGCCTTTGGAAAAGAACAATCTGGCTTCCGTGGAAAAGAGATGTTGGTCAGCTGTGACTGCTTCACCTACTCTCTTCCAAGGGAAGAAAACTGCCATCTCAACCCTAATACCCCAACCTTGTCCCTTTCTACATTGTAGAAATTACTCTTGCTTCTGTATTTGCCTTTTTGTTTCTTGCACTGAGTTTAAGGTATGGGATAAGAGAGTAGGTAGTAGCTGGGAGACTTAAAGAAATAAAAATTTTATTATTTGGAAAAAAATTCGAAACCATATGAAGTATAAATATCAAGGATAAGCATATTAAGCCTAGATAAGGCTGGTTGTCTTGAAGCTATAATACCTAGCAATGAGAAACCCAGAGGGAAGAGTGGAGGTGTCTTGCTTGT
The DNA here is from genome assembly GCF_000260255.1 of Octodon degus. Classification (NCBI taxonomy): domain Eukaryota; kingdom Metazoa; phylum Chordata; class Mammalia; order Rodentia; family Octodontidae; genus Octodon; species Octodon degus. The sequence goes on from NW_004524636.1 coordinate 10,238,142, forward strand.
AAAACCAGTTGATCAAATGTTTATTGCTGTAAAAGGAAGAACATTTAAACCTATATGGTTTGCTCTTTGATGTGCTAGAAAATGTTTCGTCCAGGAGCACATTCAATTCCTTCATGTGCAGTTCCTTGCCTGTACATCTCCTACAGTGGTGGAAAGAATTCTTGTCATTCAAGAGAAGGGTTCATTCTGCATTCCAAAGAAAGCATCCCACTCCAGCTAACTTTGTAAGAAACCTAGAGCTTGGGCTCAGGTTCTCCTGAAATCATTACTATGGCTCCAACCACTCCTGTTTGTATACACCTACAAGGAAAGTGAGAGCCAATGAGAAAGTGTTGCCTTATTTTGTGAAAGGCATTTTCATAATCTATTTTCTTTTCATATCCTGGTCTTCATTTTTTGTTTGTTTGTTTTGGTGTGTTTGCTACATCTGGTCACAAGTTATTCATCATGTTCATTGATCCAAGTTTTCTACTGGGATTTCTTAACCTATTCCTAAGTAAAAATCAATATCAGCTGCAAATATATTCTTCTTTAGTTATCCCCCCTTCAGCTTTCAATATTTGAAATTAAATTCTCTGAGCTTTTCATTCACAACATACCTTAAGTAAGAAAACTGGATGAGTGAAATCAGTTTGTTTTTCAATTAAATTTATTGCAGTTCTTCTGAGCCTAGAATAAGAGAGGAGGGCCTGGGGTTCTTTGCTTTAGATGCTGTTTTGTATTAATGGTGTTTGCAGTGAGTGCTATTCATGACATAAATTCAAACCCCTTACACAAAGATGTAAGGATACTGAAACTCTTCTCACCAGAAAATATGTCTTTTTCCTCTTTCTCTGGGTCTGAGTTTTGTGAGTTACTTGTGCCAATAGAGTATACATAATTGATGGTGGACCTATTTCGAACCCGTGCTTTAAGGAATCTGGCATGCTTTAGCATTTTCTCTTAGATCTTCTGACAGGTAAAGGTGAGCCAGAACAGGCTGTTGTTTTGAAGGAAAAGTGGCACACAAGGGACATCTCAGTAGCCTCAATCAAGGCCAACATAGACTAAGCTAGAGTAGCCTTACCTTGAAATCTGTAAGGAACCCAACCAATATATGTAGCACTGCCTCCAAGCCCATGACTGACCCCACATTTCTGAGTGAGCTCATGTGGGGTTAAGAGAGCTACCAGGTGATGTGCATATTCATGACCAACAAAAAAGGCTGACTCTGAGTCCCTGGAGCTTTATGGTAGTTTGCTACCCAATAGTACTTAACTGACTACATCTTTAAAGAACATATATTTGTCTGGGCTACTACACTGCCCATTGAGGGAAAAAGTAAAGATTCTGACATTCTTATGTTGTAAATGAAGATACTGTAATGGAATAAAGGCAAAGGTGTACTAAAAAATTGATGAGAGTAAAGACAATTTATTCATGGGAACAAACTAGAAAGCCTAACAGTGCTGAGAGATCTTGAAGTGCATTAGAGATAACACATATGTTTTTAAAGTTATTTACATTTAGTGAAATTGAAACAAAAGCAAAGGTGGTAGGTGTGGTGGTGCATGCCTGCTATCCCAGAAAGCTGGAGGTTGAAGCAGGAGGATTTCCATGAGCTTGAGGCCAGCCTGGGCTACATAGGGAGCTCAAGGACAGCTTAAACTGACAAATGAGACCTTGTCCAATAAAACAAACAAACAAAAAAAGTTGGGGGGGAGAAAGAAAAAAATTGACTAAAAAACGAAGAAATGAAAACAAAATAGGAAAATAATAGTGGATCTCAATCCAATCCTGGTGGCATGTAGAATCATCTTGGAGATATTCAAATATACCTGAGTGGGTCACACTGTAAACCAATTAAATAAAAATTTCTGTGTGGAGCACCTTTTCTTTAGGTGCTATCTCTATGTGCAGCTCAGGTTGAGAAACATGATTCTTCAGTGCATTTCGAAGAATGCCCTATAAACCTTGCAGCACTGACATCACCAGGAGCTTGTTAGAAAATGAGAAGGTGAAGTTCCACTACAGAAACAATGAACCAGTAACTAGGATGGGACACAGAGGTGCTAACTTATGCTCTGTCAAATTCTTTGCATGATTTTTGTGCAAGATACATGGTAAATTTTGAGAAGAACCAGTCTGTAGTTGGCAGGAAGTAAGTGCAGATCAACCATTGATAATTTGATACTCTCTCTCTCTCTCTCTCTCTCTCTCTCTCTCTCTCTCTCTCTCTCTCTCTCTCTCTCTGTCTCTCTCTCTCTCTCTCTCGTAAGAATAAAGTAAATCATTGAGATTGTTTTCCTACAACAGAAAGTAGGATGTACATAGAATTT
>NW_004524636.1:10244054-10245248 GCF_000260255.1 Octodon degus
AAATCTGCCATTTTTTTCAATTTTAATTCCTTCTCTGTTCATTTCTTCCTGAACTATATTATATAATGAATTTACTTAGAATAGATTTGTTGGTGGGAAAATCTTAGTTATTGGTCTTCTGAGAATGCTTTCACAGTGCTTTACTTCTTGAAAAATGATTTTGTTGAGTACCGTACTGTGTATCTGTTATTTTCTTGTGTTCTGGCTACAAAATGGCATCGAACAAACACTTTAAAAGCTTCCCTTTCCTTTTAACTATGAAAGTAATTTTATTTCACAATTCATTATAATAGTTCATTCTCTTTGTTATTATTCTTATTTACTTATTTTCTTTTTTTAAAAAAAGAAGTACATAGGAGGAGATTTTGTTCTTCATCTTGACTACAATTTGTAAACATTTTAATATATGTAGTGCTGTACAGATAGCTCAGAGGACTAAGGTTCAATCCCCAGCATACGGTGCTGGCCCCCGCCCCAGGGTGCTCTGAGATGCCAACTAAGACTTGATGTGGTGACACAAACCTGTAATACCAGCATTTGGGAAGATGAAAACAGGAGGATCACTACAAGTCTGATTTGTGCAGTGAAACCCTGTAGACCCTGTACTAAATACATTTTAAAAAAGCTAATCATGAAAAAATATAAAATTTATAAAGTATGCAAGTCAACATAGATTCTAGTATTTTTAAGCTTGTTCATTCTAGGTTGAAATACTTTAAGAGTTAACTTTGGAACAAAAAAATGCATTGATTTTACAATATTTTTAGAGAGTGTACATGCAAATAAATTTTAATATTAATAAGATGTAAATTTAAACAAGTGTTATATTTAGTTATTTAATAGTTTTGGATCTACTAAGGAACTGGATGACTTCATTTTTCTTTAGACAATCAACAATAACATGTTGTTAGGAAGTACTATTTTAGACATTCAAGTTGCATTAAGTTTAGCTACTGAATTATTAAGACTATGATTATCTTTAGGACAAGAAATTTTTCAAATCATGAGTCACATTGGTTCAATAATTGTTAATTTTGTGCTCAGTGTGATAAGGGTTAGAGATCTTACGGTAAAGGAAGCAAAAAAAAAGAATCATAAAATAAAGACCATTAAACATTAAATTTTTTCTTCTTCGATGGGGATGGTTTTTGAAAGCCAGAGTTTGTTTACAGTGACAGAACTGATAACATGGTT
>NW_004524636.1:10245348-10257061 GCF_000260255.1 Octodon degus
TCTCTCTCTCTCTCTCTCGTAAGAATAAAGTAAATCATTGAGATTGTTTTCCTACAACAGAAAGTAGGATGTACATAGAATTTATAGCTATTAACATGAGTAAACTATACAGAGCCCTTATGATACACTTGCTTGGTTCATGATTTAAATATTCTATGGGCTATTCTAAATTCCTCAGAAATATTTTACCCAAATACCAGAATATATAACTTTATTTTCAGACAGAAATCTAAAGGTTCTATGTATGTGTAAACATTCACTTTTTTTCTATCACTTTCAATCAGTCTGTGATATGACATTTTAAGGTTTTTCTTTGCTTCTAGATAGGCTTAGAGGTTAGTGTAGATCTGGTTATTTTTGAGAGGGTCACTGTCCCTCGTATTAGTGAGTTTACATGTCAGTTTTGCATGAGACAGTCCTGTGGAGCTGGAATAAATATTAGTGGCATTTCCCTTCAATCTCAGAAGTATCCCTGTCTGAAATGATACAAGCATTCACTTAAGAGTTACAGCAGTACCACCCCTTAGAAAAAAAGAAAGGTTGCCTTTGTTTTGTTTTTTTTTTTTTTTTTTTTTTTTTTGTGGAACCAGGGATTGAACGCAGGCCCTTGTGCTTCCCAGGGAAGCGCTTATTTCACTGAGCCATCTCCCCGGTCCCAAGGTTGCCTTTTTGAAAAAAATAAAAGTTATTAGTAGATCTTGCTTTTTTCTGGCAGAACCAGGGATTGAACTCAGGCCCTTGTGCTTGCCAGGGAAGCGCTTATTCTACTGAGCTGTCTCTGCGGCCCTATTAGTAGATCTTAACTTATTAAGAGATCAAAATCTTAGACTCTTTTTAACCAAGTTCACTCTCACCATAAGAAGGTAATGAACACATCCGCCTCATGAAACGCCAAAAAAAAAAAAATTAAACAATCTCCTAATTATGATATCTTCCAAACACTTAATCAGAAGATATATGATAATATAAGCATCCTTGAACCTGTAAGCAGAGATATAGTTTCCCTGTACTGAGGGAAACCGAGGACCACATCTGCTGCTCATGAAACAGGAAGTCGAGGGATGAGTAGAAGAGATGGTGCTTCCAATTAATTGTGGCCACTTGATTGGCTTGGGAGTCATCTGGATGACTTGTGTGGCACAATCTGTGTATGTCTGAGGGAATCACGTGGCTCGACCTGGGATACTGCATCTGGCTCCTGGCTTCCTTCTTCCTGGCCCTGTTTTCCTGGTCTCTTTGCCCACCCCCTTCAGGGAGCTGCTTTGCTCTGCCCACACCCTTCTGCCATGATGTTCCTTCCTTGGAGCCGGTTGACAATGGACTGGTTCTCTGATACTGAACCATATACACTGTCTCTCCTTAAAATTGTGGGTATTGGGTACTATATCCCAGTGACAGGAAAGCTGACTGACGCAGAAGTGTTTGCAGGGTATTTGTTATGGAAAACCCAGGAAAAGTAATCATTAAACAAGACAAGACTGTTTAACGAACACTTGCTCAGTAACAGGCATGGCTCTGGATCCTCAGCACTTCATGCCTTAGCTATCCCTCACAAGACCCCTACTTGTTCATTTTTTCTAATTTGCAGATGTAGATGGTAACTCTCAAAGAAACTGCATAAGTTTAATGAAAACCACACAGATTTGGTTACAGAGATAAGATCTGCACACAGTCTATCTGTAAAAACCATGTTTCTCAAGAACTGTGAGGTACCTGATATTTTATATTTTCCTTGCTAGCTGCCAGTCAGCTTCTATCATGGATGCTAGTGTAAGTCATGAGGCCCTTAGCTGAGAGGCACAGAACTACATGATGCATAGCACAGCAAACAGTGTGGACATCAGCTTATTTGTTAGTTATTAATGTATTCCAGACAGATAGAGTCCTACCTATGAGGTCTGATATATGCCTGTACATATTATGGTTTATATTCAAGGGAGAAAGGAGCCCTATCTTTAAGGAATCAAAATGTTTTACTATTGTAGTAAATGGTCCTGGCTTTTCTTTTAAAGGTAGAACCATCTCTTTCTTCTGAGCTAAAAATAAACTTCCCTTTTGTTCCAGAGGGAGATACAGTCTCCATCTTCCATGTCTCTTCTCTACCTAAGCATCCCTGAGATATCACGGACCCGAAGGTCATCTGGGCTTCTACTCACAAAACATGGAGAAGTGTGACAAACACATAGAGAATGTTCTCCCAGAAATGTTTTCCAATAAACATCTGAGTTCTATGGTTTGGTAATGAGCTGCACCAAACAAAATAACCCCAAATCTCATTAATTTTCTTATACTTATGAATCCTGTACATCAGGGCTGTGTGTAGAATGCAATGGTGGTTAGGCATCATCCCATGATCCCGGGGGCCTCAGAGCAGGCCTAGAGTCTGGGTTCTGGCTATCTGGCGGTCTGGGGGTCTCCTTATTCACATGTAGACAACTTCAACCCTGGCCTCAGGTGGGTCTGTCTCTTGAAGTACGTACACATGGCTTCATCATCTGGAGTGGCTTCTTACATGTCAGATGGGTCCAAGAGAGTGTCTCCCCTTATCTGCAGCTTCACTTTCTCATGTCAGTTATTCTCAGTCAAAACTGAGGTCTGAAAATATTAGAGACTTCCAGAAGGAAAGAATTTATAATTTCCATACTGCCTACCATCCTTTTATGCAGAAAGATAAAATCTTGGATCATCCTGTTCTGGGATCCCATATGGGCTGTGAATGATCTCTTTTGTCTCTATCAGTGCTGCATACCTGACCTAATGATTAGTCACCGAATGGGCTGACCACTTCAGCACACAGGACTTATGTGTAAGTAACCTCATGTTACTTCATAATGGCCCTGGAGTGCAAGAGTAGTGATGGTGGCAATTTGTACATGCCAGAGGCTTAAGGGAAAAATCCTTCCCTTAAGTACAATATGATGGACAGAAAGAGAACGTCGACACAACTTTTATGAGTGTTTTGTTGCAATTGTTCTAATTTATTATTAGTTATTGTTGCTAATATCTTCTTGTGCAAAATTCATAAATCAAATTTTATCATATGCATGCATGTATAGGACAAAACCAGACTATTTAGGACTCGGAACTACCCATGTTTCAGTTTTACACTGGGGACTTAGGAGGGTATGCCTCACTAAAAAAGGGGAATAATTCTACCCTAAGAAGAATCTAGAAAGAGAATATTCTAAGAAAATCAGAAGGAAATAGCAGAGATTTTTTCAGTCTATCATTACAGTGAGCTGCCTGAGCCTACACAGATTCAGGAAGGGTCACAGATCCACCTCTTGTGGGGAAGAGAGTCAAAGAAGTGGGAACCATGTCAAAGTAGTGTCCAACAATACTACTTCAATGGAAACCACAACCACAAGAGGGTTTAATGCTGCCACCTTGGAAACCCACTCTTCTGCTCATTCTCCAGGTGACCAATTCTCATGTAGTCCCCTTTAATTATAAAGTCCCTTCAAAGGCTTTAATTATGAGCCCCTTCCTTGTAATACAATTTTCGTGAATCCTACTTCCTCCTGCCCATCTCTTCTGACCAGATTTCTGACTTTGTTGTCTGAATTTTACTTACTGAATGTAATATGAATGACTTTAATTAAATAATCCCTAACATAAAAATGACCCACAATTTAACGACTCCAAGAGTCCGAGTATGATGATTCGAAAGAGCTGTACTTAACAAGAGGTGTGAACATTGTTCCTGATTTCAGATGTCCTCCTTATGCATTTCCTTGTTTTCTGTGTATTCCTCATTGCCTCCCTACACCTCATGTTACCTCAGAACAGCTAAGGAGCCAAGGAGTGAACTCTATAATGCAGAGAAGCCAAGGCTCAGCAATCTCTCTTGGGGGTCCATTGAAGATTCACTTTCATCCTGGTGCTGTGGCTATAGTGGCATTGCCACACTGAGCTAGAGAGCATTTCTGCACATTAAACGAGTTTTTGTAAGCTTGGAGTCAGCAGCTTATGAAGTTTGTGCTAGAAATTGATTTTTTTCCTTTAATGTATTTGATTGTTGTGGGGTCTCACTACACAGCTTGGACTGAGGTGATCCTCCTGCTTTCTGCCTCCCCAGCTTTGGGATTACAGGCATATGCCACTATGCCTGGACTCTGTGGCTGGCTCAGCCTGCCCTGGGGCCAGGGCTGGTGTGACAGGTGGTGCCAGGGATCAAACTATGGTCTCTGCGCTTGACTAAGCTTGCCTAAGCAGGTGCTTTAGTGCACTGAGCTATCTCACTGGCTCTCAAGAACTTTTTTTTTAGCATATTAGTAAAATTTGATACTTTATTTATTTATTATGTATTTGGTATAGGGTCTACAGCATCTACAGCGTCTCACTACACAGATTAGACTCAGTGATTCTCCTGTTTTCAGGCTCCCAAGGGCTGGGATTACAGGCATGCATTGCAATACCCACTCTCCATCACTGTTTCAACTCACCCCCAGGGGCAGGTCCAGCATGACAAGTCAGGGATTGACCCCAGCTGCTGTGCTCTGCCTAAGCAGATGCTTTATTCTGCTGAGCTATCTGGCTGGCCCAATACTTTTTGTTTGAAAACAATTTATGTATATACATTTTAGAGACAGCTGCAGATTAACAGAAAACCTGAAAAGTGAGTATAGAATTGCCATAAACTTCATATTTTTCCATTATTAGTATCTTAGATTAGTATGGCACTTTGGAAATAACTTATGAACTTATATCAATACATTACAGCCACCTCAATGTTAGCTGAGATGTGCTCTTACCTGGAGTTGACGTTTTTCTTCCACATTTCTTCAGGTTGTTAGGAGATTTAGTACGTTGAGGTTCTGAGACTGAAGTGTGCATTATCTTGCTGGATGTGTCTAAGCTTAACCTTAGCTTTCGGAACTTCTATCAGTCAGATTTGTTCCAAGTGGCTTCTCTCTTCAGAATTTCATGTAGGTTTAATTCCCCTTCTTGCTACACATTTCTGGCTTCCTCTAATTCTTGTTCCTAAGTGCATATTTTAAAACTCCTGTGATAACATGGGCAATCTCTTTTTCTTAAGGTTAACTGCTAATCATGGAGATGGTTTATCATTCTTACAGTCTTGAGGATTGACATGGATAGTAAACAGGAGGCTAGGATTTTGAGAACAATCTTAGAATTCTGCCTTTCATATGGAGATTTTTTTTTGACAATGTTGTGTGGGAGCCATCCACCAAAGCTCACCTGGAGAATGGGAGAAAACTGGATGATGTTTATAGGGCCTAAAATATAAATGTAACTTGGAAACTTAAGGCATGAGAGACACCAAAAGGGTAGCAAAAGCATTCCAAATGGAGAAAACTGTCCACATTCATGGATTTTTCAAGGCATAGAGCTGTTTTCTGAAAAGGGAGTTTATAAAGTTTACAGCAGATAGCAATTCAAAATAAACAAGCAAGCAGATGAAAATCAACGCACAGAATGGTTCTGTACATTTGAAGGGTTGGTGTACATCAAAGAATGATGCAAGAGGCCAAGAAGCTGGGGGCCAGCCTGTGCTTTCAGGACAGCCAGAGGTCCTCTTTGTTTCTATCAACCTTGCACTATTTGGCTTCTCATAAGATTTCATTTATTTTAAAATCTTTTGCAATCCAAATCTCTTTTTGTAACATTTTCTGTATTACTCTTAGCTCTTGTACTTTTTCATCTATTTCTTCACTCATTCATTCCTATTTCCTTTTGTGCCTACTGTGTGCCAGCCAAAGATTTTAATGAGAAACCAAAATGATATGATTCCTTTCATCTAGGAACTTGTCATCTCCTAGAGAACATAAGCATTATTTAAATGATCACAAAGAACCACCAAGTTGCAACTTGTGATATGTGTTACAAGCTTGTGATTTTAATGTTATAACTAGAGCAATTTCCTTAATAATGTAGGAAGAAGAAGGCCTTTCTGGGAAAGTTCTGTTGAGTTGGAAATCTGGAGAAAGAGTGAAGGATATCTCAAGAACACGAAGGGATGATGGTGCTCTATTGAAAGTGGATTCATATTGGTGTCTTGTGGCAGGAAAGATATGCAAAGGGCTGGCTGAAAGAAAAGGTGGCTGAAGCCAAGAAAATGTCAGAAAGATAAGAGATAATGGGAGAGCCATGCAGGGTCTTAATCTCAGAAGACTGTACAGCCTATGTTAAGTTTTATTTTAGCACAGACAATTTGGGGTTCTAAAACAAGACTTTCTGAAAATGGAAGCCAGGTTAAAGAGGCAACAGGGAGTTGACTCAGATACATTGATTTTGATGACTGACTAGAAGAAATATGATCATGTTAGACAGGTGAGTGGTAGTTGAGAATATAAAATTATTTTAGGGATGAGTGGTAAATTCAAATAGGGTTGGTGAATGTTTCAGTGTGGAAGATGATATGGGAAAGATTTCAAGGATAATGTCTCAGTTTCAAATTAAATTCTAAATTTCAAAAATGAGTCTCAGTTTCTGGAGTGTGATACTGAAGCATTCATCTTTCCATTAATGGATGGAGGAAAACAATCTTGATTTACTCATGGGCATGTTGTATGTTAACTACTTTTACGGTACTTAGTTGCACTACAAAATTAGGTCCTTCAGAGTAGGGCTTGAAAGAGAGATCATGTATGTCCACAGGGCAATAGCACCTTCATCTTCTTAAAGCAATAATAAAATGAAACTTACAGAGCAATGTAATAGTAGATGATATATAGTAAGAGAAAGCATGATGCAATAGAATTCATAGTAGTGGTTAATATAATAGTACCAAAATGGCATCAAGCTTTCTGCTAATGGCTATTGGTCTATTTGATTAAACTTTGTCAGCATTTTAATGGCTGTTAAATTGTTCTTATAATTCTGAGCCACAAATACCTGAGAAGAATCTTTTGGAAGCAATAAATTGACCTCAAATGACTGTGGTACAAAATTTCAGCAATAGTTACAAAATAATGGGGCAAAGGTTCTTTTTTCAGGACTCCAGCAGACCTTATCTACTAGGGCTTTGGTTCCCAAATTTTGTGTCCCAATTTCTGTAGGAGCATATAAGAAGACCAGCATCTCAGCCAGATAAATTAGAACCCTAATACTCAGATAAGCTGAAATGGAGTATGTAGTGGGTGAAGAACAAAACCAAAATTTCTTAAAGACTGAACATGTTTTGGTTCATGGTGGAGATTGAAAACCACTGGTTTAGAGAAGGAGCCTTTGTATGAGGTCATGGTTGATATTGAGATAACAATGGAGACACATTGAAATAGTAACCTTTGAATTCTCTTTTTTGCTATTGTACCCCATGAATAGGAAGAACAGAAAAGTAGCTCCTTTGTTATGCTTTAGGCCAGCCCTGGTGTCTTTCAATAGATATATCCACAAGGCTTTGGGATGACCCCAACTCAGCCAGGATTTGAGGATGTTCTTTGCTTCTTAGATCTCTCACAGTAAGATTGTGACTAAATAAACTGACAGTAGACCTGAACTCTGACTTTGGAATAGCTAGGATCTGTGATTCTTATGACAGGAAGGAGGGCATGCTTAGAGTTTGGTGTTCTGGTAATTCTCAAAGTGTGGTCCTTAGATCAGGAAATTCTGCCTCTCCTGACAGCTTATAAAAAACACAGAATCTCGTGTTTTACACACCCATGAGTTATCAATTTTTCACAAGATTACCAGGTGATTTATGCATCCAATGAAGTTTGAGATACACTACTCTAAAACACTGTCTTCCAAAGAGGTGTTCCTGAAGACCTACATCATGATGCCTTGGGATGTTAATCAAGAATAATCTACTCTAAGTCTTACCAATCAAGGTCTCTTGGATGAGGCCTGAAAATCTTCAAGTTTAACAACAGCAGTAATTGGCTGTTCATAAATAATACATGCATATGTAATTAGTAAAGTTAGAGAGCTCAAGGTTTTGAATTCCATCTAGAACATTGGATCTGGTATCTTTTCTAAGGCAGTGCTAATGAACTGGTCAAATGCCATGAAATTAAATACTCACTTGGGTTACTGGGACATGATCATAAATGGAGCTTTATTTTTTGTGTCACCCATGCTAGATGATTGGGAGGAGTAGATACCTGCTCTGCCCTCAGGGAAAATATAAGCACATTGCTTTTTAAAATTGTCCTTGAATTAATGGAAAATCATATTCCATTTCAAGCCACTTAGTCAGAGTTGAATACTTAAAAATTTTTAATTAAAATACTGAACTAGATTTAATAGCAACATGATTTAATATTACCATTGCCAGGCAGGGCTGCCTACAGAGTAACTACCTAGTTGCAGCAAAAACCTATGGATTTCTTCTTTCTTGCTATACCTTCTGCAACTCACCAGTGTTGGTATCTTCTGGAACATGTAAGAAGAGGAAGGAGAAAAACCAATGGGAGTGGAAAATCCTTACTTGATTGACGTTTCAAAGTAGCCCCTCATTGTCTACCTTGGGTGGAGGTTGAAAGTGCTCATTGCTGGAGTGCTTCATAGGTTTTTGTTTCTCCTCTCACTGGTCTTCATGAAACCATTTCCAGGGATATAGCTTACCCATTCTGTTGCTCTAGGTCCCACTCTTTTCTGCATCAGCCCTCTTCTGTGTACTCATTCAACACAGATCCTAGCAGATACTCAATAACCCTTCAACTTGATCAATAGATATGTCATGGGCGACTCATATATCTTTGTCCCCCTTTGAGTACAGTTATTTACTAAAGTTTATCCTCACCCCTCATTTTTTATTGTTTTACCTTCTTTAGCTAAATGCCATAGATTCTTGACCTTACAATATTCAGATGGAGGTTTAGACTACATATCCTTTAAAGAGTCAACATTTGCCAAGCTCTTAACGTGGTCTAGCCAAAGCCATTCTCAGTACAGTTGAGAGGTCAGGAAGACATAACTTCACTCATTTCTTATGAGTTATGACCTGGGATTCTTAGCTTAGCAATTTTTAGTAATAAAACATTTCAAAAACCTCTCATCATCTGATCTTTCATGGTTTCTTTGGGACAGATTCAAAAGTAGTATAAATATTCCTAACCATTGCCTTTAGCTTTTTCACTTATGGTCTAGTCCTTCTTCTGGCATCTAACATTTATCCTATCTTGAGATTTCCGTTGAACTTCCAGGTTAATACCTTACTACTCTATGAAGCATGGACATGCTTCTTTGTGAAGCAAATAAAAATGGAATTCAATTCAAAGTGATGATTTTTAAGATTAGTAATAAATTTAGCCAATCAGTAAAGTTTTTAAGGGAAGGTAATTATAATACTAAGATGGAGGCATTCTCTGAAACCTTAGAAAGCCTACGTTTTTATTTTCCTTATGTGGACTACCTCATAAACACAAGAATCTATTAATAAATAACAAAAACCATGCAGCAAAACACCTGCAACCAAGTTGTGTCTTTGCTTTGCCATACCTTCAAATTACTTCAGAGAACCGAGTTAATGATCACAGCAAGCATGGGAACCAAACTATAGCAAAGCAGATAAAATAACAAGAATCTGTTTTCAACTGCTGGGATTTAGCTCATGACATTGTGCATCTGACTCAGATGAAAGCTTTGATTATTCTGGGCCTGGCTGAGAGGCCAAGAACTTCCCTAGGAAAATACTTTTGCCTTTCAGGTTACTCAAATGAGAAGAAAAGAAAAACTGGTCATTTAGTCTATGAAGAAAACAGATCAACAAGTCTATGTACCAATGGTATGTGTTCAGCACATTTGAAATGTCTTGCCACATTTTATCAGTATGTTTAAAAATTTTGAATATATTTTAATTGGCACACCAAGATATGAGGTGTGATCACCCTTTCTTGATTTGCCATTTCCAAGCCACGAGTTATCTTCTGAGTCCGATGTGTTCTATGTATTTGTTTCCATAGTATTTCCATTCTCCCCATAGAGTGCTAACGCTGAAGGACCTGCATCAGATTTACTCCCATTCTGCCACAAGTATCTAGCACAATGTCTGGCTCTTTGTATAACCTCCATAAATATATGCTTAATCTAATTTAGTTGTGTGTGTATTGCCTATTTTCCTTGAAAGTGACAATTTTGAATTTTATTTTGTGCAACTTGTTTTCTTCTTTCTATGTTGCCTAAACACTGAATAATCAAGGAACTGAGGTAAGAAAAATTAAATCATTGAAAACTTAGAAAACATCAAGGAACTTTGAAGCATTGAAGAACTTTCAAAACATTTAAAACCTTGAAAAATGTTCAGCATTGAAAAATCAAGGAACTGAGGCAGGAAAAATTGAAGCAAGTGTCGATCTTCATTTGGGAGTAAGTCCTTTCACCTATAGCTGTTTTTTAAATTTTTAACTGAAGATGAAATAATAAAAAAGCTTCTACCTTAGCAATATTTCCTCCATGAGTTTTCAATTTCTAAATACACTGGTGGAACCAGCTGTCAGATATTATGTTCTCCAAAGTACCCTTGGGCCATCTCTAAGGATTAACTAACAGATAACTGAATGTTGTCACTAGTGATGATTATCTGTTGCAGCACTGGCTTTCTCATATAGAGAATCATAAAGTTTGTGCTCTTTTGTGATGGGTTTCTGTCACTCATCATTGTGTTTGTGACTTATCTACATAATTGTGTAGTTTATCCCTTCTCCTTATGTACGTGAGATCGCTGGGTGAACATGCTACATTTTTCCTTATCCTCCTTTGCCCGTCCTCCTGCTTTTCCTCCTACTTCTTGTTTTCTTATTTCTTCTTGCACATCTTTTTTCTCCTCCTCTTCCTTCTCCTTTTCTTCTTCTTCTCTTTTTTCTTCCTTTATTTCCTTCTTTTGTTATCTACTGACCTATTCTTCTCCTTCACTTCTTCCTCTTTCTTCACCATCTTCCTCTTTCTCTTCCTTTTCTTCTTCTCTTTCTCCTCTTCCTCTTCCTGTTCTTCCTCCTCTTCTTGTTCCTCCTCCTATTTCTGCCTATTCTCCCTCCTCTATCCTTTTCTCCTTTCTATTTTTCTAGGAAGAGGGGCTCCTAAAATCCTTGAAAACTCTGTTATGCTGTCTGACTCCAGAAGGTTCCAGGGGCAAGGGGTAGCAGACTTCACAATGAAAAACATAGCCTCATAGAGATAGAGGGTTTTTGACTTTTAAATACCACACATTCAGGCCAAATAGTTCAGTGGATTAAAGAGCCTACAAGCAGGTGCAGACACTGGGGATTTAATCCCTGGGCCTGCCATGCCTGCCTCCCCAAGGTGTGTTGAGATGGAGATTGAGACTGGGAATGGTGGTGCACACCTGTAATCCCAGCACATGGGAGGCTGTAAACAGGAGAATCACCACAAGTTCGATCTAGTACTGAGACCCTGAATACCCTGTAGACCCTTACCTAAAATACAAAATAAGTAAGTAAATAAATAAATAAATAATGCCACATACACAAATATGGACTTATTTTCAGAATGATGCTATTCTTTCATTATGTCAAAGGAAAGCCATTGTATTAAAATAGTCAAATACATAAAAATAGGTTTAAGATGAACTCATACATGTGTTTCTTTATTAACATTTTTAAAAACAGCATCAAGAATGTAATCTCCTTTTTTATGTGTTTGCCACAGGGTTTTACCACATAGCTTGCACTCAGAATGATCTTCTTGCTTTCAGCCTCTCCAGAACTGCGATTACAGGCATGTGCCACCATGCCCAGTCTTACAGTCTCCTCTTCTGAAAAAAATTAAAATAATAATAAATGTGAAAGAA
>NW_004524636.1:10262200-10265554 GCF_000260255.1 Octodon degus
AAATTATTCTACACAAGCATTCCAGAACTGACTTGATTGTTTTCCATGAGCAATGGGTGGCAGCCATTTGTCCAGCCTCTTCGTAATTCCCTAATCGCCTACCCTGTTTGATAATTGATCTAAAGATATCTCTAAAAATTTAAAAACTGCTTAATGAAACATTTTAATATTCCTGTATAGAATCTTAATTCCATCTTTACTTTTGGCTTATGGAATCACTTCTATACAACTGATTTGTGAATGTTTTATCCTTTCACCTCAGTATTAGTCAGCTATCATATTGTAACTCTAAACTCAGTGACAAAATATAATAATAATGTAAGGTAGAAATGCTAACTTATGTGACTTTGGAAATGGTAGGAGACTGTAAAGCTAAAGGCAAAGAAGCTGCATTAACCCTGGACCTTAGTTAAGATTTCTTCCCACAGAATGGGCCAATAATTCTGAAAGCACTAACCATGCACATTGGTAATGAAAAACTAAGTTAATGTATAGCATTACTTAAACTTAGGGTAATTGTATAGACTTAGACAATATATATATATAGCTTTGGATGGTTTGAATCAAGTTTTTCATGTTGGGGAAACAAAGGAAACAATATAGGAAAGGTGCTATGTGACAGTGAATTAGTGTTGGAGCTTGCCTTAGTTATGCTTCTCTTGTTGCTGGGACAAATACCCGACATTCAAAATGAAGGAAGGAAAGGTTTATTTAGCTCACAGTCACTGGAGGCTTCATAGTGTAAAACAGCCTGAATTATGCAGCAAGACCTCAGAACCTTATTTGCTTAGGAGGGAGGGTCAGTGCTTCTGTCTTCAAACATCTCCTCTCTGCCGCGGCGGCCTCAATTGCAGACACTGCCCCTGCTCTACAAGGTACAGAGGAGAGGCTCCAGTGCTGCCATGTCCAAGGATGACCCTCTCCACACCTCCAAGGGAGGCCGCTGGCCTGAGGGAGGGGACAGAGCATGTGTTGCCAATGGGCCTCTCTGGCCCCATCCCTCCAGCCCCAGTTTGGTCCTCTGGCCCTGCCCCTCAAGCACTCATTGATTTTTGAGTTGCTACCACCTCCTAATTTACGTGAGGCTCTGGGGGGACAACTAGACACAAATCATAACAAAGCTTCAGCATTAATTCATGTTTAACATAATGTAGATATGGGTCATTTCCTAAGGAAATGTAAATAGATGTTAGTATCTATATGCAGGTTAGTGTATAAAAATCTATCTTTAATATCTGTCAGCTGAAAGGACCTAACAATGACAACCCACCCTCAATGAACATACCTAACGCCTAGATATTGTCTTTTTACACTGTTCTGAAAAAAGGGCCTAACTAAGCAAAATCAAGCCATACAAACAAGTACAACATTAGAGAAATGGCTGATTCTTAATTCTTGAACTGGGTCAGGAAATATATGAACCCACAGCATCTTCAAGTGCCAAAAAGCAAGGGAATACTTTAAAAGAACATGATGGACTATGTTAATGGGATATAGGAGTCAACTAAAATAACTTCTGATGGTAGAAACTAAAATAATTTGAGCAACATAATACATAAGATAGTATCAAGTTGCAACCCAACATATAAAATAAATATCCATTTATATGCTGATGCAAATAAATGGCCGAACATAAATAAATAGGGAAGAACAGAGAAATCTCTTGTGTTGAATAATTCCAAATAATTTATGCAGATATTCACCCTCAAGGAGTTAGGAGATAATTCTCTACTCCTTAAGCAAGGACAGCTGTGTATAATGATTTTTTTTTCCAAAATGTACACAGGGTATAGAGAACAAATTTATAGTGGAAAAACTTGACAAATCCTACTTCAGAGAGATCATAGATATTAAAAACAGTGATGTCGCACTGACACCTTGTACTACCGATATTATTATGAGAATGGCACTTTGCCTCTCTGATCTTTCCAAAATCTGTAAGTCATATGATGAGAAAAAACTAAGACAAATTCCAAGAAAAGATTTTCTACGAAGAAGGAGAAATTGAACTGCATTTGCACTGACTTTGAAGTTAACATTAAAAATTGTTTTATCAACTTTTACATACCCAGTTCTAACACTATATGACTAATTATGAGCTTTACCTTCTATTAGCCTTTATTAATTGTATGACTTCATTTGAATGGGTGTTAATGTGAACACACAGCAACTATTATGATTTCATTACAGGGATGACTGCAATACAGACTTACCACTTGTTCTATGACAAAAACTCTGGGTCACAGGAGCGTAATAGAGATGTTATGTTAGCACTACTGTCACAACATAAATATACCTGTTGTCAAATAAACATTAGGTGAGAAGAGAACTATGAATCATTAGCTAATCATAGATTACTTTTTCTATATGTACTGGTTGGCTTCAGTTTATAACTCGGTAGCCTTTATTACGAAATTGTCAAATGTTTAATGCATTTAAAAAAGGATGGTCTGGGGAGACAGGTTGGCAGTCTAAGCACCTGCCGAGCAAGTGTAAGGACCCCAATTGTGTCCCCAGTACTGCGTGTTGTGCCAGCCCCAGAACCCCACATGTGCAGTGCCATCCTCAAAAATGGGCACGGTGGTGCACACCTGTAATCCCAGAGCTGGAGAGGCTGAGACAGGAAGATAACTATGAGTCTGAACTGCATAGTGAGACCCTGTATCAAATAAATAAATAAATAGGTTGTTAATACTCTTGAATTTATGTATTATTTAATTTGAGTTTTACTTGATTTTAGCGACTTTATTTCCCTTTTAAACTTTTATGTTAGATACGAAATGGATAGAAAAGCCCATAGTAAGTAATAGCACACCTAATTTTCTAAACTGAAGTTACTCATGCAGGGAAGAAAATAAAAGAATGGTATTCTTTCCTTGCTAATCTAGAAATCAAGCAGTGTGATTTCCTTATCTTAGAATTTCAGCAATCTGATTCCCTTTGAACAAAGATTAATCAGTACTGACTCTTTCTGTGGAAGCTTCATTATGTTTATACAACCTTCCATTGTGGTTTCTCTGGTAAGACCAGGAGTTCTTCCCTAGGAAATAAGAAATAGGCATGACGGAAAGAAAAGACGATACTACAGAAATGTGCTGAATCTGCATTTCAAGGGATGCATTTAATGTCAGAACTAATTCAATAAAGAAATCCAATCTAGTCCAGTAGTCCAGAATACTAGTGGGTTATCCATAGGACTGGTAATGTTAGAAGTTGTTGACTTGAGCCCTTTACAGCTCAGCATATTAATATAGCTTTACTTTTCATATCTCCTTATTACATTCTTCTGCTGGATGGTTAAGACAAAGATAAAGCAAGACCAATACAACAAGAAATTTAACTTTTGTATTTTGC
>NW_004524636.1:10266094-10268057 GCF_000260255.1 Octodon degus
CACATTCTGGGGACCTCCAGATCCAGTGCCAGTAAGTGTGTGGGAGAGCTTCCTGCTACCTTGGGCCAGCGGGACCTGCCTGTCCCAGCCCAGGTGCAGTGTGGGTGAGACTCTCTTCCACCCACATGGGACCCCCTACCACTACACAGCACCTCCACACGCTGCCTGCCCAGTAAGAATTTCTGCCGCGTTCTGGAGACACCCAGATCCAGTCCTAGCCCAGGCCAGGTGAGTATGTGGGAGAACTTCCTCTCCCCGCTACTCCACCTTGAACCCTCCAGACTCAGCGAAGGTTTGACGTACAGGGCTGGGGTGAAACCTTTCAGCTGCAATAGCTGCAGAAAGAGTAGGGGACAAGGCCACACAGCTAGTCCAGGAGCAGAACATCTTGCCAGAGGGGCACAACAGGATCACTCCCAAGGGTGGCAGCAGGAAGGAGTTGAGCACAGCAGCCAGACCCAAGACAGGCACAGCAGGATAAATCCAAATTTGTAGATCTGCACCTGAATTTCAGTAGATGCTAAGGTTATAACTGCACCAAAGCTCTACAACGAAGGTCAGAAGACAGTGCTATACAAAATGACAATGTGAAGGAGCAAAATTCAATCTCAGACATAAGCCAACCCATAATGAGTGCAGAGCACACTAACACAGAACAAATTGGGAACCACACAGCTGAAATCAATGAATCAACAGCTTCTGAAATAAAGAAACAACTGCAGAAAGGTATAGAGTAACTCAGACTGGAAATGAAAAAAGAAATCCCTGAATTAATAGCATCAGCACTAAAGAATCAAATGCAGAAACATATGGAGGAAACCCAATGCCCACCCAGAACGAGTGAAGAAGACACTAGCTCAGCTGAAATGTATGAATTAATAGCGTCGAAAGTAAATAAGCACCAGCAGAAAGTTATAGAGGAACTCAGAGTGGAATTCTGTTCTGAAATAATAAAGAATTCCATGAACTCATAGCATTTGAAGTAAAGAATCAACTACAGAAACACAGAGAGGAATCCCAATCTGAAGAAAACACTGCAGTAAAAGAATTAATACCGGTTTCTAAAGAAGACATTGATAAAAAAAAATAGAGGAGATGAGAAAAATGACAGATTCCTTGAATGAGCAATACAGGAAAGAAATAGATTGCATGAAGCAGAGTCAAAGAGATATAGAGGAAATTGAAATCTCAATCACAAGCTTTCAAAACCGTTTAAGTAAAGTGAAGACACAGTTTCAGATCTTGAAGACATTGGCACAGCTAGTGAAAAGGTAAGAAACGATCTCTTAAAAACAACTAGGATGCAGGAAAAAATAATCCGTCACCTGAAAGACGATGCAAAGGTGAACAATGTGAGATTAATAGGCATCAATGAGAAAGAAGGAGTCAACACAAATGACATTAAAAAATTATGGGCAGAAGTAATAGCAGAAAACTTCCCAAATATGAAGAAACAATCTGACATTCAGGTAACCGTAGCATACAGAACGCCAAGTAACCTGAACCCAATTAAAAACACACCGAGATATAAAATAGTCAAGATCCCAGAAATTCAGAAAAAGAATAATATATTGAAAGATATTAGAAAAAGAAGCAGATCGCATTCAAAGGAAAAACCATGAGAATTATGGCCAACTTGTCTTCACAAACCATGAAGGCAAAAAGACCATGGAGCAGAGGACTTCAATTCTTCTATGAAAACAAATTCCAGTCCAGACTACTATACCATGTAAAACTCTTTTTCAAGTTTGATGGAGAAGAGAAATATTTCCAGGACAAAGAACAACTAAAAAATTTCACAATAGCATTCCTCTACACAGACAACAAACACACTGAGAGGGAAATTATAGAAACAATACCTTTTACAATAGCACTGAGGAAAATGAAATACCTTGGAATTAACCTAACTAAAGAAGTCAAAGAGCTTTTCAAGGAAAATTACAGTACTCTGAAAAAAGAGATC
>NW_004524636.1:10286577-10287731 GCF_000260255.1 Octodon degus
CCCCAAAATTTAAAGACCCAATCCAGAAATGGTCTTCCGAGATGAACACACACTTCTCAGAGGATATTAAAGAAATGAATTAATACATGAAAAAATGCTCCATATCACTAGCCATCCATGAAATGTGAATTAAAACAACATTGAGATATCATCTCACCACAGAAGGAATGGCTATCATTCAATCAACCAACAACAAATGTTGGAGAGGCTGTGTGGAAAAAGGAACACTTCTCTACTGCTGGTGCGAATGTAGACTGGTGCAACCATTATGGAAATCAGTGTGGAGACTCCTTAGCAAACTTGGACTGGAAATCCCATTTAAGCCACCCATTCCTCTAGTAGGAATTTTCCCGGAGAACCTGAAAACATCATATCATAGTGATATATGTGTTTATAGCAGCACAATTTGTGATAGTCAAATCTTTGAAACAACCAAGATGCCTATCACCTGAGGAATGGATGAAAAAGATGTGGTATTTTTATAAAGTGGAGTATTACTCAGCTATAAAGAATGATAAGCTCAAAGCTTTTATATTTAAGTGGATGCCACTTGAAGATATACTCATAAGTGAAATAAACCAGACACACATATGTAAATATCATATAGTTTCTGTAGTATAAGAACTCAAAAGAAGAAATCCAAATAGAACTGTATAATACAACTAAAATGAAAGCAAGAATTTGATGACTAGACAATGAAAAGAGCAAGGAAAAAACCTAGGAAACATGACAGGGGTAAGCCATACAGTTATTTGTAGATGATTAAGGCAATGATCCTCAGAATCTTCAGACGGTTTTTGAATCTAGCAATTATTGGAATGATTCTCACCCTAATTATCTATATATACAGACACCTGTGAACTAAACAACTGCACTGAAGATGGCAATTTGTAATAATAGGTTCATGCTTGGAGTGTCTATCATTCTGGTCTTCAGAATATGGACTGCTTGTCATGACATGCCAGTTGCTGTCAACCTGTCTCTCAGGTAGATGATTCTTCAAAAAGAAGGGGTGGTGAATGAGTGCAGGAGACAGGAAAAGGAATGTTGTGGGACTGTCCTGCTACACGGTTGTATATGGTTAGTTTTATGGACTTATGTGTAAAAATAAGAATTATATAATTCTTTATGCCTATTTTTAAAATATATTTTAA
>NW_004524636.1:10288656-10290404 GCF_000260255.1 Octodon degus
ACTAGGAAGAGAGTATGCAATGTGTTAATTATTGAATCTGTGCTACAAATTTGAGTTGAAACTGTTTCTTTGCCATTTGTCTCTCAATAAAATTATGGAAAAAAAACCCGAAGAAGATCTTCTCAGTGACAATTCTGTGTTTACTGGTAGCTCCAAAAGCTTCTACAATTTATAGAAAATATAAAACTAAATTTCATAACAAAATAACATACTAACAGTAGTTATCACATTGCATATTGCTAAATTTAAAGTAGCTACTCAGAGTTCAGGATACAAGCCTAAAAATTCTCTAATTAATATTAGCTCAACATTCCTGTTTGTATAACTAATTGGCATTTTTCTTTTTCCATTCCTTCCCCTTCCTTTTCATTACTTTCCTTTCCTTTTCTTTCCTTTCCTTTTTTTTCCTTTCCTTTCCTTTCCCTTCCTTTCTGCTTTCTGCCATCCTAGTTTGCAATTTTTCCTTTCCCCTTTCTACCATCCTACTTCCTTTTTCCTTTTGAACATGTTCTTCCTTTTTGACAATATCTATTTTACCTTTTAGACCTTATTTATTCTTTTAGTCTACATACCAGAGAAAGAATGTTTTCCAAAGGCTTTTTAAAGTAAAGACCATCAAGACATAAGTAAAGTACCTAAAATATCTTTTTTTTTTTTTGTACTGGGGATTGAACTCAGGACCTGTCATTTGCCAGGCAGGCGCTTATCCTACTAACCTATCTCCCAAGCTAAAATATCTTCTAATTTCTACTTTTTCATTAGTTTATTTTTCAAGACTTCACTAAATATTTCTTGAATTTGACAATTATATCCAGCAATAAAATTCCTCAATCATAGTGTTAGGTGATGCTATATAGCATATTCAGTTTTCATCAAAAATTTACAATATACATAAATAATAAAATCAGCAAACCAATACCCAGTCAATTAAACAAATAAAACACCACTTTGAGGAGACAAAATAACAACCAAAGCAAGATTCAGCTATGTCAGAGATCTTGGAATCGTGTTGCCTGAAATTTAAAATAATTATATTTATTACACTTAAGACTATGGTAAAAAGGAAAAAACACATAAAATGAAAAGGTAATTTATGCAAAAAGAAGTAAACCTAAAATAGAAAAGGGGAGAAGTCTAGAGTCACCCTTGTGGTATTATGTAAGCGTCAGAGACACTGACTTGAACTTATCTTTAGCTTAATATAAACATTTCATTTAGAACTATTTATAGTTCTGTTAGTGATGTCCTACAAGTAATGGGACTAGATCACCTCCAAATAGTTCCAGCATCTTATCTAGACTTACCACTAAGTTTTCCTGACTTTTTAAAAAATTGTATTTGGTATAAGGCCTCACTATGCAGCTCAGACTCCTAGTGATCCTCTTGTTTTTGGCCTCCCCAGCTCTGAGATTACAGGGGTGCACCACCACACTGTGTCTTGGTGGCTGGCTTAGCGCACCTGGCAGTGGAGCCACATGGCATGTTGTGCCAGGGATCAAATCCTGGTCCCTGTGCCTGCCTAAGCAGGCACATAGTCTTCTGAGCTATTTTACTGGTTCTTTCCTGATTTCTTAGCACAATATTTCTTCTCATATGCTGGATTCATTTTTCTCTGTACTGGATCAGATCCACTACCGTACTGTTTTGAGAAATTCGCCATGTTGGGACCGGGGAGATGGATCAGTGGAATAAGTGCTTCCCTGGCAAGTGCAAGGGTCTGAGTTCAATCCCCGGTTCTGCCAAAAAAA
>NW_004524636.1:10292359-10306160 GCF_000260255.1 Octodon degus
GGAACTGGGGATTGAATTCAGATCCTTGCATTTGCCAGTCAAGTGCTTATCCTACTGAGCCATCTCCCCAGCCCCCTAAGGATTTTTTTTTTGTTCCTCACATGCCTTCAGGGCACATTTGGCCAGCGGGAGAGTTGTGAGGTTCAAACTCCAGCCACCTGAGGCTGACAGCTTTGTGGAAGCAGCCACTTAAAGGACTGAGCTAGGCCCAGGCCCCCATATTTGAAATTCTTATGCTCTGTTCAGGTGAGCTTACACTCTTCAGGCATTATAGGCAACCTATTCACTGGCATCACATTGCAGATGAATTACATAGGAGTCAAATCTGCTTGGCAAAACACAACAAATGACAGCAAATGTTACCACCATTTGCATTTCTAGGCATCACAATTTATTTGTGGCTGTTTTCATGTAATTTTGTGTAATTTTTTGTGTTTTTATGTAATTTAGAACTATAAATAATTCTAAATGAAATGTTTATATTAAGCTAAAGATAACACATAAAATTACATGAAAACAGCCACAAATAAATTGTTTGATATATGCGCCACTGAGGACAAAATGGATGCAGCAGCCTATCAAAGCTCACCCCTCTTCTATCATACACTCTGCACTAGCTGGAAATGTGCAGGAGTGAAATGGAACACAAGGGGCAAAAAAATGTAAAATTAGCTCTGAATGATAGATAACTTGACACAGAGATAGATATGGGAATAGACACTGTGAATCACAAGGAAGAAAATATGAGGATGATGCTTTTAACATCCTTCTGCACTTAGCATCCTAATCGCAATATCGGTAATGGGTCATTTTGCCCCCTGGCTTTTTTTTTAAAGAGGGAGTTGGCCCATCACCTGGACAGCAGCAACGTGGAATTGGAGCCATGCTGTTATGGTTGGTGTCTAGGTGTCCCCTCAAAGTCTCATGCAGTCACTGGGGCAGGGCTCTAGAGTTTGTGATTAATTAATGATTCAGTATGGGAATTGTGGGTTTGAGTGCTCCACCTGACTGAGAATGGATAATCTGCAGACCATGTAAGGAAGGGAGAGAGTCTTTCTATACCCTGTAGTTCACTTCTCTTTTAGGTCTTTGATGTTTTATGCTGCCATGAACAGCTTTCCTCTTTCATGTCCCATTCTGCCTTGGAGTCAGCTGAGTAAGGACTGAAACCTCCACCAATGGTGAGCTAAGTAAAGCTTTCCCTCCTTAATTTTGGGTATCACGTATTTTGTTTCAGCAATGAGAGAAAAGTGGTCAAGCTAAATGCTATGGTTGATGGTTGTCTTTAATGATGTCCCATCTACATGTCCCATGTTCTCCAATGTACTGGGCAGAGACTTAAGATTTCTTTTGCAGAGGACATACTCTAAGAGACTGAATAGTTTTGTGTATCTTGATTCTGTATATTCTCACTTCAGAAATTTTCTCCCTCTCTTCCTGTATTTCCATATAAAATTCTCTAAAATCCTCTTATTTTTCTCCCATTTACTTTTCTAATCTCAATGGGTAATTCTGTATGAATCCTTGAATTAAACCTTCTGGTTAAACCTTCTTTCCCTGATATTGCATTCAAGAAAAGAGATTCTTTAATTTATACTTCAGTCTACCACTAAACAGATGATTATTTTCAATTAACAATTTGTATTTTGTTACCTTTCCTTCAGGAAAATGTTACAAAAAGGACTGTTTAAGACTTGGGTCTGGCACACAATTCCTGTACATAGGGCTAACGACCATTTTCCTCAAGCTACAAAAGTTTTAAATGCTTCACTTCTTCATTATAGAGTGCATAGGCTTTGTATGGGTGCAGCAGAGGGCATTCCTAGCCCAGAATAGCTATTTGTACTATTCATTATACTATTTATGCTTGATACACCTCCATCCAGCAGGAGGGACCTTTTAAGAGTCTTTCTAAACCACAGGTGTGCCGAAGGTCCCTGCAAACAGCAGGAGTAGCCTTTATAGCATTTCCTCAAGACTGTTTTGGATCAATTTTCAGTGTGTAAAACCGGATTTTCATTAATGGCACTAATGTCACACTAATAGGGACAGTACACCCAGTGCCAGAGCCATAAGGAGCAAAGTAGAAAGAAACCAGCTTGAGGTGCCATAAGATGAAATACCATAGGTTGTTGATGCATTACATTTCTTCTCAAATACCTGGCAGGCCCAGGACCTTCTTGTTAAATGGGTTGCTTTTGAGGCTAAGCAGGAGTGGATCCAGTTACAGGTTTTCACTCACATAAGGACAAACTCAGGAGACAGAATAAGCTCAGGGTACAGACATTTGCAAGCTGCAGCTGCTTTTCATGGCCGGAGGTTCTGAAGACTTACAAGCTCACATATTACCCTGGACATTACTGTGCATTGACCTCTCGGCTCTTTCTTCTCCCCAGGGTGGTGATCAAGGCTACTGTTTGATACAAGAGCCTCTGAGGACTGTATCAAAGCAGCGGCCCCATCACAGCTCATCACTTTGCAAGCACACACAATCTCCTCTAGCTGGAAATGGGCGGAAGTACATGCAAGGTTCTGGCCTTTTCTCCACAGAAGGAGCTCAGGTGCTTGGTTCCTCCTGACTCTGAAAACAGCTCTTTGTGGTAAGCCAGAATCGATTTTAAACACAGGTTGTAAGAGTAGACAGAGCTGGATAAGACTGAAGGAGTTGGATTACTTTGACTTTCTTCTCATTGTGCAATCCATCAGCACGGGGGCGGGGGGGGACGCCCTTCACACTATTCTCAAATTTCTTTGATCTTATTAAGGATGTTAGAAGAAATGCTGACACTTGAAGTTTGCTTGAGTATTTGTCATATCTGAAACAGTCAACAGACTAATTTTCAGAGGGAAAGGATTAATCACAAGACTAAGAATATACCTTAAAGTCAGCACTATTGGCACAGCAAAGGTAAGAAACCCACACCATCACTTTCCCCCCTGTAACTAAAACAAGAAGTTAGCGTCCAAGGAAACCCTCCTGGGCGTTCCTGTTCTTCCTGGATGTCCTAATTTTACACACAAGGAAAGCAACACACAAAGGTGTTGCATAACTTGTTCACAGCATTTTTGACAAAGCCACAACTAGAAACTGAGTGTGTTAACTTTGCATACAATAACTGTCTGTCTCATCCTCACTCTCTAGAAGTTCCTTTGTATTGTTTGCAGGAGCACAAGTTGTGTGACTAACATCGTCACTTTGGTAGATGGGTGGTAGCACACAAAGCATCCATCAGTAGCTGATCACCTTCCCTTCGTTGCTTTTGATATAGATACATTTTCATGGGTGCCATATCTGACCCTTAAATAGGCTTTAAATTAAAGGCTGGGACTGTTGGTCCTAATTCTATGGTCACTTTTTACTGAGACCCACAGAGCTTCTAATGGCACTTTTCTTGTAGAGAAGGAAAAGATTTTCCCTTGTAGAGAACTGGGCTTTTGTTCCCTTTTTATTTCCGCAGTAGGATTATCCCTTAAGTTTTGTAGTAAGGACTGTTATTCATATCTATCTTTGTAGCAATGAACTATTAAATTTTTGACATTCATTTGAAAATAGTGGTTCTTTTTATGTCACTGGATAGGATGGTGAATTTACTGTGCTGAAATGATATACATAATCAAGAAATAGGATTTAGTCACTTCAGTATCCTTTTTTATTCTCTTCATCTAGATTTTGGTTTGTCTCCTCCAGATGTATGGTACTAAGATGGATTTAAAATATTGACAGTTGTAAGACTGCCCCTGTGTGGTAAGAGCATAGTTGGCTCTGCATACCAGTATATGGATACAAGGATTGTGTGTAACATTAATGTATTAATGAATACTAATACAGCATTAATAATGAGTATCAATGTTTAGGTCAAAGGAATTAAGTGGTAATACTGAAAGAATTGATTTATTTTGAAAAACTAGGGTAAAATAATTGAAGTATCAAAAGCAGGCATTAGTAATCACTGGGGAAGAAGAAGAAAGTCTATGTAGTACTTAGCTTGCTGCTTTGAATTGAAAGGATCAAATGAAATAATAAGAATTGAAATATTTTGCAGAATATGACAAGTTTTATACCAAAGTATATATCATTTAGTTTCATTACAAAATAAATATAATATCATAAATGGATTTATCTTTGCATCAAATGAAAGCCTTTGCATAGTTGAAACTTTGCATTCAAAATCAGCAAGAGAATGGAGTCTCTCCCAGTATGTTGAATTGGTTAACTACTGGAAAAATAACTCTATAGGTAGGCACAAAATATTGGTAGCATACATGTAACGACTGGTACATCCTTTCATCTTGAGAAGTTTAGAAGTTTAACTAAATAAATTGGCAAGGGACCACGGTGCTCGCTTTGTGAATAACTAAGCCTGTGCCAGAGGAGAGCTCTTGGAGATGGAGTGAGGGCTACCCCTCTCTCCCAGGGCAGATAGCCTGCATAAAATACATGGGAGGAAAAGAGGCTTTCCCTCCCCTATTTTATTTCAATTTAGACAGTTTTTACTGTCTTCCAATACATAAACAGTTGCCCTGCACCAGGCCACCCTGCTTTGTGGCCAGCTGATTTTGCACGGAAACCTCTAAAATTAGTGAGCTAAATAAATCTTCCCTTCCTTAATTTTGGGCATCAGGTATTTTTGTCTCAGCAATGAGTGAAAAGTAACTAACATGATACATTTATTTACCAGGCATCTATGGAGCTCTATTGATCCAGGCTGGGCAGCTCATCCCATCCATGGGACAGGGATCTGCTGATTTGCACAGGAAGAAGTGTAAACATAGGGGGAGTAAAAGTAGTCAAGTGCTGTCTTTCAGTTTATCATACACACATACAACCAAGTTCATACTAGGAACAATGGGTTGAGTAAATATAAAGAAAATAAGATGAACCTTCACAATATAAAGGAACATTAGCATAAACTACTTATAAATAACATTAAGAAAATTGTGACATTATATAAATATAAGTTATATCATTTATGAAGCACAGACATGCTCAAATAGCATTGCATTTAAATAAAACTATTATCAAGCATCTTAAAATTGTTACTTGTAGACAAGAGAGACATATATGTTTATGGTGGTGATATAAGAAATTGCCTTTCTAAAAAAGTTATCGGAAAAAAAAATTAAAAAGTTATCAGAACATACTTTCATCACTAAAAGATATTTGCAGTTTTGAAATATAGCTCATTCATTCATTCTGATTTTAGGCCAACAAAATGATGGCCTATTTAAACAGAAAACATTTGTGGTTTCGCTTTATTGGGAAGAAAGAAATAATTAGTTTCTTTAGTTAGGGGCTAGACTCTTATGTCATGTGGCCTACAAATATTTACAATTAGGTGAGATTTTCCCCAATGTTTCTTTTCATTATATATTGCTTCAAATTTTATAAATTATTTTCATATTTCTTAACTTATCTAATACTCATGACAGTGGCCTGTGGATAGCAAGTCAGGTAGACTCAGAAGGCAAGATTTGCTGAGGCTGTGTGACAAACTTGAGCTTATGCCATCTGTTTCTCATTGTTCTTATTTGAAGGCTAAACAAAATCACTTGGCTCTCAGAAATGCATGTATTGGGCCCCACTTCTAGAAATTCAAAAGTAAGATATAGTGGCTAACTTTAGGATATCATGGTTAATTTTATGTGGCACCTGAGAGGGAAACAGGTACCCAGGTTAAACATTGTGTCTAGGTATGGCTATGAGGGTGTTTTGGATAAGGTTAACACCTGATTGGTGGATTCAGGAAAATATTGCTCTCTCCAGGATGGGTGGGTGCTGTGCAGTCCTCTGATGCCTTTATCAGCACCAAAAGTAGGGAAAGGAGAAATGTAGCCCTTTGTGCTTTTCTCACTGCAGAGCTGCTGTGTTCCTCATCAGTGGCACAGTGCTGGACTGACACAATTATTCCCTTCATCCTCAAGCCATCAGGTATAGAATGATTTATCCTACTAACCTTGCTGAACCTTTATCGTGATGACAGCAGATTGTGGGACTTCTCAACCTCCATCGACAGAACTCAGTATACCTTTATCTATCTATCTGTCTATCTATCTATCTGTCTGTCTGTCTGTCTGTCTGTCTGTCTGTCTGTCTATCTATCTATCTATCTATCTCTACCTACCTACCTAATGTATCCATCTACCTAGTTTATTTTTCTGTCTGTCTGTTTGTCTCTCTGTCTTCTACTTATGCATCATTGTTAATGTCTTGTTGATTTGTTTTGTTACGAGCAAAATAATTCACTGGGGTAGCTCCCAGACATTTATAGTTTTATACATAATAATGTGCTTGGGAATTCTTACAAAAATCAAGTATTCCTGACTTGGACATGCTTTTATCACAAAGGCACAAGTCATTTCTTGCCAGCTTTTCTGATTTTCCTGTGTTCTCCTTCTTATACCATTTAAGTAGGCTAAAGGCTTCAAATCCTGAGCTATTATCCCCTTTTACTAGTTTTCCTCATTTGACTCTTGACATAAGGTTTAGTTAATTTGCCTCTGCCCATTTTTCTCCTAAAGGATAAGGCAAAATAGAAAATAAAATTCATGAAATTTCACTTAGATTCAATAGTATTTTCTTGCATATGGCCCAAATCACTTACACCAGTTTTCAAAATAATGTCTTTCTCATCTATCCAGTGTGGTATTTAATTCAGGTCTATTCACTGTACTTAGCCATTATGTTCACTAGTATCCTTTATTATTGGACAGTTCCTTTCTATTAATGTCTTTCAGCACACTAATGTTTGTATTACATATGGTGATTAATATATGCAATTATTTACCTATCACTTTCCCGCATGGTTTTCTCACTTCATCTTATTTTGACAAGAACACAGAAGACTGAAACAATAACCATTTCTTTAACTCACAATAACATGGGTCGACGGTTTAGACCAGACTTAGTTGGGCACTTCTGCTTCTGGCTAACTTCCCTTATGTGTTTGCCATCAGTTGCCCAATTACCTGGGCCTCATTGATTTATATTGGCTTTAGCTCAGATGCTCTACATAGCCACCTGTTGACCTGGGGAGATAGTTCAATGGCATAAGTGCCTGCCTGGCATGCACAAGATCTTGAGTTCAATCACCAGAACAACAACAACAACAAAACAGCTATCTGTTATGCCTTGTGTCTAGATGTCCTGCCAAAGCCTCATGTGGTCATAGGGGAGCTTATTCCAGAGATGGATGGATTTAGAATGTGGGATTTTAAGGTTAAATGTGTGATGCCCAGATTAAGGATGTGTACTTACTAAATTAGTCCGCTGATTGGTTTGGCTTAGTTCTGGGTGTGAATAATGGGAAGCATCCCGCTGGTAATGAGTGCTCCCCACCCTAAGCATGTGTAGCCTGGATGGATACAGGGGGAAGAAAGAGCTGTTGCATTCATTGCTATCTTTTTGCTATTTTGATGTTTTGCTGCCTTCTGCCCACCATGAGTTGGTTCTCCTCTGTGATGCCCATCTGCAGTGCCACACTGCCTTGGATCCAGTCAAACTTCATTACACAATAACTCTTTCCCTGTTAACTTTGGGTAGTAGATACTTTGTTTCAGCAGGAATGCTCTTGTTACAAGGGAGCTGAATAGGGTATTAAAAGAATGAGTGGAAAATGCTAGTCTTATGATCTTGGTTTGGAACTTGTACATCATCATTCCTACCACTTCATATTGGTCATTACAAATACTAAGTCCATGTGACATTGGATGAGTGAGGAATTTACCTCCACTTCCTGATAGGAGGAGCTGAAATGTCACTATTGTAGTCGGGGTTTTCAAGGGAATGGACTTAATATAGGACCCATAATTTACAGGAATAATTTGTTAAATTCACATAAAAGTCAGTTACATAAGAGTGCAGGAGACCTTCCCATATACTAGAGACTCAAAGAATTCATCTGACAGCCTGGACCCCATGGCAATATCCTGCATGAATCCAGCTGGAGGCCCAGAACCCACAACAATCTCTCTTGCAAGTCTTTATCAAGGATTTGCACTGGGAGGGCCTAAGGTCAGTGTTGGAAGCTAGAAAGTCTGCACCAGTGGATTGAAGGATCTGTGCCAGTAGGCTGAGGGATCTGTCCTGGAATCAAGAAGCAATGCTCAAGGTGAGGATCAGTGTTCTCACCCCCCAAAAAACATAGCTACCCTCAGCAACCACAAAGACCCAAGCGTCTCCCACAAAGAGACCAGCGAAATTCATAACATAAAAGGCAGCTTGACAAGTTTCTCCAGGAGAATCAATGGCACAATTTCTTCCCCTTCAGTTTTCTTTTTATACTGTTGGCAACAATCATAAGGTGGGTCTTCTACACCCAGTACCACACTGATGCAGTTCAGCTGAGTGTTGCAAAGTATGTGGATACAGGGAGTGGGAGTAGAATTACAGCTATTATGCAATCACAAAAGCTATCACTCTTTAATTTTATATGGTTGTTTTTGAGGCAGGTAGTATTCCTTAACAAAAGAAGGCTGTGGCATATGGTTCACTATTCCTGTCAGCAACCTCTGTGGACCCATTTTCACAGAATACCAGGAGTAAAACTTCCACTACTGAGAATCATTCAGTGTCTACTAACTCTTTCAAAGGAGCAAATATATGTCTTAAGATATGGTTGCTACTTTAAGTGTCATTTATCCATCCACATTAATTACCGTTATGTTTGAATTTAATGCATATTCTTCTTATAGAGGCAATCAAATGAGAAACATGTCCTTTCTTTGAAATAATATTTTTTCACATATTGTCATATTATGGCACGGGGTTTTATTGAATTAGTGCACATAACTATGGCTTTCTTGTACTTTTTAAAATACTCTAGTGGACTCTATAATATAGCACACCGAAGGCTCTCCATGGAGGGCAGGTGAAGCCAGCACCACATCTTCATAAAAAGGAAGACAAAATAACAGAAAATACATTTCTGCAATTCTCTGTGGCCTTACCAGACCAGTGACTCATGGAGACTCTAAAGCGAACACCAACAAGAGTATAGCCTTTCAGTCTCATGGCAGAGGAAAGACATTAAGCTGGTCAGCCATAGCATAAGCTGGGGGGACATCTTCAGACCAAGAAGTCTGGAATGCATTGGGCTAATAAGAAAATGTGTAGACGCTAATACGTTTATCTTTGGAGTTCTGAAATGAGAGCTACTACAGAATTCTGCAGAACAAAGGGTAAGAACTTGAGAACCTTTTCAGGGTTTGTTAAAGCAGTTAGGTTTTTTTCTGGAAGCACTCAAAAGTAGCACAGTATAATAATATGTAAACAGTGACATTTTGTTCCTGTAGGCAGACTCTAGTAGAAGAAATCTCAGATGCTTACATAAAGATAGTTTGTATCAAATTTTGTTCCCTTTAGAATTATTTTTGCATGCTTTGGTGAACATACCCCAAGCTTTTGCATACTTTTATTTCAGAATGTCATGTGGCTTTAATTTCTTACCAAAATCTCGAGTAATCTTTAAGCCTGAGAACACAGGAAGTAATTTTTAATAATACAACATTTAGATCATGTTCAAGTGTTTAAGGGTCTTATTTTTATTGGTAAAGTCTGCTAGTGAAACTCTAATAACTGTTGCCTGTTTAGACTTTTCTAGCAATTTCTTCATGATGCATTTTGTACTCTGTGTCCCTTCATGTATTCACAGATCTACAGAAGCCGGTGGTGAAGGCAGGTAACTAAGGACATGTGTTCTATCCCAGTAGTCAGCAGTACTCATCTCTGTACAATAATGGACATGAAGTAAGAAAGTGTGATATTTAGGACACATCCATTGTATTATATTATTGAAGTAAACATGCCTATGTAGCACTCTCTCAGCAGCATTCATGAGTATCTGACCACTGACTCAAATTTGGCCAAATTTTTATCCAGGAGAAATACTAGCAACCCTTGCCTCTATTTCCTTCACTTATGATGATAATTAATAAAAATACTTTCAGATAGAAGCAGTTGAAGTAGTAAAATTTAAGAATACTCAATAGCCCAAGGATATATGGAATAGAGCATTTTGAGTTTTATCTCAGGAAATCAAAAATTGATCTTGAAAAAGTGATCTTTTCATCCTGAATTTGCTTCACCCATTACGAGAAGCTTCATTTTGTCACTGAACTTCACTCTGGAAAGTCCTGAACCAGCTCTCTTGGCTATGTATTGTTCAGTTGATTGAAATTATGTAGTTCCTATTTAACTAAACAGGACAAAGCATTGTATGCAATGTAAAGAAACAAAAGCAAATGGAACCATCAAACATACTCTGGCACTACTTCCTCACCTGCTGTTATGGTACTTGATCTAGTTGAATAACTATAGTTGACTCACTTATTTCTCAATTATGTTCTTAATTGTTTCTCATGAACCCAAGTTTAGTAGGAAAGCAGTCCTAATGTTATCATAGAGATTGGAACTATAAAGAACAATGAGAGCTAAATCCATCCTTCAGGAATTTCAGTTTAGGAGACTATGTAAGGACCAAATGTCACTGTCATGTGGTAGGTAAATTAACAGAAGCAGACACCTAGTATTGTGGAAGACCACACTGCAAGTATTTATGTTAGTCTGTGAAGTCTGACAGGAATCCCTTAAAAACAGAGCTGGAATTAATTCTGAAAGGACAAGCAGGATTGACTCAGGAGGAACAAAGGAAAGACAAGATCAAGTAACATGATAAAAGCATGACCAGAAGGTTCAGGGGGGCACAGTTCTAAGCAGGTCATTTGAACCACAGATCAGCTCGAGGAAATATGGCAGGTGGAACCCGAAAGCCAATCACACCTTGTTTCTTCTTCCCACGACTCAGATTGCAGTGCTTCTATCTGCATTTTCCTCAGATCACCTGTCCTGCCTGGGTTAATCCTAATTATCTCACATTCTTTTTTAATTCCTTTACCAAATTACAAGGCCTTCAGTGTTCCTGCACTCTTATTATAGTAAGCCTCTGAATCTTTTCTCTCTTGTCACGATGTCATTTCCTCTCCATAGGAATTTGGCCAGGGAGCCCAGATTAGTCAAGAAGCTTATGTCTACTCAGGGAAAGCCTTCCTAATTCTAGTTCTCAGCCCTAATCAAGTTCCTTCTATAATTAACGTTCCTGCAGTAATCCACACAATTGTTTTCTCCTCCTGGCTGGATGAGATTCCAACTAATTTAAAGACTCCATTGGGAAAAGAATTACAGACATAAATATTTACACTGAGGTCCCCCACCCTTCTAGTTCCTCCTCTTCCTCTCCTTCCTTTTGTACTAGCCACAGAAATTTCAATGTAAAGATGATCATTAGCATGTTATTAATTATTGCAGAAAATGAGACAAAGGATAACAGTTAAATCTATTACAATAAACTCATATTCATAAACTCATACTTAACCAATATATAAAACAAGATTTATAACATTGTACAAAGACTTGAAAAATTCCCATGGTGTATACTTAATTGAACAAGTCACAGTATAGAAATTTTCAAAATACACACACAAGCATACACACACACACACACACACACACACACACACATTCACTGATAAACACAGAAAGTCAAAGAGTACAAACCAAAAGACTACAATTATTTCTGTAATTTGTGCATTTTTGGGGGTTTTTGTTTTGTTTTGTTTTTGGCAGAACCAGGGATTGAACTCAGGCCCTTGCACTTGCCAGGGAAGTGCTTAATCCACTGAGCCATCTCCCTGGTCCCAGTACATGGTTTTTCTTAATGCTTGCATCAGTGGTATTTTTGCTTTCTTTTTTGTACTTTTCCATATTTTACAAGTTTTATTCACTCAAACTACCACATTTGATTGCTTTAATTTCTAAAAATACTAAAAAAACTGCAGAAATTTATAGGGAAAAATTTATTACTATCAGAGAACAGAAGGATTTGGCTAGTGCCAAGTGACTTGACCATAGATTTTTGAAACATTATCCTAGAAATTAGGATTTCTCCTCACTCCCTTCAAGTCCAGATTTCCTTCCCTTCTTGTTCTAAATATTTAATTATTTCATTAGACTTTGTCTTATCTTCCTTTCTTTTAAGGAAGCTATAGATTGAGAAGGAAATTACTTTAAAATTACTTTCTGGGCATAGAAAAATATTTGTTTAGCAAGACAGTTGTGCTACGGTTTTCTGGTTATTAAACAAAACTTCCAATGTGCTTCAGAATTTAAATTTTAGTATAAAATAGGTGAATATGCAAGTAAATCTCTCTATCTATCTATCTATCTATCTATCTATCTATCTATCTATACCTACTACAGATTTCTGTAACATATTACCAGATCTGTGAAAGTGTGGCATCAAACCAAGTACAATAGAAGTTATTAATACTGCTTCAATTTTTTTCTGCCTTGAAAAGACATGGGTGTGCCTATGTAATTAATTGAAATAACAAATTTAATAGCCACCCTAGAATTTTTCACTATTCAAGATTAAGGACACTAACAATTTAGTTTGGGTTTCTATTGGAGACCAACACATTCTTGGACCATTTTCCCATGATTATGTTCCTTTGGGCTATAAACTTTGGAAACGAACGAATGACATTTCATCCTGGAAGTACACCAGCAGGCAAGAAGAGGCCTGCCTTGGAAGATAGCTCAAGTTGGGATCGTAATATTCTTTGAACTTCAGTGGATGGAAGCATCTAGTGCCAGGGTTCGCCGTTTGAGGGTGTAGTTTCTGCTTGCCAGTGTCTTATCACGATGCTATCTCAGGCCACTTTCAGTCATAGGCCAGCTCTTTCTTGCTTCAGAGCTTTTTATTCTAACACACTGCCTCCCTGAATGACCTGGTCTTCCTCACTATTCACTAAAGATCTGAACTTTCACTACTGGGAGGAAGAGTGGTCAGCTAACTAGAGCTCTTAATGTATTTTTAGCTGCTATTTTTTTATTAAGTACATCTGCCTTGCATTTTTCTACCTAGAAATGGATGCCTAATCTTCCATCAGGAAGGTCATTTCTTTCAACTACTAGAATTAAAGATTTTGTTTTATTAGTTTGGCTTTTCCTCCTACTTCATCTCAGAAACTCTCATACATTCCTCCCTACACAATAGTGACAATGGAAATCACTGGTGTCCCTGTGGGATTTTCAGGCTAGGGAGGGTAGCCTATTGTGTCATTCATCAGTGCCCTAAATGTCGTTAATATCACACCTGTTCATGAACTCCTTTTGGGTTTTGGGCTACTTCCTGGAAATCTAAATATAAACTCTATAAGTGAATGCAGCTTAAAAGTATTACTTGAGGGAGCCTGGGCCTAGCTTAGTCCTTTAAGTGGCTGCTTCCACAAAGCTGTCAGCGTCAGGTTTCTGGAGTTCAAACCTCGCAACTCTCCTGCTGGCCAACGTGCCCTGAAGGCATGCGAGGAACAAAAAAAAAAAAAGTATTATTTGAAAAATATTTCCTAACCTCTACCACTTTCTTTTGCATATGAATACACAAAAGGGTTACCCTTTTCTCTGTCTCCCTTCTTAGGATGTATAAACTGGTTGAAGGAGAAATACATAGTGGGAAATCAGTGAATTACTCCTAGTTTATTCTCAGCTCTGGACTATTGCCTTATTATAAAATGAATGAGATGAGGCAATTGATCACAAATATTCTTGTCAACTCTAATATCTCATTCCATTCCTTAATGAAAATTATTTTTACCCCATAGAAATTGTCTTTATTTTCCCGTAGAAAGGCCTTATTAACCAAAGTTATAGAATGACTCATGATACTGTATTGGTGATCAAGTTATAACAACCACATAAAGTAAATTTCTTGGGATTATGTGTAAAACATGTAGCCTAGGTACGATG
>NW_004524636.1:10306547-10320671 GCF_000260255.1 Octodon degus
TATCCTCTCTGCACCCTCAGTGCTGGTCTGCTTCCTGCTTGCCATGCCATAGACTGTTTTCCCTCTGCATCGCTCCTCTGCCATGCTGCCCTGTTTTGAATCCAGCCAACTATGCACTGAAACCTATACAAACTATGATCCAAAATAAACCTTTTCTCATTTAACTTGTGCATGTAAAGCATTTTGTTCTAGCCACAAGAAAATAATTAATACACTATCCACTTGTCAGCAAACCTCTTGATAGCCATCAGCAACCCTCTTGATAGCCAGCCCTCCTGGTACACATTCCCTAGTGTAGTCCCCTTCTCTTGAATGTGAGATGGATGATTTTACTCATTTCTAATGAAAGGAATACAAAAGTGATAAGATGTCACTTCCAAGGTTTGATTACCAAAATATTATGTTTTTTTCAGATGCCTGAGTTCCGGGTGAAGCAAGCTGTCACAGGGGAAGCCAATGCAACAAGAAGCTCATAGCTTTAACACAGCTGACAAAGATCTTTGGTCTTCCAAGATCAATGTCAGTGATCTTAGGAGCAAATCTTCCCACTACTGTTGTGTTTGAAGGGCCCTGAGCCAGAAATATCCTGTGGAGATTCACCGGGACTTCTAACATACAGAAACTTGATGTGGTAGATTTACTAATGGTCCACTTGTAACACCCAGCTGAAATGCATCAGTGTAATGCTGGCTATGGAGGGATCACCTGAGAATTGTTGCCAACAGCAGAAAAGTAGACCTGGAAGGGAAGATGGTACACTCTTGATTCTCCTGGAAAAGCTTGTCATGCTGGCTTTCCTGAAGCGAACTCAGCTGTCTTCATCATCAGGGGAGCTCCGGTCCTCACTGTCACCAACGATGCTGAAATTCTTCACGGAGGAACTCTGGTCCTTACCTTGACTGTGGCTTTCTAGCTCCAGTTCAGATCTCTCAGCCTGCTGGCACAGATCCTTCATTCCACCGTTCAGAATTTCTAGCTTCCGCCGCTGACGTTCGGGCCTTCTAGTATAGATCCTTGATTCATACTTGCTTGGATATTGTCATGGGCTCTAGGCCCCCATCTGGAATAAGATCAAGGGACTATCTAGATTCTTTGGGTCTCTAGTGAGCGGACAGATCTCCTATTCTCTTCTGCACTTGACTCTGGGTGAATATTATAAAATAATCCTATAAATTATGTATCCTGTATTAAATCCATTCTCTTAAAAACACTGACTACAACATTTGGAGAGGATAAACATTGTTATAGGGTTGTAATTTAGATAGGGTTTGTTATACAGTAATAGTAGCTAAATTCCACCAAGTGTTCAGTTTGATGCTCACGTTTAGTGGTGGCACCTTGGTTGTCTAATCTAAAAGGCATGCCACCTTCATGCTCTCTTGTTTGCCATCTTTTTTCCAGAAATAATGGAGCCTCCTGAGTGGCTACCACCTACCCCAACACACTTCTGCAAGAGGAACACCTTGCACCATGTACCCGCAAGGAGTCAGTCGCCCTGTCCCTTGTCAGCGGCAGTAACAGAAATCCCATCTGAAGTGTTCACACTTCCTCAAGTTCATATTCAAGCAGAGCTTCTGGAGTTCCTGCTTGGCAGACATTGTTTTGTATTAGCCAAGGAATTGCCTCTTCTAAACCTTTGCCCTGGGATGAGCCATGAAATGCCAGCCACCCAGCCTGTGCCTAGGGAGGGAGAAATCCTACTCATTTCTGCCTCTAGTAGCCATGAATGCCTATGTGGGAGCAGCCCTCTGCTTTAGACTTTTTTCCCAGTTGAGAGGAAGCTGAATCCTTAATATGTCTATTTTAAAAGGAGGATTATTTCAGATATGAATCTTAGCTTTTCAGTCTGTTCCTGGTTTCTAAAATGGCGTCCATGTGATCAATAATACAGCTTATTTCACCATTTGCCAGAATTTCAAAAACTATTATACTTTTAAAAATTTTTAAAAAGAACTGGAAATTACAAAATTATTTTTCAGGAAAGTAAGGCCACCCAGACCTAGTAAAAGCAAGCATCATGTGCTCAGAACATAACTCAGACAAGGACAGAGAACAGTGGTTCTGGAAAGTTGTTTTTTATTTTTTTAATTGAGCATCTTATCAAGGTGGGTAGTGGGCTTTTATG
Source organism: Octodon degus (assembly GCF_000260255.1). Taxonomy (NCBI): domain Eukaryota; kingdom Metazoa; phylum Chordata; class Mammalia; order Rodentia; family Octodontidae; genus Octodon; species Octodon degus. The sequence continues at coordinate 10,308,673 of NW_004524636.1, forward strand.
ATCTAAATAGTCTACTAGAGATAATAGTTTGTATCCAATAAGGCATTTCCTGCTCTGAGAGTCTGGAAGCTCATTGGTTCTGGTCATGTGGGCAGGAGCCATACGGTCATTTTTAGACAGTGCTGATCTGTAATGATAAGAATGCTGATGTTGAGACTCTGCCAAGCAGAAGATACAGCCTGCCTGCCCCGGGAAGGGGAATTGCACATTGATGAAGACAAGGGATGGAGGGCCTCTGCTTCTTCATCTGATTTTATCTCCCATAGATGACCCTTTCAGCTAAATTCCACATTTTGTTAAATAAAATATGTTTTCTATCCCCTTCCACTGGTCTGACCAAAAGTAGAAAGCACATTACAGATATGGCAGCGTGAAAACCTTTGAGAGCAGTATAATACCATTGCTACTGGTGTGACAATGTGACCCTAAGCAGTGGCTATGTCTCCAAGAGATCAAACTGGATATTATAGGGCAAAATTATCCCCATAGGCACCAGTCAGTTAAAGCTGCTTTGGGATTGGTGGATTTTTCTGCATGTTATCAGAGAGAAGAGAGAGACTTGAGAGAGAATAAGGAAATTACATAAAAAATTAAGTAGGATGAACCCATTGTCTCTAATAATAGATTAGACTCCATTTTTACTCAGAATCCTGATGAGGGACTATAAAAAAACCCAAGAAATTATTTTCTTCATTATTTTGCCCTCACTGGTCAGACTGGGAAGTGCTGGTAGCAGGGTTCTTCAAACAAAAGACCTCCCTGCCTGGTAAGGAAGAACAGGATAACACTGAGCAAACTAAGTAAGAAAGAAAAAAAAAACTGTAAAACCATAGGTGGACTCTGGTCCTATTGTTAATGTTACATTTCTGAAAATGTACATTTCGTAGATTGGAAAATATTTTATAATCTTTATTCAAATACAATTATATTCTAAATAATTTATTTAAGCAGAGACAGGCTGAGACAATAGAAAAGGCACAGGTTTCTGAGATTTATAGCTCACCTCTGCTCTTTACTACAATTCTGGTTTTCTAAACATCAGTGGTATGACATAGCTGATAAGGATCTTTATCTAAGTATCTCAAAGTGCTGATATGAAGATTAATATAAAAATGCTTGGCAATCCAGAAACCTATTCAGTTATATGACTGTGTTGTTGTTACTGGCAGAGCTATTTGAAATCAATGCAAAGTAATGGCACAATCTGACCATAAATTCTTGGATGGAACATAAATGAATAATGCTAGGATAAGAATGGGTTGATGCTTCTAACTCTTACCCATTTCAGTGGTTCACTACTTGTTTCCACCACCTTATCCACCTGAGTCTTGCCCATTCACATACACTCATTTCACTTCAGCACATCTCTTTGCAACACCCACTGTCACATGCAAATAAAAACCCTGGCAATCCTTGTCATCCTGCCATAAGCACTGGATTTAAAACCTACAGCCTATGGATGAGATAATGCAATGACTTTAATCCACTAGAATCTGGGCTTGCTGCTGATTGTCTGAGCACTTCTTTTGATAGTGAGTGGGGAAAGAACAAGATGCCAGAGACCTGGGGAAACCTTCATGTGGAAGACTGCGGATTCTGAGGGCTGACGAAACAAGTGTGGCTATTCCATCCAAAGATGTTTCCTTCAGGTGAACTAGGATTTAACACTAGATATTTTTGTTTTACTACTATTTCCATTGAATATATAAAAAACAAAAAAGACAAATTTCAAATATGTTGTGCTGAGAGATTTTATTTTCTTACTGTAAAGCAACCCTGATCCAGAGCTCTAAATTGTGAGTATTATTATACAGAATTCTACAAAATTCTGAAGGATCATATATATCAAATGTTAAATTTAAGTTCTGAAAGTATGCCAACAAGAACATTGGTGAGTGAATAGGCAGACAGATAGACAGACTTAGGCCAGGAGTTTACCATCCAGATTCCAGCAGTCTGCACTTGCATGCACCGTCCAACTCCATGGGCTTCCAACCATTTTTTGCAGCGGGAAGACCACTGGGGTCTTCATATAACACCTTCTCTGACAGCAGAGGATTTGTGAGTCAGAATCATGAGTAACACTCTCAGTCTAGCCTTGCATGATGGAATTTTTTAAAAGAAGATATGAACAAAAGCAATGGGATTGAGCTAATCTCTTTCTACCTGTGAAAGTGCCTCCACACCTGGTGATTTGAGGTGGTTTCCCTAGAGGCAACGGTGGGGAGACATCCTTGAGAGGATTAGATTTGTCAGTCTGGGCAGATCTTTTGCCCTGAAGGTCTGGAGGCCCAAGCATCTGGTTTCCTTCTGAGAAAATACTCTCCAGGTTATAACCAAATCTGTACTTTGCTGGCAGTCTAGATCTCTCTACATCAGCGATGACCTTGGATGTTACAAGCTTTTGCGGTTTGTGGGAAATGTGGGTCGTGAGTGTGTTAAACACAACTCCAGCATCACCTGGAGCCAAAGAGGCTTATCTCTCATGTCCCTGTGAAACAGGAATGGTTTCAAACTGCCACAGGTTTGACTTGTGACTTTGAACCACAGAGCAACATTTCATTTAAAACCATGTCTATTGTCATCATGGCAAAATCAAGACAACCGGACCATAGGTTTAGAAGTTCCCATGGCAGCAAACTCAACAAGTAAAGGGTGCAGCAGGAGGCTGTGCTTGCCATAGAGGCTTCAGTGGGTTGACACAATTTCGGGGCAGGGATTTCCTTAGAGAAGTTGAAGGGTAGCAGCTTTTTCTCATTTGTGGTGGGCACTGGATTTAAGTGTTTGCCACTTAGTCCTTTAGAATTGATTATTTAAAGAAGAAAAGGCATTCCACAGAATGCACCTATGCAGGGAGTAGCTATAGTAGTGAACAAAATGTAGCATCACAATAAACTATAAAGCAACTCATGTGAAACTTTGAAAAAAGAACATTTTGATATAACTTGGGAGAGATCCAGCAACAAATGTTGGAAAATTGTTCCTGGATTTACAGCTTGTTGCAAATGATATAAAGAAATGTAAAAATGTCCCTCCTGCTCTTTTCTCATTTAAAAGGAAGGTTTTTCCATATATAACTTCTGCTAATTTCCATAGTACAATAAATGCTTCAATTTAATTAATCTAGCAGAAAATCTGATATGAGCATGTAATTTGTTATAGGCTCTTTTCTTTCTCATCCTGATGGGTAGATGAAAATCACTTGGACTTCAGCCCTAACTCTGAAAGAATATTTCTATTAAATGTTCTCAGAAATGGAAAAAAGAGAAAGATAAGTTACTTAAAAACAATATTCTTTCAAATGTTGAGGTTATCTCAGAGTTTACACCAATGTACAAAATTGTCCAAATATATAGTCTCATTTTTACTCAAGAAAATAAATGTTTAGAGCATGTGAAATAAAATATAAACCAATGATATCTTTAGCAAGTCAGAAAAAAAGTTAAATGGTTCAGACCACTGAGTTAACTGCCATGGGAACTGTAAAAGCTCAAGATCTCTTCCATGAAAAGATTAGATCGAAGAAATAAGAGAAGGAGAACAAAGGAAAGAAATAAAGCTATGGCCTTCCAATCCTTAAATATCTAAAGGCTCCTTCAATGCTACTCATCACTATTGATCACATGTGTTTTTAATATGCTTACTTATTGATCTTCTTGTATTGTTCTGAAAAACCATGTAAATTACATTCAAGGTTCATAATTAAAATAAAGAAAAATTCTAATGAGAAACAAAAGAAACCTGTTTGAAATCTCAGCTATGTTATAGACAAATGTGTCATTTCATTTATTCATTCATTTGTTCATTTATTTATATTGAGAAGATTAGGAAAGTCCATCATGGCTTGAGGAAGCCAAGAATGCAAGGTCTCAGACTCTTATAGGGAATGAATGTTAGGAGGAAGGACAAAAGCACTTGTGTCTGAGCTGTACAAGGAATAATTCCTTACCTTTCATAGAAATTTCTAGAATTATTGGTGGCTTCTGAACCATGGTTATGAACTTTTACTTACAGCAATGCTGTCCTTGACCTTCATGATAATTGTTTCAGGTATGTTTTTATTTAAAATTGTTTCCAATGCATTGTTAGCTTTCTCTAGAGTCAGACAGAACATCCAAAGTATAACATAGTTTATAATGAGGTTCAAAGCTACAAAAGTCACCTGTAGTTATATCTACTACCTCTGAAAAATGTCAGAATGTGTTACTTATCTAAAATAGCATCAATTAAAGTGCACTATTCGAAGTAAACAGATCTTTGAATTCGATTACTCAACATGTTGCATTTTGTACAGTTGAAAGAGAAAACAAGAGGGGGATACCTCAGTTTTATATTTTCTGGAAACACTGAGTTATAATTAGGCGTGTGTTGCCTCCCTTCTCTAATCTGTCAGTACTTCACAGTGCACTGAGAATGCACAAGAGTGGAAAATGGTCTGGGCATTTCACCAGCCCATTCACAGAACCATGTGTTACTGCAGGCTTCCCAGCACACACAAGTCTTTAGGTCACATTTCTTAGGAATTAACCAGGAATTTCAATGAAACTCTGAACAGAAGATGTACTCCTCTAATCCCATTGATATGTGTATTTCTCTGGATTGAAATGTCTGTCCAAATTTGTACAGAGGTTAGTGTACTTCCTTGAATTGTTACCTACTCAGTCCCAAGAGGATTGGCAAGATTTCTCTGAAATTCTATACTGTTCTTCCCTCAGGAGCAATACAATATATATGTTATTGAATTACAGGGAAATTACTTAATAATGGCTAATGCTATAGAGCTAAACATCTTTTATTATTATGTACATACTTCATATGCCCAACAATAAGCAAATCAGGAAGCTTTCTTCCATCTTTACTTGAAAGAGTTCAAGAGCATCTCACAGACACACATCGCTTAGTATCTGAACTCTGTACAAGACCAGCAACTCCTTTAAGTCACCCCATAACCCCGAGCTCTGTTTCCTTTAGATACTGAAATCCCATAAAGTCACTTTATAGACATGGAGGAAATGAACAGACTGTTGTTCTCAAAGAATGTGAAGGCCTTACCTGTGTCCTGGAGATTAGATTTGATGAGTCCCAGGAGACTGGGCAGTCCCAGATATGAGCTGCCTCCAGAGAAATGTGTTAATCTGAGCTTTTTCCTGAAGAGTTGCAAACCTCATTGCACACTGTTCATACTCTTAGGTCAGTCAATTTCATGAGAGTAAGACAATGGATTGAGAAGCAATAAAAAAAATTCTCATAGTTCTTTAAGTTATGAGTCATCTTTACCAGTGAACTCTTTAGCCAGCCTCAACATAAAAATTAATGTGTATTTTTGGTGACAGCGTTATCAAATTTCTACTCAAGAAAAAATGACAAGGGGTCTATTGACATCTAATATGTGCGTTGACTGCAGGTTTTCTTTGGGTTCCTGTATGTGCTTCCAGAATGATCCATGGATTTGTAAGATCTGTTAGTATTAGTTTGTAAGACCAAGGGGCACAGTGGAATTTATTATTCTTTTACACATTATAGAATACACTTTAGAACAGAGATAATAGCTCATACTTACTGACTACCTTCTCAGCACTAGGAGCTGCTTGAAATTTTTGATACACATTTCATCATTTGGTTTTCAGAGCAATTGCAATGAACTAGATATGGTAGATTGTGCAAAATGTCTACAATTTTCCAACCTTTTCTATATCTGCATTATTTTACAATGTAATTCTTAATAGTAAAAGGGAGAATCTTCTAAATCTGTGCTAACTCACTCATAACTCTATGATTAGAGGAGCTAGCTGGTCCTGGGTATGCCCAACAGGGATCATCGTTGCTTGTGCCTCCATAAGATCTCTCACCCTGAGCTAACTCTATCAGGACAGGTAGGCAGGGTCTAAGAGAGGCCATGGAAGTTCAAGGACTTTTGAGGTCTATATTCAGAACTGGCACAAGAAAACTCCATGTAACTGAACAAAGACTGTAATAGTGGCTGATGTACACTAAGGAGCAGACAAGGACTCTGCTTAGTGATCATAGGAGCCTCCATGATGCATTGAAAATAGTGTGAATATAGGAAGAGCTATTTTAATAAGTTTGAGATGATACTATGGTTCCATTTGCCAACATCTAGAAAAGTTAACTGCAAACCAGGGATAATAAATTAACACAACAGCATCTTCTTCTGATGTTTTACATACTGACACTGAATAATTGTTTGCATGAGTAATCATGGATTAAGCCTATAATCTTTTCACATTAGTCATCCAAAAGTTGACATTGTCTACTTCCTCATTTATACTATTAGTGTTTGCACTTTCATGGAACAGTTAAAGAAAAACCCATTGTCTATCACATACATTCAGAAACTGTACCTGTCAGACAAAGCCAGCTCAGGGAATAAGATGCCTCCATTTCAGAAGAAAGAAATGGGGCTGCATACTATTCAAAGTTGTATGAGGTACTCATTAGATTGTTTGGAGAAAATTCTCAAAACTATTTCCCTCACCCTATTCTGATATCTTTATTTTTCCAGAAGGAAGTTGAAGGCAGGTACCTGTGCTTCAAATACCCCATTAGGTGGTTATAGAAGAGCACCCATCTTCTCATTTCCAGCCAAGAATATCCACTTTGGTGATTTGGTTGGATTGCTCAAATTCTTTTATTAAGCCACAGTCTTTGTAGCTATGTAATTAGAATGATGTGTTTTAATAAAAGTTTTCCCATCTTGAGTCTAAGAAACCTTGTCAAAGTCAGATGGCCTTGAGTTTGTTTCCTCATTTCTGGAATGGGAATCATAATAACCTGCTCATCTTCAAGGCTCAAATAAAACCAAGTAGAGAAAAGAATTGCTGATTATAAAACTCTGAACAATTTGGAAGACTATTTATTATTAGCTACTTTCCTTTCACTAGACACACAAAAAGTTTTCAGACCCCGGTCTAAAGCATCCCAAGTGCTTAAATCAATAAGTGAATCCCACCAATTCCAGATGTATTTCAATCACTTATGTACTCTGTAATACCACCGGATGATATTTTGCAATTTTCCTGGTTAATTCTCATCTTTTAACATATACTCATGTAGTAGCATAATCATACTGTTAACTGGGAACAGGCTCAAAGCTGAAGTTAAGTGTCCATGTAGCTGTTATCATGCCACTAGGAAAACGTTAGTTATGAGAAAGAATCTGCTTTTGTTATTACTCTTCAGGAAACTCCAAAAATTACTTTCAATGACTATATATAATCATGTCTTAAAGGTAGACTGTAGAGGTAGGAAAACCAATGACTGTCACATATCTTGTAGGTAGGTTTCTAGAGCTAGTAATTGCCTGAGGTGGTACTTTTCCAAAGAGTTGGAATAGAAAGATGGACAAGATATAGAGAAAATCAATAAAAGGTTATGAGCTTCTCAGGTTTGTGGACATATACAAACATGCACACACACAAACATGCACACACACACACTCCTAAAATTCAACCTCAAATAAAGCACAGTGGACCCCACCATAACCATGCATTCTGCACCCCTGGATTCAATCTGCTCAACCAACTTGAAATAGAAAGTATTTTAGGTATTAAGTCCGTAGTGAATATGCATAGAATTTTCTTTGATGTTGTTTCCTAAGCAACACAATGTGATATTTATACAACATTTACATAGCATTAAGCTTTATGAGTCACCTAGTGATAATTGGAAGTGTACAGGAAATTGTGCTAGTCAAACACTGTGTCATTGTGTAAAAGCGCCTTGAGCATCAAGGGATGTGGTCTCCACGGGGGATTCTGGAGCCAACCCTTTGGGATTGCCCAAGAGACCACCAAATATCAAAAACAAGATGAGAGAAAGTAGGCATCCAGGTTTATAACTGTTGGACAACAGAGCTACCCCTGGGTAGGAGGGAATTTTTCCTCTGTGCTGAGACTGGGACCACTATGCAGTACTTTCTTAAGAAAGACATTACACCTTGGTTGAAGCCTTAATTGAGAAAGGCAGTTGCTTGTGCACAATTTTCATAAAATAATAGATAATTGTCACATTTTAAACTTCGCATTGCGTCTGGAGTCCTAGAATGGTAAATGCTTTGACTTAAATCCTTCACTCTTCCTCCGTACCTCAGAGCAGACTCTGAAATCATGCAAGCTTCAAGCAAGGGCCAACCTCAGCACCGCTGAACCCAGGGAAGCAGTTTGGATTTGGATTGTTTTGTGGCCATGCCTCAGAGAACACAGTAGCCTCGGATGGAGCTAGTTCCTAATCCCTCTCTGCAGAGTGCCCTGTGCTCTTTCATTAAGGTGTTTCTGGCTATTTCACTTGCTTACCAGGAGGCTTTGGGGGATTCTGCAGGCAACTTTTCAGAAAGTGTATTTATGCACAATTCAAGAAGGAAAAGCCCACAGTGACTAAAAGGCAGTTATAAAATGTCTGTGCAAATCAAGTGAGGTCTGCTTTTCCTTTTTTCTCTTTTCCACCCTCTGCCTTGTTTCATTTTATGACTCCTGGCAAAATGACGTTGGGACAGCAAGTTGAAGCGGCTTTCAAGCACATTGATTACCATCATGAAAACAAGCTGCTTTTTGGCCTGAGTAGATGCAATGTCTGAGATTTATTATACTCAGTCCCTGCCCTTGGTTCTTGAAGCTCCACAGTCTTGCTACAAGAACTACAGCGGCCTTCCCAATTCACAGCCTGGCATGAATGCAGGTTCCTTGGAGGATCTTTAAGATCTGGGATCATATAAAACAGCTCCTGCTCATAAAAGCACACACAAACTTACCATTGTTGAGCGTTTTTTAAATAGAATCAGGAACGGATCTGTGACCTTGTGGCTTTGAGGTGGGAACACTATCTATAAACTCACACAGACATTCTGCCTGTCAGTAGGACATTTTCATTGAACATACATATAAAAAAAGAAGGAGCCAGGATAGGCCAAAATTTTTTACATGCCACAGCTCACTTTATACATTTTAAGCCTTGTTAACGTTGGCTAACAAGAAAGTTCAGAACTTTGAGCTATAAAAATAGGAATGCCTTGCTAACTAAATAAATATATGTGTGAACTTTGGGTTCTGCTCCCTGCTCTGGACCAACTCATGATTGTGCAAAACGAGAAAGAAAAAAATAAAATAAAATAAAAAGGAGCCTAGCTTTGGCTTGTAAAATCTCTAATAAGTCCTTGGAGTTTTCTTGCTTTGTGTGTTTCTCAGAGTCTCTGTTGATTTTAGCCTTTGCAGGATCCAAGTTCTCATGAGTCATTCCTTTGTTGACCAACAGTAGGGTAGTGAAGATTCTACAGCATTTAGGTTTTCCTGTACATTTTAGTGAGATCACATTCTGAATGTAGAAAGGGCAGAGAGACGACGTCAGCACAGGCTGGAAGAGAAGCTGTAACTTTTGGAAACTGAATCACACCAAGCTTCCTTCTCCCATATCGCATTTCATTAACTTCCATCTGTGTATATTTCAGGAGGCTTGTAAACCATATCCTTTCTCCAGTTTCCCGTTTCCCACTCTAGTCATTGTTACTTCCTTGTAGTAAACAGCTTCCTTGCTGAACAGGAAACAGCTTTGTTGCTTTCTTTACCTTGAACAAACTCTTGAGTCTTCCCTGAAAAGCTGAAGCATTTTGAAAAGTTTTGGTTTTATTTTTCTGATATTTTTATCTCCTCATCTCTCATAAGGGTTCAAAGATATACACAAACCACATACTGAAGTCAAGTTAACTGAGAAGAAAGATAAAATACAACTTAAAGTGAAATCAGAGGTAATTTAATTGGATGTACCTTTGGTAGAAAATTGTTGTGCTGTGCTATAAATTGGTTCCTCTGTAAAATTTAATGGTTAAGTATATAAATCCCCAAAACTGTACTTCTCTGAGCTGAGAAATACAGTCCATTTCTGGAGGACAGAGTCAGAATACTAAGATTTTAGCAGTGTAAAACTCCTTTACTGCACACATTCTTTGATGTGCTTTGTATAGATCAAGCAGTTGGCCCTCACAAACCTAGTGCTTGGGTAGTATTTTCTTCATTTCATCAATGACTAAGTTCAGAGATGTCAGAAGAGACTTCCACTCAGCTACAAAGACATCTGTATTAATGCAGTGCAGAGGCCCCAAGTCCTTGCTTTAAGGCTTCTTCAGTACTCCCAGGGGGACGATTTTTGTGTGGTTTCCCCTTTCAAAAAAAACAAAAACAAACAAACAAAAAAAAAACACTTATTTATTTGGTACTGGGTCTCACTATGCAACTTGGACTTGTAATAATCCTCCTGTCTTAGCCTCCCAGCACTGAGATTATAGGCCTGCACCACCATGTCTGGTTACAGCGGCTGGCATGGTGTGCTTGGGTTCTGGGACTAGCAAGGCATGCGGTACTGGGGATCGAACTCAGGTTGTTGCACTTGCCAAGCAGGTGGCTTAGACTATTGAGCTATTTCCTCAGACCCTGTGTGATCCTTCCTAATCAGTCTGTACAGTCAGGCTTTTAAGAGTCTACCACCTAAGCTTTGGTAATGAATGTCTACTATCACTGTGCTGTGCCAACTCCAGAAGTCCCTTGTAAATCTGCACACAATTCCTTTTCTTTGGACAGGCTAGGTGGCTTTTTTTTTGTCTACACCACTGCCATCTCTCCACAGACACTACCTGTTATATTTTCACTCAGGAGGTCATTCTGTCTTAATCTCCGTTTGAAGCCTGAGCTTGATCTCCTTCCCATCTGGCTTCTGCCTTGAGAAGTGCTCCTGCTATTTTTGCATGAATCCTCTCTTTCCTCCCTGGATTTTCCTCAAAGGCTTTTCCAGGCTATCAGAAGCACTAATGCTACAGACTATCTTGAAGAAAGGTGAATTATGGAAAGAAGCCAAAGATCTCATATTTTTATATCACACCTCAAATTTTATGGAATGAAAATTTCATAGAACTTTCCTTGGGTAGACATCCTGTCTTTGTAGCCCTGCAATCTACCACCCCACACTTCCACTCCCAACACACCACCTCTAGTTCTGATTTTACTTAATGGAGGCCTGAATTTCATGGAGGATCAGACACCATCTTGGGACGTGATCTGCTATCATTGGCTTTACGACTCTGAGATCTCCAGCCTTACCACTTAACAGCAAAGTCATTTCCTCAGTTTGTAGCCTGAGATAAGCTTCCATGTGAATACAGAGTGACTTCCTAGGATATTCTTGAGATATTGAGATAGAAGGTGACTGTCTCAGTTTATCCCATGCAGCTTCTTGAATGAGCAGAGGTCTAGATAATTATGGAGACTTTTAAAACCTGAGAATAGTCTAGGAAAACAGTATTATAGGAGCCTGAGACCACATTCCCTAGAAGCAGAGCCAGAGAAAGGAATGTGAGTGTATGTGGCCTACTGAGGGATGTCTTTCAGTAGAGAAAGAAGAAGCAGGAGGAATGGAAGAAAGAGCAAGACAAGAACTGCTCTCAGTTAGTCTGATTTCAGTTTATCTCTATAGAGGGCTCTAGAGTATGGATTACATCAGATTTGTCTCACCTTGAAATAAAGCATTGCTCTTTATTTACCACCACCAGTTCAATATTAGTTTCAGGATAGCCTGGATTGAGGGAATAAACTTCCAAAAGAGTTGACACTTGTGGTCAAAAGCAATCCACTAGAGAAAGGATGTTAGTGGTAGGTATGTGCAGTTCAACATTCCCAGAAACTGGAGATGTATACAGCTGTGGCAAAGAGGATTTGATGATATATCAAGGTACAGCTCCAAGGATCAGAGCTGTAAGTTCCTATGAGGGGTCCTTCCCAGAGAAGAGCCTTTGTTGGCTTTATCTTATTCCTAGAAGTCCCCAAATCTAGCTCTAGTAAGTTTGAAGAGAATGACTCATTGGTCCTGGAGTGCCCATATCTTGGACTGGAGAGCTTAGAGAAAGTTGCATAGTCTTAGCATCTCCTAAAGAGTAAATACTTGGGGCTGGTAAGATGGCTCAGTGGTCTAAAGCACCTACTTAGAACAAGCTAAGCTAA
>NW_004524636.1:10320771-10323191 GCF_000260255.1 Octodon degus
GCCCCCTGGTGGGCTGAGCTGGCCACACACACAAAATGAATGAATGAATGAATGAATAAATAAATAATTTAAAAAAATAATAAAATAAAGAGTAAATACTTAACAGGTTGTCTTGTAATTAAAGTGGAACGGAGAATAAAAATAAGTCAGTATGTATCTCTCTCTCTATCGAGTTTTTACTTTAATTTTGCAGAAAAGAAAGAAATTAGGCACACGTACTATTACTTAGTTTTTAATCTTGTTAGTCAAGGAGACTGCAGAACTTCAGAGCAGGAAATGTCCTTGGCGTCATCTAGTCTGACTCTCATTTTACAGATAAGGAAACTGGGACTCAAAGAGGTCAAGGTCATATAGGCTGGGGTTTTGTGTGTCTTCCTTTATTGGAGGTGGTAGCTGTACTAATTGCCAGGCCAAATAGCTTTGTTTAGTTCACACTTATGTGCTTGAAAGAGACCTTGCATCTGGAAACCCCATCAGACAGAACCAGTCCCCCTGGGATGGTGATAGCTAAGTGTCCTGCTATGATCAAAGTGGAAGCTATTAGCTCTCTACAGTGACATGGTGTTGAAATCTCCGGAAAAATTGAATGAGAACTGTTGAAAATACTGTAAAGGCTCTATATCAGATTTTATTTAATAAATCTTACCTTGGTCCTAATTACAACTTCAGGAACTTGTGTGTAGAATGAAGGTTCTGATGCCCACCTTTCCAGGAAGGCAAGGTGACACTGGATTTCACATGCATAGAATAAATAATCTTATAAGTATAGGAGGGATATTCATGATTGACTTATTTGGTCTCCTCATTTTACTCATTGACAAATTTGGACTGAAATAATTATTTGGTTGAAATAACTTTCTAGTATATACTGTGGAATTAGGTATAACCTCTAGTATAAACCAGGTTCCCTTAACTTGGTCTTATTGGTTAAGAAAATTTTCCAATATTTAAAATTATAGACAATATAATATATAGTCAAGAGTCTTGCTAGTCTTGAACTTTTAGATTACATGACTGTGAGCATTTACTTTGAGAGACTCAACAGGATCTGATCCCAATAAAATTAATCACAAATACATCTTCCACTTTGCTTATTTCAGAAAAGGCTGAAAAAATAATCTTGAGTTTTCCTACTAGGCATGAGAAAGTAATATTGTGAGTTAACAGTGTTTCAAAGTTAAACGCTAGATGGCTTTATGACTTCGCCTCTGGCCCAGATAACACTTGCCTGCATCAGGCAAGACTGGAACCCACCCCAAGCCTGTGTTTCTAGCAAGCCTTATACAAGCACTTGCCATGGAACTTGTATCCCATAAGGACGGCCTTGTGGGGCTCCTCCCAACTCCAAAGTCACCTTTATATTTTGTTCTTTAATCAAGAAAATAAATTAATGTTAAAGCTCATCCCACCCTCTCATATGTGCCACAATCACCAACCTATTGGCTTATTGATGTCATCCTATACAACATGCAATTTGGAAATGTTTGTGAGGTACATGAATGAATGAATTCATGTCTTATAGAAGAGACCTTGGTATGGGCTGACTTTAGTTGACAGAATCTGGTATTAGATCATCGGGCAAAACAGACCCAAGGTCAAGGCAGTTAGCCTGAATATTGGAACAAGTATTATTTATACATATTCAGTCTCCAGTGCTGGACTCAGATAATTTGCCTTTTCTGGGAAGTAAACAGAAGCTATTTACATAATGTATGTTAACAGAAACTAAAATTATTCTGTTCTTTTAATCAAGCCCTGTTTCAACATGAGTCAAATGTTAATTTCAAATAGATATGAGATCTTTCTGCTTCTGCTTCGGTTTCTTAATTCATGTTGAGAGAAAGAGGATATGAGTTAGCTTTGCCAAATTTACTCACTTTATTCCTGGTCCTAATGAAGACCTTGTGATTAGATGCAAACAGAATGCCTTTCCATGAAATCAAGCTCCTAAGGTTTTGCCTATGGTTGTTTTACTCTAGTAAACTACACTGACTCTACAACTGACCTCAAATCCTTGCCTTTGGCAATGGTTCTGCAGCAGTTCCTCTTAACAGGTAGTCTGTCTTCCCACCCTTTGAATCTGCCCACCCTTTGAATCTGGCATTGTGACTTGCTCTGCCTGACAGCAGGTGGCAGAGGTGATGTGTGCCACTTGTGGGCCAGGGCTTAGGAGACCATTCATGTTATTTGTTCTTGTTGCCCCCTTCCTTCTTTCCTTCCTTCCTTCTTTCCTTTCTTCCTTCTTTCCTTCCTTCCTTTCTTTTCTTCTTTCTTTTGCTTGCTTGCTTTCTCCTCCTCCTCCTCCTCCTCCTCTTCCTCTTCCTCTTCTTCTTCTTCTTCCTCTCTCTCTCTCTCTCTCTCTCTCTCTCTCTCTGTCTTTCTCTCTGTCACTATGTCTGTGTCTGTCTGTCTGTCTGTCT
>NW_004524636.1:10323551-10331783 GCF_000260255.1 Octodon degus
GGCCTAGGTTAATCTTCTGTAAGTTGAGAGACCATTTGGAGAAGAACCTTATTTCACACTTGGGCCATCTTAGGCCAGTCAACAATGAACCTCCAGACATGTAATATTTTATGTTACATGTTTAGATGTGAGTATGCTTATGTCTTTCCCTCAGATACAAGCAGCTTGCTTTTCTAATGCCTTGCACTAGCCTAACTTTTAAGTCCATGCAAGTTTCTTTGTTCCCTATTTCATATGCTGAATTCTATCTGCTGCACATAAAGATTTTATTTTCATTATTTTGAAGGTGTCCTAAAATGTGAGTGTCAATTAAAAGTTGCCTCTGTTATATGGACATGGCTGATACTGGCCCAGAAATAGGTCTCTGAAAGAGATGGAGCATGGTGGGAAGAGATATGGAAGAGGGAAAGTGTAAGCAAGCACTTCTGTGGTCATTGTTACCCTCAAGAAAGATTTCCCTCAAAATCTGGAAAGACTTGACTCTGCTATAGTGACTGTACCAGAGGCCTGGTTTGTAAATAGCAGAGAACAAATAGCAGTCCATTTTTAGTGGAACCCAAGCTCTCCTGTAAACCCGCTTCCCTGTTGGAGGGGAAGCCTACTCCAGCGAGACCCGGACTCTCCTGCCCATGGCTTCCAGAAATCTTCCCCTACCGCCACATGTGAACCACATCAGTATTTGTGAGGTCTTCATTTGAATGGTAGGTGGGAAGAAATGGAAACACAATTTGGGAAAAATGGCACTTCAAACACTATTTTCCAAGGTAAACATAATTTGAAAAGGAAACCTCAATAACTGGAAGCTACCAAAATGTTTATACAGAAGATCCAACCATGAGTCAACTTGTCAGAGAGCAATTTTGCTGCTGGTACTCGCAGTTACAAATAATTACATGTCATGCATTGTGATTTAGTCTCACAGAGACATTGAACATAGAAATTTTGAGGGAGATCAAGTTACCTTGTTAGGATGATCTTAAAGATTTATTGTATTTTAGGGTAAGTATGCATTTATGTGTGCACAGAAAAGTCCACTATTACAGGGGACTTTCTGTAGGTAATGTATTATGTTACATGCAGTTGCACTGAATTTTTCTCCCAATCCTTCCTTCTTTCCTCTTTCTGTGGGCTCATCATGGCCCCACCCTCTTGCTTTAGGACTCTTCCATCTGATTTTTATTGATCAGTGAAAGGTAAGTGGAAATATCAGTCAACAAATCTCAATCTAGATTTTAGGAGACATTCGTATCATCAGTTGAAGAACCCTAGAAGAGCCCTATAAATCAAAACAACAAGAGCTTATCTCACGCTTTCTGCAATGGCAAAAGTGACAGCTATAGTTGCTATGGTCCTTCTAAGCTAAGGCAGATTTGCTTCCTTGGTTGTCTTTTAGTTCAGGATGGCATGAGCTTCATTTCCATTCTTAGAATCCACAAAGGCAATTTGACCATAGATGTAGGATTGGCTAAAGAATTTTAAAAGGGGCGATATAAACCAAATGTACTGAAGACCAAGTAGTACAGATGCTAAAATGTAGAAAAAGAGATTCAAAGCAAAAGCCTGACTTGGGGAAGGGGACTCAAACTTTTAAGAAACTGCAAAGTTCATATTCCTGCTTGCAGAATCTCAAATAATATTTTCTTTGTCTAACTTTTCTTTCATCTCATATGATGTTTTTCTCCCCTTGATTCATCATGTCCACTAAATGCTGTTCATTTTATTCCTCAAATTCGTCAACTGGTTGACAGACTTTGGCTCTTACTTTTATGCTGCTTGGATCTAACCTTCCTTCTCTTAGCATGTCTGGTTCATTCTAGTCTTTTCACTGTAGACTTCCTCCAAAAGCTTTCTTTCTCTGAGGACTCCATATCCTACTCTTTATTGGGGGTAACTCTTTATTCCATTATCCTCTCCTCCACTCCTACTAACTTTATTGCACATAGCACCTTGTGAACTATTACACTGAATTTCACTTCTTCGTAATTTATCTCATTAGCTGGAATGCACCCTCATAAGAAAAAAAGACATATGTCTGTGTTAATTTTAGCTGTACAGTGGTAATGCTTACTTTTGACAACTGTTCATAATAGAAAAAAAGGGAACTTTCATTTAGAAGTACCACAATTATAAACCATTTTCCAGAGGCATGTCCATTTACCCTGGATTTCATTTGTGTATGCCCTGAATTGAGCAAGGGCTTCAATTAGTTTCTAAGGAAATTAATATGTGCAATACATTTTAGACTGAAAAATAACCAAAAATGTTGACCAAAGTGTTTATACACAGCAGAAATGATTAGCAGTCCACTAAAAGTAAAATAAAAATCCATGATGTTCTTTTTTTTTCCATTAAGTTGCAGTCCGTAGTTCTTGCTTAGCTCCCACTTGCTTTTAAGTAGACACGTGTTTGTGTGCTGACCAATGAGGAGCAGAAGTCAGCAGGTCCCCTCTTGGTTCAGGTCCTTGAACTGTCCCAAAACGAGACGCTTGATGCCTTTTTATGTTCAATACTCTTGTGTCAACAAGAAACAAGAATCTACAGCACTGTGTCTCAGCTCTTCTGTCAGGCTCTTTGCTAAAGTCTATTTTATTTCATACAGCATGGCACTTTTGAAAATCGTTGAAACAGAGGCTGTTTCTAATATTTATAAAATTAACCTAAAGAAAATATATTTAAAATTTTAACCCACAATTAATAACATCAGATTTTGAGGATATATGTGATTCAGACTGAGGAAAGTCTGAATCTTTTATCAGAATTTTCTTTAAAAAATGGATAAATATGACTGGTTTGCATAAGATTGGATGAACATTAGTATTACCAAACCCTTGGCTACTTTCTAAACTCTCAAGTCGCTAGTATTGACATTCCTTCCTTTACCTGGTGAGCATCAAGAAATTTCTTTTGGTACTAACATCTTGATAGTTTTGTTTGGAAAACTACAGACCTCCCACTGTGTATGTGCTTTGTGGAAATACCAATCATTGCACTCCATCTTTCTTAGTCAAAGATCGGGCTAAGGGAATGGAATCAACTAGACCTATTTTACCTGGAGTCTCTAATAAGAATAAATGAATATGTCATCAGTTCATTTTGACAGACGCTTTATGAAAGTCATTATGCCCTGTATTCAAGTTCCTCAGAGTTAGCTTTTCAATTTGGTGAGCTTCTAAACTTATATTGTATTTACATTTCCTTATGTTGACGCTGAATATTTGTTTTCTACTGCTACAGGCAAAAGTTACATAAAATGTAGTGGCTAAAACAGCACTTTTTTCTTTCTTATTTTCTGTAGGTGAAGACATAAACTTGGATTTCCTGGGTGATTTTGTCTCAGAGGCTTTCATGAAGCGGTAGTCAGTTTTTTGATTCTATTTGCTGTCATTTGAGGATTTGAAGAGAAATGAAACCTCCATATTTCTAAAGAGGAGGATCGATTGTTTGACAAGATAGTCTTGGCTGTTGGCAGAAGACCTCAGATTTGTTCTTTGATTTTCATGAGTATACTCATGGCATGGTGGCAGGCTCCTCCAAAGCTGGGATCCAGGACATCAAAGTGGGGACATAGTCGTTTTATGACCTAGTCACCACAGTGACATGCAAGAAATAAAGATTTAAGGAAGTGTTTTCTCTATCTTCCAACTAAAATGAAGGAGAATAATTAATGACCTTTACTTGCATGTCACTTTTCTTACATTCTTGTTCATTGCAAAGTATCAGCCTTGATTCAGTGCAGGAGAAGTCTAAATGGGAGTAGGATGGTAAGGAAGAAAAGATTATTGAAGTATTTTAGAGCCTGATGACTTCATGAGGTTGAATTCTGTTTCTATTTATTGCAACCACAAATCCCTAGTAAATGCACCTAGTAAACAGAAACAATACAGACTGTCACATACTCTTAGGAGAAATTCCTTAGGAGGTCTTCCAGAAGAATTCAGCTTTGAAAAGAAGAGGCCCCAAGATTTTGGCAGTATCTTTCATACAATGATTTTTATGAATTTAGTTATGGTAATTACAAATTTTTAATTCAAAGAGAATTTTAAAAATGAAAACATTAGAAATGATGCAGAATTTCAAAAAATAAGATGGTAAGAATTCAACAAGATTATCCGCAGAACTGGCAATGTCAAAAGTTGTTGACTTGAGCCTTTTACAACTCAGCATATTAATATGGCTTTATTTTTTATACCTTGTTTTTATACTTTTCTGCTGGATGGTTAAGACCAAGACCTATATAACAGGGCTGGAGAGATGGCTCAGTGGTCTAAAGCACCTACTTGGAACAAGCTTAGCAAAAGCATCAGGGACCGCGGTTCAATCCCCCAGCACCACATGCCGGCCGGCCCCGCCCCCTGGTGGGCTGAGCTGGCCACTCTCTCTCTCTCTCTCTCTCTCTCTCTCAAATAAATAAATAAATAAATAAATAAATAAAAAAGACCTATATAACATAAAATGGAACTCTTGTATCTGACAAGATCTGTAAAATCCCTTCAGGATTCACCCTGAAACCCTGTACCACAGTTTGTAGATCCTTTGTCAGTGTAGCCATGTGGATGAGTCATGGCCATTGCTTGGCCAATGTGCTCTCTGTGAAAGCCTGAGAGAGTGTTTTCTCCCCAAGTGACTCTCCCTAGGCACACTCTACATCATCTATCATTTTCCTCTGTGGCCCCATAATCTCCTTGATCAGAAAATTTGAGACATCACTCAGTTACAGGATGTTACAGTGCAGGTTCTCTTATGTCCTGAGTCCTCACCATTATTATGGACTACTGGACTGTATTGGATTATTTTGCTGGATTCATGCACCTATAATTTTTGAATATTTGAATGGCAATGGAATATCCATCTCAGACAAAACCAAACAAAAAAGGGGGATATAAAAGAAGGTCCATTTTGTAGTGAAAAAAAAAATCTGTATATACAAAATAGGATAGATATACAGCTACTTTTTCTTAGTTCAAAGAGAAGATTTATACTAGTAGTGTTTTGACAAGATATCTTGTCTGCATCTTGTACTCTGAATAACTACCTGGAAGCCAATAATATGCAATGTATTAATATTGTAACTGTCCTACTAACTTGTTTCAAAACTGTTTCATTGCTATTTCTTTCTCAATAAAATTTTTAAAAAAGAATTCAACAAGGATTGTTATATTGCATATTTTTGTGTTCAAAATTCTTGCTCAAATTACCAAATGTGAGTATGTAGAATTGGTCAAAAAATTAAGCATTAACTATTTAATTCAGTAAACCCACAGCAATTAGTAGTGCAATTATCTTAGCTGTCACACACACACCCACACACACACCCTACACACACACATGCACACATGCACACCCATTCCCCTTTCTTCTTTCTTTTTCCTTTCCCTCATCCCAGTTCTTTTCTTTTGAGCATTTTTTCCCCTTTCACAATAGGGGATTACAAAATTTTCCACTGTAAATGTGTCCCCAAATCCTAGGAACTTTTAATAATAGCTGTCTATGCTGCTGACATAGAAGGTCCAATACTACACTCATCATTCTAGAAGGGGTTCATACTGACCTAATCTTTCCCATTTCCAGAAGATTAACTCATTAGTTGAATATTTATAGTTACACTTCAAAGTTATGAATACTCCAGTATGGATTCTCTTTAACCCGCACTGACATCAGTCATAGTATCAAGTTGATATTTACTCCTCCAAGTAAATCAGAAGCACAAGCAGTAAGCTCTATAATACACTTCCATATTTTATAGATTACAAAACTCCATAGAGATTACACAATGTTCCAAAGCCATACAGCCAATGGGACAGATAAGAGTTGAACCCGTGTATCCTGAATGACACACCAATCAATATGTTCTTACCATATTAGTTTAAACTGTGACATTCACCTAATAGCCTATTAGTCAGTCCAGTTGCACCATTTGATATTTGACTGACAGAAACATACTATACTTCCTTCTAAATGTTATCCAAAAATTTAACAGCATAAATACAAGAAAAAAATGTACAACAGAAATATTTCACTCTGATGGCAGTGGGGATTAACATTTAGCAGGAATAGATATCTGAGGGAGCACTTTAATTTTTTTCAATTCAAAATAAAGGCGGAAAGCATAAGGAAGTTGTTTTAAAGATTATTTATAGCGTGTAAGAATAACTGTACACTTCTCTAAGTGAATTACACAACCATTTAACTTCTACTTGGGATGTGATCTTCATTTCACCCCAGGCAGTTCTCAGTGGTTTTTGCTTTTCATAAGCTTCTTACTTGGAGAATGCTTTGGGTGGGGGATGTGGTTGGAGGGGAGGAAGATTCCCAAGAGACCAAGAGCCAGCAGAGCCAGCAAGAAAAATAGCGTTGTTCCTCCTTGGCGATCAGAGCAAATGGCACTGAGTTTCCTCTGGTGCTCCTGGATAAATGTGTGCAACTGTTTCCTCTGGAACTCATAAAATCATAAGATCCTGGAGCCTCAGAAAAACTCTTTGTCATCTATCCTTACCTCTGAAATTCTCGATCCTGGGATTGTGAGTCTTGCTTCAGCTTGAAAGAAAACTAAACTACATTTTCTCAATTCAGCGCCATTGACATTTGGAAGCTTTATGATGGGGTGCTTCCCCCAAATTTTAGGATATTTAGCAGAATCATTGGCTTCAATCTACAAGATGCCCATAATACAATCCTTAATTGTAACAAACAAAAAAATGTTTTCAGGTGTTGCTAAAGGTCCTCTGGAAACAAGGAATCCCACAACTGGGGGTCACTGTCTTAATGTTATCTAAAGATTATCCAGAAATTCTGGATCATATGGCCAGTCCCAGAAAACCAACCGACAGTACAACTTTATTTTCCTGGAAGAGTATTGCTCTTCAGGGGGAATTAGTCCACTTTCATCCAGTGGTTATTTGGTACCAGCTGTGGCCCAGAAGCTGTCAGTGCAATGCTCCGTCTATCATCTCTGCCCTTGAGAGGTTCCATTGGCTTGATGACTGTGCTGTCACTTAGGTTAAAGTAGGACTGGTCACTTTAAGTTACTCCTAGCACTCTTAGTGATACTTTTATCAGGATTAGAAACCTTAAAGGCCGGAAGAAATGAAACATATCAAGGTCAATTAATTTCTTCATTCAGAAGATGCCTTTGACTGACCAACTAGTACACAAATTCATTAAGGACAACAGTCTATACCCTAAAATCAGTCCTCATTTATCCTAGGTGTCTTGAAAGATTCAAGAAAAGTGGTAGAGTCTTTTCTACAACTAGAAGGAAACTTTTGCTCAGATAAATTATGCTGTTTTTCTTACAAGGCCTAGTAGCTTTCAAGGTGGCAGTAAACACAGAGGAAACTCTATCAGCATTGCTCACAATGAGAGTAGAAGACAGTGAAAGCAGGCCTGAGCCCTTTAAATCTCTCAGTCTCCTTGGGCCTGAAGTCACAAACTCATTACCAAGTAAGATGGGGGAACTTGAAAAGACTTCTCTTCCCCTCCCCCAGAATCATAATTTTAAGACAGATTTCTCATCTAGACCCTATGATGTCAATTGATGAAAATTCAACTGCAGTCCTGAATCACTCCATGAATTTTAACTAAAACAATATACTCCCATTTTAAGTATCTATGACCTCTGTCTCCATGGGTTTCAGATCTTTACAAGTGAATTTTTGGAGACATTTCGAAACTTGAAAAAACAAAAAAGCATGCATTTAAAACTTCTTTTTAAATCACGGACCCTCCTTCTAGGGAGAGAAATCTCAATAAATCAAGAAAAAAGTAACTCAGCAAGAAAAAAGTAGTTAGAGGTTTTATAAAAGAGCAAGAAAACTGAGGTGAAATATAAGCTTCTTAAGTCATAGAAGACCCTTTTTCATGAGGCCAGGAGGTACAAGTGCAAGGCACACCTGAAGAACTTTGAAAATAAGTGCATTATGGGAAAAAACATAGTTTCTAAGTCACAGTAATGTGCAATTTTCAACTCTGGCATTTATTAGCAATGTGACCTTGGTCAAATTGCCTAATCCTGTGAGTCTTCTTTCTTTCAATTGTAAAGCAAAGTTCTAATCCACTACTTAAGGATATTTGAAAGAATAAATGTAGTAATATATTTAAAGCATTTTTCCTATTCTCTGTACCTCCTCTATCCAAACCACAAATTTAATTTCCATTTGTTTATTATTTTCATCTGGGAAAAATATGAGAATTAATTTTAGTACACAAGAGTGGAACTAAAAATATCTTGAAATA
>NW_004524636.1:10331883-10334539 GCF_000260255.1 Octodon degus
CAAGGGTTGTGCATGTGTGGTATATATATATAATTCTATAATTTCAAAAAAATCAATACTGGAATTAGACCATTTCCATTTGATCTTGAATCTCCCATTGATTATAATCTTGGGCATATTACATCTCTATGTCTCAGTTTCCTCATCTGTAAAACATGGAAATTATATCTTCTACCAAGTACACCTGTGATGAGGACTTCCAAATATAAGGAAAGAGAAACAGCACATAAAAATCTGGGAATAGGGGCTGGTGAGATAGTTCAGTGGTCTAAGCACCTTCTTAAGCAAGCACAGGGACCAGGGTTCAATCCCCAGCACCACACATGCAGCACAGGCCCCAGCCCCAGGTGTGCTGAGCCAGCCACTGAGTTCAGGCATGGTAGTGTACAGTTCTAATCCCAGAGCTGGGGAAGCTGAAAACAGGAGGATCACTATGAGTCCAAGCTGGATAGTGAGACCCTGTACCAAATACATTTAAAAAAAAAAAAACTGGAAGTAAACAATATGGATTTTTACTAAAACAACGATGCCCATAGCTCATGACACAATGTATACAGAGTAGTTCACTTTTTATATGCTTGTACCTGTACACCATAATATTAAGTATTACATTTCCCATAAATGATTTCTTTCAAAAGTGCTCTGTTCTATTCAAACGATAAAATTTGTGATCATTCATCATTTCTGTTATCAAAGCCAAAATTTGTCCATGTGAATCACTACTCAGAATCTAGCTTTGATTAAAAAAAAAGAAAAGAAAACAAACAATAAGAAAAAGAAAGGAAAAGAGACGCACATGCATTTGGCTGTATTTGGTTACTCTAGCAGTAGCCCTTTAATGTACCATAGTTTGGGTCATTCTTTTGCTACTTTTCGAGCAATAGCATAGATTAATTAATACCTATTGTTTGGTTAAAGTGCTTTGACTTACAGCTATATACCTACAAAGATTTATGTCTTTTGGAAGGATGCTGAGATAGGAATATTTACTGAACATTCCTCTCCCTATCTTCTCTCCTTCACATGCTAAAACTTAAATAAGAAGAAAGACAAGGTGAAAGGCAACTGTGCCACATTTTTATGTAAGCAGAACTGGTTTTGCATCTAATGTCTCAAGTAAAACAAAGTAATAGTGATGGACTGTGTAATTAAAGACTGTTTATGGTTTTGGAGATGAGGTGAGCAGAGGTCAAGGGGGATTACACAGACTAAGGCTGGAAGAAAGGAATATATTACTATGAGCAATAAAATAAAGGGTACAATTTAGCAGACCAAGCCCTGGATTTTATGTGCTTTATCTCACTTAATCTCAAATCAATGCTGAGAGATAGGGATTAATATTATTATTATGACCAATTTATAGCTCTGGAAACCAGATCCTGAAAGGCTGAAACTTTTGGCCAAGGTCACAGGGCTGACTCAGTGCAGAACCAGGAAACTGAAACTTGCCTCCCCTCCTAAGGTTAGGCTCTTGGCTACTCATTTAGTTATTTTTTTTAATGGTCCTGAAAGTTTGATGCTGTCATCATCTCCATTTTCCTCCAAACAAGGTCTGGAGCCTAAGTAACTTCCCCCAAACTGGCAATTGAGAATGACCAAAATTTGAAACCAAATGTGAATCATACAAGTCACTGAAAACAAATATAAATGCTATTTTCCTAGCTATGGAATGTTAACATGGTAAGTTTCATTTTCCTTTAAAATAATGCCATAGATAAATTGCACCCCCTTGCAGAAGCAAAAGAGAAAAAGGGAAACACAAGCAAAGTTTATGGTAGTTTTCTTTTTCCATTAGTTGCATGCACTCTTTTCAGTTAACCTAAAGACCATCAGCCTGTATCTGTGAGCAGATGCCAAGTAACAACATACTCTGCGACTCAGTGACTTAGAGCAGTAGATCTTTGGTGCTTAAGAGTCTAGGAGCCACCTGGGAACAACTTCCTGTCTTGACAGAACTGACTCATATGTGTGGTCAGTTGTAGATTGTACAGCTCTGCTGATGCAGCTGTGATTTTCTCTGTGTTTGGATCAGCTTACTGTTGACTAGAGCATACTCCTACCTCCTCTGTGGAGGTCTTTATTGTCTGGTTATCTAGAGCTTGTAGGTAATGTTGGGAGATTTTTTAAAAAAGTAAATTTCACAAGAAATTTGGGACCAAATCTTGAAACTATCATACTAAACTGTCATACTATCATTTATCTAAATTATATAGGCCATGGCAAGTGACAAATACATCCTAATTCAACAAGATGACTAATAAAAACAATCTACTTTTTATACTATGAGTAGCTATAAAACCGTACCATATGGGAGTATAGTTATTTCTATTTTTAAAATATTCTATCATACTACTCTCGCAAAAATGATCAATTAAATTTGTCTCACTCAATTATAAATGAATGATGGTGCTTAAAGTATTACCAACTTGTGAATGTTTGAATCTCATAACATAAAAATATATAGTAGGCCTCTTACCATTAGTTGGTGACCTATAGCTTCTCCACAGGACATTGTTGAGATTGATAATTTTTTAAGAAATATGTTCCACAAAAATCTACCGATAAGGGGCTGGAGAGATGGCTCAGTGGTCTAAGGCACCTACTTAGAACAAGCTTGGCAAAGCATCAGGGACCGCGGTTCAATCCCCCAGCACCA
>NW_004524636.1:10334639-10336778 GCF_000260255.1 Octodon degus
TCTCTCTCTCTCTCTCTCTCTCTCTCTCTCTATCTCTCTCTCTCAAATAAATAAAAAATAAAAAAAAAATTTAAAAAAAAAATCTACTGATAAGATGCAATCTATGAATGGGACATGATTCCTTCTCTTCCAAGGCCTGAAGCTGAATAAGGAAAAAAAATTATGGAAGTGGTAATTGAAAAGGAGGGGTTGTCTATGAACAAGGCAAGTTTCTTTTGCCCATCTTATCCTTTTTATTGTTCCACATTCTCTAGAACAGGGCAGAATAGCCAACTTTGAAGAATATCAAATTAAGAAGGAGGTGCCAAAGAGGAAGAGATGGCTTCCTTTCCACCAAACACCCCATGTCTTGAAAGCATGCAGGCCTGTCTTCTTGTTGGAAGGAAGCACCCCATGGAATATGAAAAAAGAGCTTCCAGGAAGGGCTACATTAGTGTCTGAGCTGCCTTAGGATATTTGTCAGGCTGATTAGGTCTGGATAGAGCTGGTTGCCTGGGCTCAGAGGTCTCACCCTCATATCTTGCCAATAGATATATAAATTACTAGAACTACTTTGGAAAACTGCTTAACTGTATGTACTAAAAAGGAGCATCTATCTTCCCTTAGACCTCAGACTCCTCTTCTAGGAATACACCCAACAGAAACATTGCACCTATGCTCATGGAAAGACAGACACTTGTACACATACAGTAACACTGTATAAAAGCCCTAAACAGGAACTTACCTGTTCCTGTGCACATAGAAATCAAGGCACTGGCAAGCTTTAGCAGGGATTGATGAGAAGGCATGGTTGGGGGCTGGGGAGCCTTGTGTATTAGTGATGATCTATTTCTTGATTTTAGAAGTGTCCAGTTTGTTCAATTTTATCTAACTATTCAGTTATGATGTGTGAATACCTTTGCATGTATATTATATTTTAAGAGACTATTCCTAACAATAGCCATGTACCGAAATGAGTTTAATAATACAAAAATATCCAATTTAAAGCAAATGTGAGCACCCAGCACCAGAATGATTCAGAGGTATTGAAAGGTTGATATTTTGTGGGTCAGCTGGGCCCACAAGCAGAAACAGTACTTTATTCTTTCCATAATTCTGGTTGCAAATGAACTGACTCAAATTCAGTGGTTAGGTTCCATGTTGATCTTATGGAGAAATTTGGTTCAGTTTGCAACTGACTGGATTTGCAGCCAGAATCATGGAAAGAATTAAGTTTGTGAGCAGAGGTACCACTGTATGTTTTGAAAGCTTTCTTGAGCCCAGCTTGATGCATGGTAAGGTGTGTGTGTGTGCAGGTGCACGTGTGCATGTGATTATACACACACATATATGCAGGACATGTAAGCTCTCTGTAATATTTATAGAGATCAGCATGTATGCACTGATTGTGAATACAGAATGCAAGAGAAAGCAAGATTATTTGCTCTTACTTCTGCCTCTTACAGTGGACTTGAGAATGATATCATATCTCTGTTGTATAAAATTTCTCTCTTTTGAGATATATGTTTCTTAAAAATATGTTTTAGCTTAACCTCATTGAGACTTATTTAGCCAGTTGGTCTACCTGCACTGATGCCAATGGCTCGTGTTGTGGCACATGGAGAATTTTTTTTTTTTACTGGAAAGATGTCTAGAGCTCACTTGGCTCCATTTTTCTCTATCTCTACACAGATAATACATCAAAATGCAAGTTTTACTTCTTCATTTGGAATGATTTCATCTGAAACAAATGCATAGAAGCATAGGGGCATTCTGGGCTGCTCACACCAACAGCTTCTGTAGTCAGCATTCCCAAACTTAACCTGAACTTGATTCTTCATTGTGCTTCTCCTTCACATACATGGTCAAGGACTGACTTATAGCACACCATTTTGGGGCTGCTTCCAGTGAGTCCCCATCTTAGCATTTAAGAATTGAACCAAATTTATTTCATTGCAATACTCATAGATGGGGAATTTACTTTTTTGTATAACTCCAACTAATTCTGTTGAAATTCTATCCAACAGAGTGACCAATACTTTTACCAGCTGTGGAGAGAGATTGCTTTCTTGGTAACAAGTAGCTGCCTGGTTTGTTCCTCACATCTCTGTAATGACTCTCTCTGTCTCTGTCTCTCTCTGTCTCTCTCTGTCTCTCTCT
>NW_004524636.1:10336878-10355840 GCF_000260255.1 Octodon degus
TCTCTGTCTTGTTGCTGTCTGGGCCTTAGAACCAGATATTGCATGTACCCAATAGTTGAGAATAGAACTCCCTATTCTAAAGGGAAAAGATATTTAACTATTGTGTGAAATCCTTATACAGTGCTTATAAGGATTTATGAAATACTAAAGTTCTTTGAGTTTGGAGAATTGGCATTGGAGTAGCACAAAATTCTGCTCCTTTCTTTATTCGCTGCTTTTCGTAGTAACCTTGTTACATGATGATCTACAGCCTTTATTCCCTTAGGGTGCATTCGATGATTTGCAATAGTCTGGGGTGACACTTGGAAAAGATTATCATAGCACTGTTTCAATGACCATAAGTAGTGCTCTTAGCTGCAATTGTCTAACAGAGCATCTACATAAATAATTGTTTAAAATCTGGAATGAGTCTCTTGCATGAAGTAAAAATGCCCTCTCCTCTTTGTAACACATGGACTCAATCTTCCTCCTGTCTGGTGTCCTTACACATTGTGAGTTGGCAGACACATGAGCTTGATCTGCAAGCCAGGCAAATGGACCTAGACATATTACTGCCATCTTCCTGGAAGTGAAAAATGTTTCCTGGCTGAGGATTCACCTTCAACTCCAAGGACTATGATTGCATCCTCTCTCAACCCTTGCGAGATCAGTTTGTCGGTCATGGCAAACCCACTCTTTGATGGAATTTGCTTGTTGGCACTGTTGACTTCTTAGTGTTTTGTGGTAACTGTCAACATCTGTCTGCAGGAGGTAACTTCTCAGTGGGATTCTCACAGTTTAACCATAGTTTTTCTCCTAATTATTGCAAATAAATTTTCCTACACTAGGGCAGGGAGGGTTCTATTCAACATAGTAACCAATGTTCTTACCAGAGAGAGATTGCTTTCTTGGTAACAAATGGCTGCCTGGTTTGTTCCTTACAACCCTATAATGAGTCTTTCTCTCTCTCTCTCTCTCTCTCTCTCTCTCTCTCTCTCTCTCTCTCTCTCTCTCTCTGACTTCTAATTATGGCTTTTCATTTTCTTTCAAGTTTTTATTGTACTTGACAACTGCAAAGAACATCATTTGCCCACTGTGTCTTCATGAAAAAAATAAGCAAAAGCTAGTCATTTAATGAAAAACTTAAAGCTGAACTGCTTTAGAGATTCCTAAATCAAGAGTTTCTTTGTCTGAATCAGGACAAAAATATATTAGGAAAAGGCCCAGTTGTTGGTTTGCAACAAAATTAGGAACTTAAGAGTCATTCAAACTAAGTCCAGGTCTTCACAAGAGTCTACATTTAGGAGGAAGCACATTTAATTTAAATTCTAGAGATACAGAGAAACAGACGTGGAAAAGAGAAACAAAAAGAGATTAAGTGAGAAGGGGAAGGAAGGTGAAGAGAAAAGAAAAATGGACACAGAAAGATAGGCTGAGGAGGATGGAGTTATCTTTTCCTGAATTTATTTAGGGTAGGTGTTGAAAATAATTCAGAGAAACCAAAGAAGTTTAGAAAAAATATATTGAGATAAGCTTTGATACACCCTTGGCACATAAAGTATGCCACATAAAGTATTATCCTACACTTGACAAAACGCCAGTCTGGTAATCCAGTCATGTACCATGTTACCATGTCACTCTACATTTCTGCCTTTCTAATTAGAGTGAAGATTCTAATGATGTTTTTGTTGTGTCCTAGTCTTGATCCTGGGGTAAAGCTACAGGATGCTTTTGCTGATAGTGTCAAATCCCAATTTGCCCCTCTTTCTGATCAACTTTTCCACCAATAAAATATTAGTCTTTCATGATTTTCCTCTCTTTGGGTGGGTTTGGGTTGCCACTGCAATCTTTCAGCATTTGGTGGCAGCTCCAATTAGCAAAAACAATGGGCTTTCTTTCTAGGCTTTCTTCACAATGCCTTAATAGGAAACACATTTTACATTCCCTACGCGCACGTTTTCAGTGCAAATCTTTTTTTAATTTTCATATGGAATTCAGTCCAAGGCTTCTTCCATGTAACAAAGAGTATTACTGATGTGAACACATCCCTAGAGGACCTTTCAGTTGTACATTCTTTTAGGGGAGAAGAGCAGTCCCCAGGTCCCCAAATAATGTTGGTGTTTCTGAAGAATAATGTCCTTCTCTGGGATGTGGATACTAACAAAAAACAGAGAAAGAATAAAGAGAGGAAGAAATGGTGAAAAGAGGAAGGTGCTAGGAAAAGTGGGGGAAGGAGAGGAGGGGGGATGGATGGAGCAGAGAAAGAGACAGAAACAGAGACAAAGAGAAATTCACAGAGAGGATAGAATTCCTTGCATTAATCTTTAAGAACTCATCTACGTTCTTACTTTTATCTCCCAGACAATAGGATCCATTCTTTTCCGATTGACAATTTGAAGGAAAGACTCTGCCAACTGAGATAAGGCAAGGTGAACATGAATTCTTTTTTGCAGCCAGAACTAGTACCTTATTGGTACTAAGGATGCCAGGATCATTCAGTGGTATCTGACTTCCTGTTCATTTCTGGGAAACACAGTTCCACTGGATTCTTTCTGCTCTTTGACTCTATCTAATTCTTCCCAATATTCTTTGCAATAAAGAAATCAAAAGCTCACCTCACTTTTATAAAAGTGGAACCATGTCCCTCCCCTGCTACCTGCCACTTTCCTGCTCCAGAGCTGGCTGTCTTTACCTCATGGAACCTTCCAGAGGGTGCTCAGTTGTCCTCCTGAGTGGGTTTATGACACTTCACAGCTGTTATTAGTGTCATGCTTTCATATTGCTGTTTCTTAATTCCCATTGCACAGCTTGAGTCCAGAAAAAGGATGCATCGCAGCCAGGAAGATCACTGCTGCCAGTGGGTCTGTGAGAGGGTGGACCAAGGCCTCGAGGAGCGCTCTATGCTCCAATGTCCCAGCAAAGCGCAGGGACTGTGAAGCTTCTCAGCTTGCCTCTTCATAGTCTAAAGAACACACTCTTATCAGAACTCCAAGGCAAAACTGAATTGGGTTAATTACCATTTATTTTTAAATTATTTTATGACTGGATATTACTAGGACATGATAATAATGTTTATTTTGGCAAATTTGTACATCCATTTAAGATGTGTTCTTCAGTTTAAATATATGTCTCTGCCCCTTCCACCCACCCCTTATCCCTTTCTCTGACTGCAGAGTTTTACCTTTTGTTTTTTTGTAATCTCTCAATTAATTGTATATTAATTTATGAACTTTTAAAGTTTCTCATACAAGAGAAATTATGGAATATGTATCTTAATGAGTCTCATTGTGAGCAATATGCTAGCTTCTAGTACCATCCATTTTCTTGCAAATGACACGATATCATTATTCTACATGGTTGCATTGAATGGATAAAATGTGATTTATACATAAGCAGTAGAATATTACTCAATCATAAAGAATACTATGATATAATGTAATCCAGGTCTCTTATAATCCATTTAATCCATATAATCTTATTATAATATACTTTCTCTTATTATAGTCTAGGTCTCACATTATGAGATGATACTGGAAATTTATATGAGAATTGAGACAGGTCATAAGGAAAACATAAAAAGACTGATGTTGCCTTGTGACTTTTGTGCATTTCTTTCCAATCCTATGGCTGATCAAAATTCCAGAACTTATAAAGAGCTAGTGTTCACTTAGGATTAGGTCAAGAGAACACAAAGTGAGTCATTACAGGAAGGCAATGAAGTTGGCTTACAGGCTTAATTATCTCCACCCAGACCTACATTTATGAAGAGAAAGCTTCTAAGCCCAGTGAATCTTTAACTTAAATATGGACAGCTGAGCCAAATGAATCTTAAATCTTTGAAACCAAGTCATAAACAAGATTTCTACCCTGGTTGCTCTAGAAGGCCCATCTATATCACTAGTACAAGAATCCATCTTTAAAGCTTCCCACGAACTGAACAATTTGATATTGACAACCTGCTTGAGAGGTCACTTTTCTTTGAAAACAGGCTGACTCCTGGATCTTGAAGAGATAACCTTCAAGCTATTTATCCCATACCTGGGGATGACATCCCTTTCCTGTTAATACTATCCAGGTCTTTAGTAGTTGGCTCCATACAGATTGAAAAGTTCCACAGCTATACATTACTTTTAGGTTCTTTTTCTATTGATTTTAAAGTCAAATTATTATAAAGAACCAGTCACTCAAGGCACCTGGAACAATGAAACTTTTCACAATTTCTAAGAGCTGGAAAAAGGCCATACAACAGTATATTTCAACAAACACAATCAATACCTTTTTCACAGTCAAAAAGAAACATAGTGAAAAAATGACTGTTGCAACCTCACCTCTTGCATGAACAAAATGCTAATTTATTTTTTTTTATTTATTTATTGGTGGAACCGGGGATTGAACTGAGGCCCTTGTGCTTCCCATGCAAGCACTTATTCTACTGAGCTATCTCCCCGGCCCCTCAAAATGCTAATTTAAAGTTCTTTTGGTTTCCTCTTCAAATAGATGGAATTAAATTACATATATTGCTGAGTACAGTGATTTTGGAAGTGAAGAGTGTTCTTGTCTTTCGGTTTTCATTTTTTTCAAATCAACTTCTCCAACAGGACGCGTCTGAAAACAAGTTTCTAATTTTTAATTTCCCATGCTGCATTGCAGTAATCTAGGTAGAGTTTGCTGCTTGGTGTGATGGGAATGCCATACAGACAAAAGTATATGGAGGTTGCTTCGGTCAACAGAAGGGTCACTGCAGGTGATTGTTAGCTGACTAACTTACTGGAACCAAGCAGAAAATGCTTTCATTATATCTTTCATATCAGGAATGGACTTGGTTTGTGTTCCTTGTAAGGGGAGAACAGAACAGAGCTATACTTGGTTTTCCAAGAGGGAAATGAAGGAATGGAGATGTCCCTGCCGCCACTCCAGTTCATTAGCCAAAAACATTACAACTGCAGTTGGGAAGGTCAAGGAGGATGAATTCTCCAAGTGGAAGGATGGCGCAAGGCTAGGACAGCATGTTCTTTTGTTAATTTGAACAAGAACATCTTCTATTAACAGGAATGGTCTTCTATCTTTGGTAAGAACATGGTTAAAATTCAGTCTCCACTCTTCCTTGTCCTTTCTTTTATGAATAGGTCAATGTGTCAGTTATTCCCTCCTAATGCCTCCTGGGTTTGGGAAGTGTTCAAAACATCATTTCTTCAGACTGCAATTAGATTTTGAAATGAACACATGTAAGGGCCTGCCTAGAGATTCTAAGATACTCTATTTTGTCTTGTCCTTTTTTGACCTGCAAGTCTTAATGATACCTCTGATGCCGCTTGGGCTTTGATTCCCAATACATCCTTTCTGGAGATGAAGAAAAGATTTTTAAGTTTTCTTACAAATCTTGAGGTTAGAGAAAAACTCCTCAGGGTTAAATGCTGGAGTACAACAGACCATGAAACACAGTTACTTTTCTTCCCAGCATCTCCTTTCAAAACAAATGCCTCTGTATCTATGTCTATCAAGCAAAGGACCTTCTTAAAAGGAATTCATACACTTCCAGTCCTCCTTTCTTAGCCCAATATCTCCAACCATAGTATCATTAAAATAAATGAGATGCAACTAAAAAAATATGGCTGGGCATGGTGGCACTCACCTGTAACTCCAGCACTCCAGAGGCTGAGGCAGGAGCATTGTTGAGAGTTCGAGACCAGCTTGAAGTGCATAGTGCAACCATGTTTGCAGAAGGCTAAATAGATAAATAAACAAATAAAAATAAGAATATATAAAATAAATGAAAATTAAAAATTTTACTGTTCTCAACCCTGGAATATATATCTATTTTGAACAACGACATATGGTCTTCCTATGCCTCATTCCTATTTTTATTCCTCATTTAGAATTATTAAGCAATATGCTACTGATTTCACTCATCTGCCTTGTTTCTGTCTCCCTTACTACATTGTAAATCTTTTCAAAGTAGAGGCTTTTATCTAACTTTTCCAAAACTGTGTGCGTGCAGTGCCTAGAATAGGTTCTGGTGCCAGTAAGTATTTGTTGAATGAATGTATGAATTTCATGATGGCAAACATTAGCTGCCAGCAATTACTCACCACATTCCTCACACCAGGTTAACTGCTCAGAAATATCAAAGAGTACATGTGACCCCAAAATGAGCCTCATTGTCACCTTTTATATTCAGATAGAAGTTGGCTCAACCTCTACTCCTTGGTAGGAAGATTTAGTTGCTAATTCTCTCAGTTCTTGAAGAGCAGGTAGGCATACCCTCATGGGTGTCACTCACTCTAAAGTCCTACTGGCACAGTCTTCTGTCCTCTAAAGAAGCAAAATTTTGTACATTTTTACTGATACTTACAGAGTTTCAGTGGACATTTAAGGAAATAATGGATGAAACACAAGCAACGGTAATGCACTTTACAGATGAGTTCTCTAACAAATCCTTTGACAAATTTCCCTCCTGCTTGGTCATCCTCTTATTCTTTCCTTTGTCTTCTTGCTGTTCCCCATTGCAGCTTATTTTTCTGCTTAGATTTCAGCTATATATATTCTGGTTTTGGCTGTGGATCTGTGTATTGTATGAATGTATGATCTTATTCAAGCAATTTATTAGGTTCTTTTCAAAGAAGGAATAGCTCTTTTCTATGAAGACCTTTCATGTGAATGGTTAATGTAACAGTTTGATACCATCTGTTAAAAAGAAATGGTAGAAAGAACAAAGAGTTTTTGTGCCTGGGTTTAGTTCTAGCCTGGGAGGAAGAAGAAGGAAATCTAGGATTCATAGCTCAAAAGCTTAACAGACAAGATAGCCAGGAGCTATATACAGTTTCTCTGATGCTCAGTGCCCTAGAGTCACTTTGCAATCCACACTGTGGCATCTCACCCAACTATGGGCTTCCTTCTTTGGCTCTAGAATAATTTTTGAGTTGATTTTCTCAGTTTCCAATTTAATGTCTAATAAATTAGCAAAATTCAGATGCAGTGGTAGGTATGTACTGGAGGTTATTTCTCCATTAAGAATGACTCTGGAAAGAATATGTTTTGATAGATGTTAAACCACACAGCAAATGACTAAAGCATTTCAAGGAAATTTGCTTCCTGATGTGTACAAGTAAATTACGCTGGTAAGTAGTCAAAACTACCTGAAGAAGAGAGTAAAGGAGAGTAGAATAAGTAACAATAAAGAAAACCTTTAGAAGATTTACAGAGATTTATTACATAAAGGGAAAATGTGGGCTGGCCTGATAGTTCAGAGGACTAAAGTGCCTTGTTAGACAGAGCGCAGCCCCGATCCCCAGCTTGCAGTGATGACCCCTCCCCCAAGGTGCACTGAGATGGGGATTGAGACTGGGCGTGGTGACACACACCTATAATCCCAGCACTTGGGAGGCTGAAAACAGGAGAATCACTAGGAGTCCCATCTACATAGTGAGACCCTGTAGGCCCTGTAGGCCCTGGAAGAAAAAAAAGGAAACTGCAAAAAGGGCTTGATAGAATTACACATAATAGAAAATTCTTCCTGATATTATTTCCTTACCTCAGGAATTAATTACAAGTCTGTTTTTCATATTCTCAAATACACAAACATTTTTATTTATATTTGCATTGCTGATTTCAGTTTGAATTGCACCGGGGCCCAATATGAGGACTTCAACGGTGCCAAGTCTTGGAAGTTTGTTGAAGTATGCTCCAAGATGTAACACCTTGTCACTTAGAGGATATTTCATACATCCTTGTAAAAATGCGTTTTCCAGTGTTTTAGCATAAAGATAGATAGATGGACAGACAGATAAGTATTTCAAATGTATATGAAATAAATCCCAAAGTTATTGATTTTATTGTTCAGTTTTTTAACATTATTTTGTTTGATTAGTACAGGTCTATTTGTGGTAAGTTCTCTCATTTTTCTTTGATTTATTGTTAAACTAAAGATTTTTTTGACAACTAAATTTACTTTTTTTCTGAAGTTTTTTATTTTAATGATATAATTAATTTTTATTTTAAGGAGAATCAAAAAAGAAGAAAATAGGGGTGGGTTTAAAAAAGAAGAAAACATTGAAAACAATACAGAAGTTCAAAACAAGGAATCAACAGTGGTTATTATATTGTATATTGCTATCTTTAAAGTTGTTTAGATTACAAGATAAAAGCATGTAAAATTGTTCAAAAAATTAAGCATTACTTGTTCCCTACAGTAAACCAAAAGAAAGTAATAATACAACTATCTTAGCTAATATATCTATATCTATATTTATATATCAATTTTCTTTCTGAGTATTTTGAATCTATTGCTAAGCTACCTTTTATTTCCCAGACTCCTCATGAATAGTTACAACCCATCTAATGTTCATCACTTTTTTTGTAAACTCTTCTCTTTGACTCCCTATTTTGGTCTTTCAATATAGTTTTTTTTTTTCTCCAGTTTCTATGTTTGCACGGTTTTACTTAATGCTACTGGTGTACATTTTGATCCCAGGATTTGTGTTTGCAGGTCTAATTTTAAATTCTTTCCACCTTATCTTTTCAAGTTGATGTCATTCCAAGTCTTCTTCTATGTGCTCAAGGCTTAATTGCTGTTACTTACTTTGATTTTATTATTATTATTATTATTATTATTATTATTATTATTATTTCAAGTTCAGCATGTCCTAACTGCAGAACTGATGCTGGCATCTGCTCTTAGGGAAATTTTCCCCCTATACATTTTATAAACACTGAAATACAGGGTCAAATGGTAAAGAAGCACTCAAAAAATCTGTATTTGAGGATGAACAATTTAATGAAATAAGGCAAGGCATCCCCCAGAGATAAGTCGTTGGTCGATCACAGTTAAAAAATTGAGAAGAAACGAGTACTTTTTAAAAAGTAAAGAGGCAGTGTTCTGGGTTTTTTATACACAAGAATTCAATATCTATAAGAATAACAAGCAGGAGGAATTCACTTATTTTTCAACATTGGTTGAGTTTTTGTTAAATGATTGTTCAAACATTGTGGGAGATAGTTCAGGGGTCTTACCTGCTTTGTGGTTGACAGAAATCTGAAAGAGTAAGAGTTTGAATAATTTTGGAAAAGTCCCCGGAGCAGAAGAGATGGTTTGCTACACTAAGAAAAAAAAAAAAAAAAAAGATTATTTTGACAAGAATGTTGGACAAAAAAGAGTTAAGATTGGAAACAGGTATATGGAGCGCAGAGAATCCACTAGCTTTGAGCTCGAAGGCTAAGCCTTTAGTGTTCTGATGAACAAATCAAAAGGGATGTTGATTAAGGCTTAGTGAAAATCAGTGTTAATATTTAATTATTCGGCCAGTCTTGCTTACCTATATCTATTAATCTGAAAAACATATTTGATGATGAAAGCATGTAATACAACAACCATTGTTAATTTTTTATTCTTGTTTTGAAATTCTATACCAAATGTGCTGTTGTTTAGTACTCTGTTTCTCATTTTTTCCTGTTATTTGTTTTTACTCTTTAAAATAAAGCTTAAAAATAAGTAAAGAAAAGGGGAGTGCATTGAAATGCAGGCTCTGGCTCAGTAGGTTTGAGGCATGTCACTTTTGCACAATTTGCCATCATCGAAGGGGTACAGTTTCTATTTCCTGGGGGCAGGCTGTGAGAAGCAAGAGCATAAGGAAACTATCAAGTGCTCATCATATGCCCAGTGAACCAAAGTCAGATCTTATACACCGGTAATATTGGAATAGGAAAGTTGGATCTCAGCCCTTTTACTTGTGACTCTAATAAAACTTTAAGTTACCCAGGAAGCTTGTTAGCCTTTAGATGCCAAGTCCAACTTACGTCTTCAGTTTTTAGGATGTAAGGCCCTGGCCACTAGAATGTATACAACTGTGCATGTGATTCTAATGTACAACAAAACTTGATAGCTACTGCAACTAGGCACCAAGGTACTAAGTTGAGTTTGCACCTTGTATCATGAAAGGATGAGAAGGCTTGTGAAACAGCCTGAAAAAGAGGGCTAAAAGCAAAGGCTGCTTCTGCTACCTTTGCAAGCTTAGAGATGCCACTCCTTCATTAGATCCTAATCCACATCCCAGATATGGAGTTGAAGCTGCAGCCATTCCCATTAGGATGATTTTGTTCAAACACTGATTTGGAAGAAAACCACTTATGTGCCTGCAGGTACATTTTAGGTTTGATATATATGATAGTTGAGTTTCTAAATCACAGATGAGAAAGTGATTCTGTAAAAGTACAAGAAGTTTCTAGCATTTCCAGAGCACACTAAATAAGATGTAGAAGCCTGAGGAGTCCACTGAAAGATAAAGAAGGGTCATTTTCACACAAATATTCTTGGCTTAAAATTTGCAAGGGTTCTAGAAAGCAAACAAAAATTTCCTCCCAGAAATTGTTTCCTTGACTTTTTCAGTTCGTAAAGAGGCTACCAAGTATTTAAAAAAAATTTTTAAGAATTGATGATGAAGAGGGTGCCTAAGGAGAGTCACATGGAGAGAAAACATTCTCTCAGGCTTTCACAGAGAGCAAATTCGTCAAGCAATGGCCATGACTCATCCACATGGCTGACACTGACAAAGTACAGGGCTTCAGGGTAAATCCTGAGGGGTTTTGACTTACCTTATCACATACAAAAGTTACAGTTCTTGTTATATAAGTCTTGCTTTATCTTGGTCTTAACCATTCAGCAGAAAAGCATAAAAATAAAGTACAAAAAGTAAAGCCAAGAGATATAAATAAACTGACAAAAAATGGATTCACAAAAAAAGTCAAGCCATATTAATATACTGAGCTGTAAAAGGCTCAATTCAACAATTTCTGACATTTTCCGCCTTATGGATAACCCACTACTACTATGCACTACTGGACTATATTGGAATATTTTGCTGAATTCAAGCACCCACAATATTTAAATGACAATGGAATGCCCTTCTCTGACAAAACTAACCAAAAAAGGGGGATACAAATGAACGACCATTTTGTATCTGTATACTCAAAATAGGATACATATACAGCTGCATTCTCTTAATTCAATGAACAGAGAGATTATTCTAGTAGTGCTCATAGACAGAATATCATGTCTGCATATTGTACAGTGAATAACCACTAAGACAACAATATGCAATGTATTAATTACTGATTGCATGACGTAATTTCTGGCTTACAGAACATTTGTTTTCCCTGGAGGCTGATACTGCCCACCACCTTGGTGGTGCGTAGTTAAGGGCTGAGAGTTTTCACACCTTCTCCATGCTTCTTCCTCTTTCTTCTTCCTCATCCTATTTGCCGGGGTGGTACTTAACATTGTGCTTTAACTTTGCTTTTCCTAATATCATTTTTTTGATGAAGACAAATGCACAAATGTGCTAGTAATTGTTTTTTTTTTTTTGTGCTAGTAACTGCCTCATTGTTTCTCAATAAAATTATTTTAAAAAATTACTAAGAAACAGGTCAGCACATAAAATATATGCATATAGACACACACATAATTCCAATGTAGCACAGCAGTTTCTGCTGTATTTAGCTTTGTTTTCATTTAGGCAGCTGGTCTTGTTGTTGTGTGGATTTGCCTCACAGAGATGTTGTTGGGGCAACCTAAAAGGAGATTAGGAAACCATAGATGCTTGTCATCGGCTCCTTAGTGATCTTATCTGGGGCAGAAAAAAGCAGAGAAGAAGGCTAGAGATTACACAAAACTCTGCAAGAGTCATTGCACTATTAGTGAAGCAGCCACTCGGAACAGGACTTACCCCCATCAGTAGAATGCAATTCCACAAGAAATCAAAAAGTTAAAGGAACCCACCCTTCAGGTAGCACCAATGCTGCAATGGGAGAACTCCTCCCAAACTGGGCTTATCATGTCAGCAGCAGACAACTGCACACACATTCCCAGGTGCTTACCCCTCTGGGATCCTCTCGACTCAGGTTCACTGTGTGCTGGCACAGGATGGCCCCATAGGCCTGTCATATCTTGTACGTGCTGCCTGATTACTAATGAAAGATAGGCTTGGCTCTGTATATGTGTCCTTTGGTGACTTTGACAGGAATTGGGTCATTGTTGTTGATATTTTTTTCCTGAGTTTCTGTCCTGGCCCTAAGATATTTGTGTAAAATCTGTTGGCCCAGTTAACTACTTCTATACTTGAGTAACTAGATAAAACAAATTGGGTATATTAGTTTTCTGGGATAACATTTTTTTTAAAAAACTTCATTTTAATTGGCATGACTTTATTTCTGGCTTACAGAACATTTGTTTTCCTTGGACGCTGATACTGCCCACCACCTTGGTGGTGCATAGTGTAGGGCTGAGAGCTTTCACTTCTTCTCCATGCTTCTTCCTTTTTCTTCATTCTCATCTATTTGCCAGGGTGGTACTTTACATTGTGCTTTAACTTTGCTCTTCCTAATAGCAATTTTTTTGATAAAGACAAATGCACAAGCATCACAGGCAACCAGGAATAACTGGGTCTTCAGATCTTTATACAAAAACTTTCTAATTTCATTAAAACACATAAACCAAATCATTAAGATATGTAGATACCACAGAT
This sequence comes from Octodon degus, assembly GCF_000260255.1. NCBI lineage: Eukaryota > Metazoa > Chordata > Mammalia > Rodentia > Octodontidae > Octodon > Octodon degus. The sequence goes on from NW_004524636.1 coordinate 10,349,373, forward strand.
GATGGGAACTTGTATCCATCTCAGCATTTCAGCCAATAGATTTCAGAAAGAAAACAGCACATACACTACTGGTCTGAGGTTGCCACATAAGATTCATGCACTCAGGAACACAATGATCTGCAAAAACTTATATTTGAACTGTCTAAAATTCCAATGTAACTTGGCAACCAGTGCCATCGTGTGATGACATGGACAGTTCCAGAGAAACATGCCATTAGGCTATTATATCATTGTGTGAACATCAGAGTGTACTTACACAAGGATGATCTCAATATCACTAGCCAGCGTATAGCAATAGTACCACTGTCTTGTGTGGGGGCCACTGTGGACCAAAACACTCTTCTGTAGCACATGGCTCACTAAATGTGTGACTCTGAATTCTCTAAGGGTCTTGAATCTGATAATAGAACCATCATCAAGTGTTACTTTGCCATCACTTATAATATAACAAAATATCAATATCTTTTTCTTTCCTCCTTTTTCACAGAAGGCATGTAGGATACCTGTGTTGTTAACTCCGGCATTCATTAAAATTCTTCACTCCTGTAAACCAATCAACTTCAGTGTCAATTCTTTTTAAATCAATTCTTTTCCAAAGGGCTTATTTCAGATTCAAACTATTCAAGCACTTCTTTTAGCTCTATACCAAAACTACAATTTCTTGGAAATATGATTGTGTTAAATGCAAGGAAGGAGGTGCAGAAGATACTGGGGATCAAAACCCTGAAGATATATGATATTTTCCCTGACTTGTGGCTGAGGAAGCTGCAGGTCTGCATGGTAACAGCTTCCATGTCTGAGGAGGACTGTTAGAGTCTTGGCAATGGACTTGGCATTCTGCTTTTGTCTCTGTCACCTATCTCTTCTTTAAACCTTCAGTTAGGTAAACAGATGGGTATATGTTTGTATAAGATCTTAATTAGGTAGTAAATAGGAGTTGGTTATTATAGAATAAAATGTTGAAATTATATCCAATATAGTATTTGTTCCCTGTTAACTCTTCTGGTCATGACAGTTGGGGTAATCACTGCCTCAGAAAAATGTCAGTCCCCCAGCAAGAGCAAAGATACAATTGCCTCCACAACTCTGGCTGAGGTTTCAAAATAGACAGCATGGTGGTGGCTTGATAGTAAACAGTAAATATTTAGGTAACAAATAACTCTTTTAGAAGACCATGGTTTGTAGCATAATGATTTCCATCTTATAAATAAACACCATTTTATTTTCACTATGTCAGCATGACACAGTTGGTTCTCAACTTCGGAAATAATGCACACAGGTACTTTGGTGAAAAGTATGATTGTTCAGAGCACTAAAAGTGAGATTTTATTTTTTAACTTTGTAAAAAAGATGCAAAGATGCATGGTGAGAGATAGTATAGTTTCCTGACACTTAGCAAGGATATGAAAACTTTCCTTGACCAAACAGAAGACTGTGGAGTGAGTCCAAGAGTATGGAGCTAATGAAATGCCCTGCCCGTCTGCCCTTGTGGGTTTGGTGAGATGATGGAAACTGGTAGGAAGCACTCAAATACTATTCTCTTTCCACTTTGAAATTCTCTGAGGGTTTCATCAGAGTAAAAAACCTGTTTGTCACTTGAAGGCAGAGGATGGACCTTGACCTCCCTAAGATCTCAGCTTGAAAGGCACTCTCAACATCCTGGTCAACAAGGTAAAGTTGGAATATTGACTAGGATGTGCATGTCACTGTCAGATGCCTGAAAGACTGCCGCTCAGGACTGCCTGCCATGAAAGGACCTTGCTACTTCCCCTTTTGTCCTCTCCTGTCTGTCTGAGAGTTAGAAGCCTGTGAATTGCATTGTCCCGACCACTTTCCTTGAAAAGCTTGAGCTTGTAGCTTGCCAATGAGAAGTCTGGAGTGAGGCTTACCAGTCAGAATGTAGGGCTTCCACCATGGTGCATTACCAGCAGGGGGGCTGGATCCAGCACTCAGCAGGTCAGACAACAGCCAGGTGAGTGTTCCTTTAGGATCCTCCTCACACTCACCTGTTTCAGTTCTACAGGTGCATCCTCCACCCAGTGGCTATCTAGTCACTGTCTTTACATTTACCATGACCAAAAGTCATCGTCCCTAGAAAAAGACTATTCTGTACTGGTCAAGTCAAGCTGGTAAATCTTTGAAAAGTATTAATATGTCTATAAAGTTGCTAACAAAAAAGTCATCTTGTAACCATATATGCCGTACACCCCTAGAACTACCCTTGGATTTAGTTCTGGCCAAATGGCAAAGGTTGTTTATGGTTGATTCTTCTTAACCGAATCAGAGCACTGGTGGTTTTCAAGGTTTAAGGAGAGTTCTTTTCTGTTCTTTGCCTAACATGATCATTCGTTCCTTCTTTCCTTGATTTAGTCACCCACTGTTCATGGCAGCATTGTGTTTATGCTGAGGAACCAGACATTCCAGGCTTTCAAGCAGTGTGTATTCTAAAGAAGAGGAGATATACAGGTCAAATAGGAACTCAAGTTGTGAGACCATAGTGTTACTATAGTGCTAATATAGGTGCACTGATGTCATATAAGAAAGACTGGCGTATGGTCATTAGAGAAATGAGCTTGGAGAAGTCAAATGCAAGCTGGAATGAGTTGCTCCACCTCAAGACCCTTCATAGGCAAAGGACATGAGCAGTGAGTGCGGAGCTTTCAGTGAATTGCCATGATGCTGGCATGCCATGCCCCTTCAGCTCTACAGAGACTGCAGTAGTCCCAAACCTGCTCACAGCACCTGATCTATGGCCCAATTAACTGCTCAAGGAAAAGGATCAGGAAAGCAAACATCAGGTATTGGCCGAAACAGGCCATTGAAGTGAGAGAAGTGAAGTTTAATGAAGCCTTAGAAGCCTGTGAGCACACAGACGAAAAGCATGTCAGTCAGCAGTAGCTTGTGGGTGGACACACAGGTTAAGCAGTAGAAAAATAGTTCTGACTGGAGCAGCCCAACACTCAGAGGAGTCCTATGAAGAATAATAGGTCTGATGTCAAATCACTTGACAACACTTGTATTATCTGTAACATGTGGGTGTACACAACATGACTTTTCAAGTGTCATCAGATTTATCACAGAGGAAACATGAATGTCAGCAATTCAAGGTAATCAGAAAATAAAGTTCTTCTTTGATGTGCGCAGATATTGAAAAGGTATACTTGTGCGCAGATGTTGAAAAGGTATACTTGATTGAAGGACAGGCATTTTCTGTTGAAAAAATCTTAAACTTCGTACATAAAAATACAGACTGTCTTTGACATGTGATGAGGCTACATCTAGATAAGCTCATTATAAATTTTAAAACGTAATTTTAAAAGGCATTTGATGGGTCTGCATTCATACAACAGCCAGCTGAATTAACATGGTAGCAGTCCAGCATGGTGTGGGATCTTTGCTGCGTCTAGACTAGCTTTGACCTTCTTCCCCAGGTTAACCTCAGCTTTCTCTTTTGTTTTTCATGCACGTTAAGCCTTCCCCAATCAGCACCTGTTCCCATACCATAGTACCAATGCAAATTCCAACCCAACCCAGCCCAACAAATTCTTCATCTCCCTGCCTCCTCTTCTGAGAGTTCTTGCATCTCTCCTGTAGCCCTATTGTAAATTAACAAAGGCTTCCATTACCTCTTCTCAGCTTCCGATTCACACCTGAGAAAGGAACCTTATAGCATTTAGTATTCCTTACCTATAAAACAAGAACTCCTAGCCTTGCCTCGCTTAACTTTCTTCTGAAAAAGTATTATATTAGCCTGCAGTTGGCCAAAACTGTTTCACACAAAACATACAAAAAGTATGTAATATCTCATGTAATTTATGGAATGTTGTTCTGAAAGTGAAACCCAGAATGAATGTGTAGACTCACTCTTACACCATTGTAAAGTAGAAAAACCATTCAGTCAAACCATTCTAACTCAGGGATTATCTGCATCATTTTAGTTTTTCAGACATATTGTACAAATAATAATTTAAAACACATTTGTTCTTGATGTTCAAGAAGCTCAGACTAAGGAGCCAGGGAGATGGCAAGCACAAAGGCCTGAGTTCAATCCCCAGTTCCACCAAAAGAAAAAAAAAAAAAGCTCAGACTAAGCAATTCATATATCTACAGGAGTTTCTTACAAAGTCATTTATTTATTCTTGCTCAGCCAAAGCTGTATCTCTTTCTCTATTAGGCCTATAGCCAGCAAGAAAGAATCCAACAGTCCAACACTGAAGGAGGAAAATTTCAGTTTCTGAACAGCAATCCAACTAGTTAGTTCAATAAAATGACTAGAATTTCAAATAATATAAAAGGTTGAGTTTCTTACCATAGATATTTTTGAACCACCAGCCAAATTCACCTGGTTAGAGGCACTGCTCCAAGGCACCACAGATTGACCAAGCAAGAGAAATACATAGTGTGAAACTCTTTCACACACATTAGGATAGAAAGAATTTATCACATATGCTTGTCTTCCCCACACACTGAAAATGAATAAATCTCTTCAGTATTTAGATCATATAAAGAAATTCAAAGGAGAAATATGCTAAATTCCAACCTTCCTAAGCCTGTGTTACTATGTGTATTACAAAAGGTCTAAGAGCTTTTAGTATAGAAATATTCCCTGTTGCCATGTGCTTCCATGATAACTTGGAGAAAAGTTGCTTAGATATTTAATGACCACACTGAGCACAATGGAGAAAGAGGGAAGACCATGCCTTGCACTATAGAACCCACACTAATGGTGACAATGAGCTGAAAAAGACTCTGGATTACACAAGGTGGACTGATGGATTCATTTTATAGTCCCGAAGTGAAATGAAATGAAATAACTATCTTCTCAAAAGAATGTCATGTATAAGTTGGACACATCAGGCACTGTGCACAGGCTGATCTGAAGACTCCCCCTAGTCAACTTCCAGCTAAAACTCCTTGATCGGGTCACCCTTTTATATTAACACATTCCTACAAAGTTCCTCTTTCTAAATGTTTCCAAAGAGTTTCCAACATTTTAAAGAATACCATCTTGTGTGTCAGAAGTTAATTCTGAGCATTAGCAGTAGGAAGCTCTGATTTTCATACTTTGAACCATTCTTCCCAGCCTGGAAGTATTCATGGTCTTCTCTGGCCAGAAGCTCTCCAGCAAAGCATCTGTCCAGGACACGGCTTGTTGTGATTCAATCCAGAAGGGAGGTCAAGCGGAGCAGCAGTAGGATGGAGGCTAGAGTTTCACCCAGGTGGTGGCTTTGGCCTTGGGTCACTTTCTTCCTAGGGAAGGCATAGAAGCAAAAACAGTAAAACAGCAATGATATCAACACCGAGAAAGTAGGGTAGCTTCTAGGAGGAATTGGAAAAGCACAAGAATGCAGATTTCCATCAAAGAGAAATGCCAATGAAGATGGAAAGCAAAGATGTTAGAGATTCTTGCTAATGGAAAACCATCTCAGAAATTGAATATAAGCCCTGGTTTTGGTTTAAAAAATAAATTAGAGGGCAAGGAATACTGTTCAATAGTGAGCAGTGCCTGCTTGGAAAGCATGAGATCCTGAGTTCGATTCCCAGTACCTACAAAAAAATAAAATAAAAAAAGGAAAGCAGGCATTTCATATTTCAACAGAGTTCTTCCTCAAGAAATGAATAATATAGGAGTTATTTTTACTGTGGTCTGAGAACCATAATTTTCCAACTGTAAAACCAGCAATTGGCTTAATGTCTTTTACAAGAAAAAGTTGTAAATCTTTATCAAAATTGAAAATATTTAAAAAGCAGGAAAGCATGAGGAAATTTTTTTAGACATTGACTTTTGAGAGACTTCTGCATCATGATCTTGGACTAGATGCCAGGATAAGTTGGGATTAGAACAGAGACCTCTTCTTTCATGCATAAATCCATTGGATCAATTTAAATTGGCATCACAAGGTCCAAGACCTCTAAGCAGATCACTCTGCAAAATTCCAAAGGAAGTGACTTTTCTTCACCTACTCTGATAACATGCCAAACATCATAAGGCACCATGCTCCTATTCCTCTGATGTACTTGACTTTTGCAGGGAAAGCAAGAGTATCATCTCCTCAAAAAGTAATCTTGAATGTGCAGTTAGTTCATTATCCAGCAAGATACTGGGAAGAGTAGTTTGCAATCATTAATCTTGTCTTTAACCCTACAGGCCATGCCAAAGACAACGACAAGCATAAGGAATAAATGTCTTGAAGATAATGAGCAAAAGTTCAAATGCAAGAAGTGATTTTATGAAGTCATTTTAGTTTTGGGGAAAATCATTCTTTCTCTAGAACCACATACCTACTTGTCCTAATTTTATATCCAATCATTAGTACACAATCTCTAAAGAAATGCTTAGAATTTCTAGTTGAATAAACTCACTACTTATTTCTTAAATGTTAATGTTTTGGCTAAGCGAATATGTTTAAATCTCAGAGAGTAGAAAATAGCCTGTCTTTGTCTGAGGAATGCTGTTGTTCCTGCCAC
>NW_004524636.1:10357091-10375236 GCF_000260255.1 Octodon degus
TCTCTGTCTCTGTCTCTGTCTCTCTCTCCCTGTCCCTGTCTTCCCCCCCACCCTCTACCCCATCTCTCGCCTCCCCATGGCTGTAGTGTCTTCTGTTGCCCTCTCTTCTTTTAACTTTCTTGTAGCATTCAGTTGGAAGCTCAGACAAGCTGGAATCATGCCTCCAGGCGCTTTGGGTGTAAACTAAACAACCTTTGCTAGACAAGAGGTTCTCCAATGGAAAATTCACAGACTCTTGGGGTCATTACAGGGTAAGACTCCTTTCTCTGGCGTGCAAGTGAACTGGGTGAAAGGAAAGAAATCCTTTCATTGCCTGGAGGCAATCCTTTATTGGCTAGAGGGTGCCCAAAAAGAGAAACCAGAGACCCTAGAGGTGGAGACAGAGGTTGGAGCTTTTATGGGATTGGGCTAGGGGTGGAGTTTACAGTGATGCCTAAGGTGCTGATTCTGGGAGGTTTGGTGTGCATGAAAATCAGGAAAGGAAGTCTCTGTTAACCCTGGGAGAAAGAATGGAAGACAGTCTAGGAGCAACTCATCCTCTTTCTGGGATCCCTGCACAGTGCTGACCCATGATCATGATGACCTGGTAGACCATTGCATGGGTACAGACCATCAATTGGAAACTAGGAACAAGCAAAGCAGGGAGTCAGGGACTGAGATTTCTATTTCTATCATGTTTTCTGGTGATTATGCTTGGAATACAGACCCCAAACTAGGTTATGTGATGGCCCTTCAGTTGATGTATTCATTCTTCTAGCATGACACCCATGCAGCCATGCCCTTGTGTTATGCTAGGTTGCATGACACATATCTATATAAAGTTAAGTGTAGACATTCAGGGAGTATATTTAATAAGATGTTACAGGAGCTTGAAATACTAGAATCATAGTGATGTTCTAATTATCAGTGGATTAATCCATGAATGAGGTCATGGGTGGAAGTGCTTTTAGGAGCTGAGGCCGTGTCAGAAGATTTCAATCACTGTGGGCATGAACTGGAAGAGTATGATCTTGTCCAAGTCCAAGGCTCCCATCCTGACTTTCTTATTCCTGGCTCCCAAGGGGTTTCCTCTGCTGGGTTGTTCTGTTATGCAGTTTCCACTTTGGAGTCAGGTGACCATGGACTGAGCCAAAGTAAACCTCATTTCCTTTATATTGCGGGTGTTGAGCATTGGGTCCCAGTGAAAGGAAAGTTACCCAAACAGCTAGAATCATAGGAATTAAGAATTGTATGAATGTGCAGAGTGAAAGAAAGGTGCTGACCAGCAGGAAATAGAGGTCAGAGTTGGTGGGCATAGGAAATCAGTTGGTTTCTAGCCATGGCACATTTAGGTGTCTGTGAAAGGAGTCTCTGGTTTTCTTTTGCACAGAAGGGAGACTCCAGCTGACAACACTGTATAGTATATTTCAATTAAACAGAAGACAGAATATTGAATGTTCTCTTAAGAAAAAATGGTAACTATTTAAGAAGATTAAGATTTCATGTAAGGACATGGTCATTACCCTTACTTGAGCATTACACAATGTATATTTGCTTGTGCTATGATACCTCTAACACAGGGAGTAAAATCTATCTCTTGCTTTAGATCCTTCTTACTTCCTATTGCTCCTTTCTGCTGCCTTCCTCCTCTGAGAAAACTTTCAGAGAAATTTCTCAGCTTCGGAGGAGTCTAGGTGATTGTGCTCATCTAGAAAACCAGTGAAACATCTTTATTTAAAGATCTGCAATTCTAACACAATCTCCAAGATCTCTAATGCTATGCTAGGTAATATGCTCCCAAGATGCAGAGATTATGGTGTGGGCCTCTTTGAAGGCACCTTTGCCTACCACAAGGAACTAGAAAGTCTGCACTTAGCAAAACTGATATAATTTTTCCACTAAAAATGTTATATATTAAAGAGATGTTTAGATATGAATTAAATTTTTAACGTGTAAAATGATGCATTATTAAGTATATTGAGGGCTGGTGAGACAGCTCAGTGGACTAACATGCCTGGTTAGGCAAAGCACAGCGACTGTGGTTCAGTCCTCACACCTGCCTTGACGGCCTTGCCTCTGGGGAGCGCTGAGACAGCAATTGAGTCTGGGTGTGGTGGCATGTGCCTGTAATCCAGTGCTTGAAAACAGGATGATCAGTATGAGTCTGATCTATGTAGTAAGAGCCTGTAGCGCCTGTAGACCCTGTCCTAAACTCATTTTTAAAAAAGTATATTGAAATCTCTAAGGGTTGTTCAGAGTGTAAATGATTCAGCGGATAAAAATGAGAAGTGATATGGTCTGTAGAGAAAAGAAATATTTCCCCAAAGGCATGATAATGGAATCGAAATGTAAATGATGAGCAGGAGCTACAGCCAGGGGGAAAGTAGAGGGAGAGCTTGGCAGGAGGAAGGAATGGCTCAAAAGTCTCATGATGAGCGTGGAGCAGAAAACTGAAAGGAAAAAGGAGGAGTTGCTGGAGCAGGGAGAGAAAAGGATATAATAGGAAAAATGATGGCCAGAGGGGTGAAATCACAGAGTTCTTGTCTATACATGAAGACAATTAGGAAGACACTTGAGGGTTTTCAGCAAGGGAATGCCATGTTCAACTTTTAATTTTTATTTGGTTATTTTCATTGGAATTTAGAGAAACCACTGTGGGTGTTATTAGAGTTACAGTGTTAGGGGTAGTTCTGTAAACCCAAAGATAATAGGGATTTTAGAATGAGTGCTGATTGTAAAAACAGAGGAAATTAAATGATTTTAGGAGATGCTTAGGAGGCTTAACCAAGATTCCTTGGCTTCTTTTAAATGCTAATATGAAATTTTTAAAAAATGAGATGCATAAAGTACTAGTAGCCCACAATCACAAAGGAAGAACATGGACAGCACTGACTAAAGCCAAAGAAACAAGTGTCCACAGCCCTGTCGTCATGGTCCACTGCAGTGGGTTCATGCCCAGGAAAGCAGCACACCACCCAAGGGTGAGGCTAGGGCAGGAACAGGAGGACACCTGGCAGCCATTTCATCTGCAGTTATACAACCCTTATTAGTTAAGTCACTCTCTTGTTTATCCTTGAAAAACATTAGGTCAGAGATGAAGTCCTAATAGTAGAAGAAGTTCCTTTAATTTTTTTTGGTGGGGAGGTCTATTTCTCAGAAAAATAAGAAGAATGTTATTCTGAGAAGGTAGAATAAGGGGCTGGGGAGATAGCTCAGTGGAATAAGTGCTTTCCTGGCAAGCTCAATGTCCTGAGTTCAATCCTTGGTACAAAAAAAAAAAAAAAAAGGATGAACCTTTAGGGTCCAGGAAGATGGTTCAGTAGTATAAGCACTTCCCTGGCAAGAGCAAGGGCCTGAGTTCAATCCCTGGTTCCACCAAAAAAAGATAAAGAAAAAGAAAAAAAGAAAGTAGAACAATAAATGTTCAGTACAAAATGCCAAGCTGCCACGGTACAGACACATCCAGAATATGGACCAGAATATGGAACTGCTGTCCAAAATGATTCCTATTTTTATGGCTTCAGTGTTTGCATGAGAGATGGCCACATCACGGGTTGTGGACCATATCCTGTCTGCTCCCTGTAGTTGTAAATAAAGGTTTATTGCAACAGAACAGCACTCATTTTTACGTACAGTCTTTGGCTATTTTCATTCCAAAGTGGCAGAACTGAGTAGTAATGATAGAGATGGAACGTCCCACGGGCCTGAACTATTTCTTATATTACCTTTATAGAAATGGTTTGCCAGCTTTTAATTGGGTTGGGTAGATACAAATTTCAAGAGAAATATCAAGTCTAGAAGGAAAAACACACATGTGGTTTTGGACAGGCTGAGTTCAAGCACTTTTGAGCTATCCAAATTGGAACACAGGATTCATGTTTGGATATTTGAAGTTCATATTTCTTAAAATAAACAGCTCAACTAAGAATTTAGTTATTTCATGGGCCCTTCAGAAATGACTTATTTTCTAGCCATGGTCACAAGTTACCATTACCACCAATTTTAAACCAACTTCATCAACTCATAATAATTCACTCAAAGAACAGGTTTTGACAGCCGGTAAGCAATAATATCTCTTTTTTTGACAGACAATTGGCAAGAGCTTCATTCCAGTGGAAGAACTGAAAGCGAACCCATTCATCACAGTCTTGCCCACACAATCATGTTTCTGTAACTAAATTCAACCCACTTTCTTCAATCTCATAAAGTTTAGTGTGAAATCAATCTGCTCTTTTTGGAGATGCTTCATCTACGTATCATAACCACCCCCCTTTTTAATGTATTTAGTACAGGGTCTACAGGTTCTGACTATGTAGATTGGACTCAATAGTGATTCTCCTCTTTTCAGCCTCCCAAGTGCTGGGATTATAGGCGCACACCACCGCACCGAGTCTCAGTCACTGTTTCACCATGCCCCAGGGATGGGACTGGCACGGCATGCCAGGGATCGAACCCCAGCCGCTGAGCTCTGCCTAAGCAGGCACTTCAGTCTGCTGACCTATCGGACCAGCTCATAACTCCACTGTAATGAAGTAATAAATTCAGCTCTGTGTTTCTGTTCATAAGTGGTAGTTTCTTCTTTTGCTGCAGTCTAAGATGGTTTTCAAATGTGAATGTGCTAAGTGCATAGATATCTGTGGCCATAGGAAAAGAAGTGACTACTGAAAGAAAAGGCACTGAAAAATCAAGAGTGGCTACTATGGAGTAAGATAAATGCCAACATCTAATGACTGTTTAGGGGACGAGAAGCATGCAAAGGAGACAGTGAATAGAACTAAATGATATTATAAGAGACAAAAAGACACACACGTGTGTGTGTGTACACACTCCCACAGTGAGGTACTGGTTAGGGTGGGGAGGACGGTGCTTCCCAGGGTTGGTCTTGTTCTCCACAGACTTCCTACCTCCAAAACTCTGAGCTAAATAAACCTCTTTTCTTCATATGTATCAGCCTCAGACATTTCATTGTAGCAGAGGAAGTAAGCTGAGATAAATACTGTGCATACCTGTAGAGAGTTAAAAAAAAAAAAAACTGGAAAGAGTTTGACTTTGGAACTGAGGTGCTATTGAATTTGGAACATAGTACCAGAAATCTGATTATGAGTTAAAATGTTAATTGAGAGAGATCCAATAACATATAATAGGTTGAGCACAATGTCTTTGTTTCTGTACCTTAATATGTGAGAGTAAAGAAGTAGCTATTTACACAGCTCAAAGATTCCCTACAGGGGCATCTGTCAGATATTTCTTCACAAGAGTACAGTAGATGATTGAGTTCACATCAATTTTTAAGATTATCAGGATTCTGAAGATATCAAACTCTCAGTAGGACACAAAAGTTTGGAAGCAGAGAGTAGGCTATGGACCAGTAGAAAAGAGTGAAAGGAGTGGGTTGAAAGAAAAGAGTGTGAGCAACAGACATCTCAGTCAGAAAGCCTGTGTATAAAGAGCAAAAGAAGAGAATAATGTAGAAACAATTATGACTAGCAACTGGAGAAGTAGAGTTTGAAGTTTCTCAGCCAGTACCAATGTCCTGTGTGTGGTCTGTGAAAGGCAGCTCAAGGGGAAGGACAGAGACTTAGAAAGCAATTGACCAGGTTGATCTCTGAACCTAGTGAGAATGGCAGGAGGGAGATACTGATGTTTGAGGAACAACGGAATGGGAGAGCTACCGGTGGGGACCTCAAAAATGTATATGCCCTAGAGTAGAAGCCTATAGGCCCTAGAGTGGAAGTCTATAGGCAATGCAATATATCAATCCCTTCTCAACATGTTTAAATTTCCCCAGTTTCTTGATTGCTAAATAGAGTTGTCTAGCCAGACCACCAGAAGAATCCAGTGTCACTAAAAAGCAAGTGTACTAGGTTAAAAACAGTTGCCAAAAGAAATTATCTTGAGAAAAACACTGGGGATGTTGCAACAGATAGGAATCCAACTCAGCCATAAAAATGTACCTGCCCATATTCCTGAAGCCAAGATAATACCAGGATGGGCCAACAGAAAGCAATCATGACAACAGCACCAAGTCAAACAGAATAGCTCCTTTTCATTGCAATTTTTTATATCTATGTATGCTGGAGGATAGGAGAACTTAAGCACGATCAATGGAAAGTGGTGGAAGGCAGGGGCTGCCTCCAGGCTACAGGAGGGGACCAATGCAAAGCTTGCTCCAGATCAATGTAGCTCACTTATCTTAGTGGAGAAAACCTATCTTGATGGAGAGTATGACCTTCACCATGGACTGCTCTTTTACATATGTGTATGACAGCATGGAAGCCTTTGCCATAGATGTTCATGTTATTTTTAGAACATATTTCTCACTAGGCTCCCTCCTTCTGTATCAAATGTTGACTGATTTTTGTCCCCGCTGTGTATCGCAACATGAAGATTCCTTTTGTTTATTATTTCCCTCTTCTGTCTCCTGATCTTCATTTCCCTTTCTTTAAAGACAGGCTCTGTCCTGGCAAATTCTACCTCCAAGCTTGTAGCCCATTTGCATTTTCACTGCCTCTTCCTTATATGCACTTTAATATGTAAACAAATCTTCAGGATGCCTTTGAATGAAAAGGAGTTGAAAAGTGCTTTCTGCATTCTTCCAATCTTCTTCAGCCACAAGCTCTAAGTATCCACTGCCTGTTCACAGAAAGTTATTTTGGAGAGCTAATTCAAGGCCATTGTGAAACGTCAGTGGCTATACACAGATTTTCTTACAATTTAAAAGCATGTACAAAACAATACCAGCAATAAAGTGGAAGAAAAGCTTTACAAATTGTATCTAAAAATTACATTGAATGGGCAAAGAACTCTTGCAACTTAACACAACAGATAAACAACCCAAATATAAAATACACAAAGATTTAAGGAGCGTTTTCATCGAAGGAGACACCTAAACATCTGACAGCTCATTCCAAGTTGCTCAGTGAGATGCCATTCACCTCCATTAAAGTGGTTGTGATAAGAAAATGATAAATAAATAATCACAAGGGCTAATGAGGATGTAAAAGGGAGCCTCCTATGCCATTCATCTGTGTGTAAAATAAAATGCCCAAGCTCCTTTGTGAAAGAGCCTGGCTGCTAAACACTAACTTACCATAAGTCCTGCAATCGCATCCCTAGGTATCTACCCAAGAGAACTTAAATTATGTTCACACAGAGACATACATTTGCATACTCCTAACAAGATTATAACAATGTATTAACACTGGAATGAAACTAAATATTTACCAAATGATGAAAGGATTAAACGGAATGTGATAAAGTAGTGAGGTGAATTTTTATGCAGCAGTGGAAAGGCATGAAACTCTGAAGATCCGTTGGAATGGATAACAGAAGGGTCACACTAGGTGAAAGATGACAGATTCCCAGGGCCACACCCTGATAACTTCATTTATATGGACCATAATTATAATCTATGGTATTTTTTTTTTTTTTTGCATTGGGAATCAAACTCAAGACTTTGTTCTTTTCAGGCAGGCACTTATGCCACTGAGCTGTATCCCTAGCTCTATAATTATAATTTAAGTCTCAAATTTGGAACCAGTAAATATTCCTAAAGTTACCTTCATCTCTAACTCACATCTTTAGCTTCCTCTGCAATGTACAGCTAAGATTGACTAAAGGTGGTGCAGTACCAACAAAACTTGTAATGAAGCACAGCACCTTAGGCACTCTCAGTGAATGTTAAATTGTCTTTCTTATGGTTCTGGAGCTAGGAAGATCAGGGTCAAGGGTCTGTGTGGTAGTTTACTATGGTGTCAACTTGATTAAGTAACACCTAAATAATTGGGTTAGCATGGTTCTGGCTGTGCCTAGACTTACCGAAGAGGGAAGACCTACCTGGCCATCCAACCAATAGGCTGCTTGCCTGGATGGTGTAAAATGGAAAGAAGAAGGAAGACTTGTTTCTACTTTCCCAGTCTTTGCCTTCATCTTTGGTCATCTGTCTCCAGCCCTAAAGAGCAGACTCTTCAGCCTTCTAGCACAAACCTGTTACTATCCTGATGTGGACTCATCAAGGGCCCTGAACGGAGCTCCAGGGCCTCCACTTTTGATTGGGATTCTTCAGATCTCCAGTGCACGGAGAGCCCTTTTGCACTATTTTACATCTGGTGCTGCAGGTGACCACAGTAAGCCTACACTATAAATCCTACTTATATCATATCATATCATGTCATGCCATGTCATGTCATGTCATGTCATGTCATATCGCATGGCATCGCATCGCATCACATCACATCATAACATATCATATCATATCATACCATAGTTTTCTAGTAAACACTGACTAATACAGGCTGCATCTGGGAGGTCCTCCTTGTTGTAGCATTGCCAGGTGGAGGCAAAGGTGGGAGAGAACATAGCCATGAGCACAGATGTTAGTGCAAGAGAATGAACTAACAGACTCAATTCTTCTGTAATCTTCATTTCTCTGTTCATAAGAGTAGAGCCCTCATGACCCACACATGTCACGCCAGGCCTGTATCTCAACACTGTTTTGCCAGAGGTTCAGTTCCCAACCTGCAAACTCTAGGGAAATGTCCTGGGATAATATACTGAGGAATAGGCTTCGCCTTATAAGGTAACACCTTTCCAGCAAGGTCAGCAGAGACACTCATCTGTTTTGACTTTGAAAAAGCAAATTGTAAGTTTGGGGAGGAACTACCTTATGGTTCCCTCAGAAGCTAAGGTCTTTATTGCGAGAGTCGTAAGAAGAAAAGCTCTGTCAACAGCCAGCTGACCAGAAGGAGGACAGTAGATGATATTGAGTCCCAACTAACACCTTTGCTTCAGCCACATGAGACACTGAGCAGAGGACTCAGCTTACCTTTACCTGGATGACTAACCCACAGAGACTGTGATAATAGATTTGGCATATTTCAAACTACTAAATTTGTTGCTGTTTGCTATTCACTGATAGAAAATGACTATGATCGTATTTGGACAAGACAAAACAGAATGCTGCTGAAGGGATTCTAACCCAAGGCCACTCCCTCTGAGCCACAGTTCCCTGTCCAGGGTTGAAGGCCAGCTATGGTGCTGACTGGTTCAAACCTGGGCACTGAGCTCAACAGCTCTGAGTGACACATGACAGGGTGACAGGATCAGGAATAGAGTGGAGAGACTAAAAATAAAAAATGTTTCCAACAACCTGTGATGCAAGCTACCAGAGAGGAGTGGCAGGGCTTTACCTATGCTGAGCTGGGATTCCCCCAACAAACTCCCTTTATAGAACCAGCCAGAGAAATAGATACCCTTTTGCCCTGTATAACATAACTGAGCAAGGCAAATTTGGTGGCCTTTCTTGGAAAAAATTGAGTTCTCTACATTAACTTAGTGATTTCACTCCAGAAAGAGTAGCAGCTGACAACATCAAATAAGAACAAACATCACATAAAATGAAATTTCTGCTTAGCTTGGTGTCCTGATTCTATGACAATAGCTTTGCCTCCTGAGTGTCCCTCCATGCTTTGTTCCCTAAAGGTCATGGGTGACACTTATTCCAGTAGCTTTATACAAACTCAGCCCAAGTGACAAGCTTCTGACCCATCCACTAAGGCAGATGGCCACTCCCTCTCGTCCTTTCATGGAGCTCATAGGAACACCACTGGGCTGGGCCAGTGCTTAGGGCTGACAGCTCTCAAGGAGAGAGATGGCCGCAAGGTCTGGCTACCAGCCCATTTCAGCATTAATCATCTGCCTGGGTTTTCGCCCATCGCGTTATAGTGAATTGCTCTGGAGGAAAAGATCAAACAGCAGGGAAAGCCTCAAGAGGAAGAATACATCTGTTCAGGACTCCCGCCCAAAGTGTTATAAAGTGTTTTTGCTTACTAAATCTTTCAAGTCTGAAGCTGATTCAAAGACAATTTAGTAGCCTTGTGGTGAAAGAGGGCAGGAAGAAAGAACCCAGTAAGTCACCAAGGATAATTAAAAATTAATACATACCTCCTAGAAAGGCATACAGAATTATGGATGATTTTACACTGCATAAATATCTAAAACAAATATATATATATATATATATATATATTTTAAGATTGCCACTTTACATGCATTTAAAACAAATGAATTTGCATAATGTATCATAATGCTTTATATACAGCTATATGGGATCCAAATTTAGGACTATTTCTACAGATTTTAAATTACTCACTTTAGGCCAGAGAGATAGCTCTGTGGTCTAAGCACCTGCTTGGCAAGTGCAAGGACCCAGCGTCCATCCCCAGTACCATGTGCTGTGCTGACCCTGTGCCAAGCCAGCCACCAAAACCGGGCATTGTGGCACATGCCTGTAATCCCAGTTCTGGGGAGGCTGAGACAGGAAGATCACTATGAGTCCAAGCTGTGTAGTAAGACACAGCACCAAATAAATTAGAAAAGATTTGTTCATTTTATACCTGATTTCAAGACTGTGAAATGAACAAAGTTAAAATTTTAATTTTGGTGCTATGTCCTAGAAATTCTCCTGGTTCCCTAGCAAATACTCTCTAAGTTTCAATATTTATTTCTGTCATCCATTCTGATCCTACAAAATCTACAGTAGAAAACGATACATGGTGTGCAGAAAATCGTGCCATTCTGCAGGGCTGGGGATCATGCCTTAGGCACAAAATGCCATTCTGCCAAATGATTCTGATGGCTGATGTCATGTAACGCACTTTTCTTTCCAGTGACCCCCATAGCCATACAATTCTTACCCATGAAACGCAGCTGCTCAGTTTTTAAAACTTTATTTATTTATTTTTATTTTTTGCATTTTAGGGAAGGGTCTACAGGGTGCTCAGGGTCTCACTATTAGACTGGACTCATGGTGATCCACCTATTTACAGCCTCCCAAGAGCTGTGTCTCCACGCCCAGTCTCAATTGCTATCTCAGTGTACCCTGGGGACAGGGCTGGCACAGCAGACTAGGGGATTGAACTCCTGGCCCCTGCACCTGCTTGCACGTGCTTTAATCCACTAAGCTATTTGGCCAGCCCCAACTGCTCATTTTTGTAATGGCAAAATGAGGATGGAATTTCTAGGACTTACTCTACAAACCCATTACCAGGACAACCAAATGCTAAATCAAGAAGCCACAATCCTGCGTTCCTTTCTTCTGTCCCTTACCCTGTCACTCTTCATACTTCCTTCTTGCTACGCAAAATGGCAGGTAGTTTTACAACCTCACAAAGCCCAGGAAATTTCACAAAAAAAAAAAAAAAAAAAAAAAAAAATTTGAGAAAGGAACGGGGAGCCTCAATCCAGGGTTACAGATAGCTTGCTTGCTTGCTTGCTCTTTCTTTCTTTCTTTCTTTCTCTCTTTCTCTCTTTCTCAATGGGTTTGCACAGGCGGTCCTCTGAATGGGCTTGCTGTCTCTGCGCCTTACCTTCCCCCACATTGTTAAAGCACAGATAGGAAATACCAATCCAGAGAGTGGGAAAGAAAAGGAGACTCTGGGAAATTAATCCCAAATGAAGGGATCTCTTTCTAGGGAGACATAGGTGGTTCTTGATTTGGGGTACCCATGCTGTCAGGCAGTGGGCAGACTATCCACGGCACAACGTGGTTTCGTTGCCCTCACAAAGATAGTGGCTCCTGAGAAGCAAGGGGGGTTAGATCCATGACTCTGGGTAAATAGTAGAACCCATGGATGTGCAAACCAAATACTGCACACAAAATGGGATGGCACAAGGTATGAACAAAACATACTTGTTTAAAAACTTATTACAGGGGCAGGGGAGATGTCTCAGTGGAATTAGCGCTTCCTTGGCAAGCACAAGGGCCTGAGTTCAATCCCCGGTTCTGCCAAAATAAAAATAAAAAATAAAAAATAAAATAAAGGCTTATTACACTAAAATTACATTGGAATTAGTGCCCCTCAAAATGCTCCTCTTCAATTCAAACAGTTATTGCACCCGCCTCGTCACTGTCTGAAGCTGTTCTGGAAGTCTTCTTGTGTGAGCCTTTTGCTACACTATTGTAGGTGCCTCGGTATTTTAAATGGATTCGAAACATTTGTCTTTCATGGACATTTTGACCCTGGGGAAGAGCCACAAGTTTCACTCAATGTGGCAAACACAGTGAATACAGTGAATGAGGAGGCAGAGTCATGTCTTAATTTGACAGCAATTGCCTTCTGAGAAGGGCATGATACGAAGCTCATGCTAGATGATGCAATCTCTTGCCCATTTCTCATACCATGTTCTATGCATTGTTGTGAAATGCTCCAATAAGCCTACATGACATTCAAAGTTTACCTTAGTGTCCTTGGGTGAAAACTCAGCTCACCAATGTCAAAAAGCACAGGACAGTTACCTGGACGTTGGGTGTTGATTGGCCCACTTTTCTTGCAGAAGGACAGAATGATTTCCACTGAGAACTCTGAAACTGGGTCTCTAGGTCATAACCAGCATGCACCTTCCATCTCCCATGATGGAACATCATCTCCCATGACCCAAGCTTTCTTTCTTTTTCTTTTCTTTTTCTTTATGTATTCGGTTGTTACAGGGTCTCACTACACAGCTTGGACTAGTAGTGATCCTCTTGCTTTCGGCCTCCCCAGGACTGGGATTACAGGTTTGAGCCACTACGCCCAGACTCTGGCTGGCTCAGCACACCCTGGGTGCTGGACTGGCCCTGCAAGTGATGCCGGGGATTGAAGTGCACTCCCTGTGCTTGCCTAAGCTTGCCTAGGCAGGCGCTGTAGTCCACTGAGTTGTCTCACTGGCCCCGACCCTAGCTTTCTTAAAAAACTGGTGTCTGAAGGAGCATAACTTCACAACTCCAGTGAACTGCAAAGTGATACTTGTTGTGATCCATGATTTAAAACACACTTTAAATCACACCTTCTTTCAGCCAAAGCTCACAACCAACTAACTGTGCAGAACAAGCTTGCCACGCACTGGCACTCAGGTTGCACACACTGCTTCCCATGGTGACGATCCCGGCCTTTCCAAAGGGTGGAGAAGGCAGTGGCCTTAGTCATCTGTTTGGAAAGCACAGCTCCTACTTGCACAGAACCTATGCACAGCTTTCCATGTGTTTTAAATCATCTCTAGATTACTTATGAGACTTAAAGTGAAGCAAATCCTTCATAAATAATTATCATTATGTTTTTAGGGCATTGTGACAAAATAAAATCTTCATGTTCAGTTCAGACATATTTTAAAAAAAATTTAGACCAACCTTGGTCTAATACATAGATGGAGAACCAGCAAATATCTAGGAAGGACTGTAGACAACATCTAACTTACAGGCTGGGAAGATGGCTCAGTGGAATAAGCACTTCCCTGGCAAGCGCAAGGGCCTGAGTTCAATCCCTGATTAAAAAAAGAAAATCTAACTTACTTGTCTTCAAGGAGAGCTGATAACTAGTGGAAAACACCCTCCATCTACAAGGGCTAAGCTAGCTGCCACAGGAGAAAAGGAACGAGATATCTGGTACATGGGGAAGAGGAGGAGGTTGACAGAGATGGGAGGCTTAATCACACTTCTTAGAGACTTGGGTGTGAATCTCCTTAAGTTGCCTATTTTCCTGGAGGCTACATGGACCTGGACTTATTTATGTCTTGATTTTTGAACCAGATTGAGTGGGTGGTGATCAAACAATGGTATTTGGAAACCGCCAGGGCAGAAGTAAGACTATGAGTGCATCTCTCACTATTGTGGCCTTACCAATCAGAACCCCCTTTCCCTAAACCCTACAGAAGACAGGTGTCTCCTTTAATCAGCCAAGGATACCTTCCATGACCCCCCACCCTACCCCATGAATGCTACAAGGACCTAGCAAGACCTATAGACACAATATTGCTATGTCTAAGATAGCATATCTTGCATGCATACTGTCTTGTATGCACACCTAAGATAAACTTTAACTTATAAACTAGGCAGAAAAAAAGAATCAACATAATAACTAATAACACAGAATAAATATGTGTAACAATACAGTATAATAAAAGTTACTTAGAACCAGGGCACTATGCATTTCTGTAATTCTTTATTCCATATTTTTGCATCCCAGCTGCCCAAGTAACAACCACCACAGAAAATGAAACCATAGATTAAGGGGACCAATGTAACCCCCCTGCCACCCTATGTCTGGGCTGTGACTGGACAAAGGCACTGCTAGGCCAGACTCTTGTTTTCTAGAGGCCAAAGCTTTTACTCCAAGGAGCAGCTGGTTAAAGTCCCAGGGGGAAATCTCATGATAGAAGAATGATGCTTGCCCGTTGCTCCTCCTTTCACCTCACCAGTCATGAGCTTTCTCCCCAAATTAGAGTCTTGTTTTAAAAGCTGACTCATAATTATAAGCCACCTCCAAAATCTATGCAATTCTTAGTTTGTAGGTCCAGAATTTACTGTTTCTTATTCTGATGTTCAGAGTCTTTCGGGTACAGAGCCATGGAACATCAAAATGTCCTTGTTTCACAGAAGAATAAACTGAAATGGTGACTTAAAAACCGGTGTGTGTGCACACTTATTTGCATTTTGCTCAGAAAAAGACATAGCCATAAAATTGGGGTGAACATGGAGAAATTCAGAAAAAATGAATAAGACGATCAACACCTAAAGATTTCTACTATAAACATTTTGATAAATATATCTTCAAGTCATAGTCCTCAAGAAAGAATAAGAACATGGACAAATGTTCATATCAATTATTTTCACATCAAAACATTTTCATAACCATTTACTAAATTCCCTAGTTTTGTCTGTTAGAAAGTTTCTGGACTCATTTTAATGCAACAAATACTGTGCTCAAACATTGTACTATTTTATATTATTTTCTTATAAGCTGGTGAAAATCATTTAATCAGTGTTCTCAAGAGTAAGTTAGACGTAGTTTTTAAAAGATGCTTAGAATGTAAGCTCAAATGAATGCCTTTGAAAGAAAAGCTGTCTCGTTATCTTCTTCCCACACATAGCCATATCTACAGTCTTTATAACTCCCCAAATAAACAGATGTCAAAGGTATGTCGTATTAGTGATAGTTGCTCAAAATTTCTTCAAGATATTCAATTAAGATATTAACTGGAATGCAGTTGTAAATTAAAAATTCTGAAACTTTTTTTAAAATATCATTTTCCACTTTGTGTGTGTGTGTGTGTGTGTGTGTGTGTGTTTGTATTTATGCTGAGACTCTTTTCTAATCCCAATATTCTGGGAAACTGAGGCAGGAAGATTGTGAATTTGAGCCCAACCTGAGCAGTTTAGCGAGACCTGATCATAAAATTTTTTTAAAATTACTAAGATAAAGTTCAGTTCAAAGGCCTTCAGTTCAATCTCCAATAACACTAAATAGATACATTTTTTAAAAAAAAAATCTGTGCTAAATGATTGGTCAAACATTAGACTATTTGAAATGTCAATACTTAAGAGAACAGCTATACATCTTCAACATAAATGTCATCTTTAAATAGGAGGAAATTTTTAGTCTTCATGTGACCAGTTTTTATTTTCTATCATTGATGTATTTGTAAACATTTTTCATCTTTGCATTTCCTTTTCTCTGATAACTGTACTCTTAGCCCCGATTATTTATTTTTTTCTGCATTCTTTGTAGCCTTTTCTTTTTTGCCCCATGAACAACTATGCTCCCCAGCATTCAGTGCAGGTGTGTACAAAAGAAGGTTTTTGTCCAAAGAGAAATCAAGCCCTCTGATGGCTTTTCTTCCCAAGTCTGGACACAGGGTGACCCTTGACATGTCCTTTGCAGGCCCACAATGGAAAGTGCTTGTCAGACAGCTAATCTTGGCCCCAGAATCCCTGCAACATTGTGCAACCCTGTAAAACCCCAAAAGTTAGGATATTCATGACTTGTAAAATTTATGTTTAGGTTGAGCCTGCAATTCTTAGGAAAAGTGGAATACAAAGCCCACGTTTTGTAAGTAGTATGGCTGAGTACTCCAGAAATGAACAAATATTGTAGTCAAGATACCTATCTTTGGGCGCTGGTCTAGAATATTTGGCTATTCCACCCTGCCTGTACAAAGCTAATCCTCCTCAAAAACTGCTTGAGAATACAAGGATGAGGCTGTGTTTCTAAAAACCTTAAGACCTAGTTTGAGCTGGGTTTTTTTTATTCTAAAAATTACCTTTGGGGTTGCTTTCAATTCACCTCTAAAGTACAATCTTGACATCATTCAAAGATGAAGAAAAACAAGCAAAAAATATTAAGTGGCAGCTCCAAAAACTACAGAAAACCTAGTTCACTTGCAGCTCAAATGTGATCCACTGTCTCCATCTGCTGGTGAACACTGGGAATTTTTTTCCAAAAAGAAAATACAAAGCACCTAGTGTTAATATACGCGGATGTGCTGTACCTAGAAGTTGGGCAGCGAACTTTTCAGTCCTCAAAGACAGTATCATTTCAGCAGCTATATTTAGCTGTATGATAGAGATACTCCTGCTTCTGGGGTCACTGCCCTGGTCAGGATGAAATGGAGCCTGAGATGAGTAGTGAGTGGCACATTTTAAAGTCCTTGGGTCAAAGGGAGGGTCCAAGTCACAGCACAGGAACTAACCATCTCGGAGGTCTCGTGATACTTTGCCTCTGATGGGATCAAAGATGGTTCCACTTAGGGGTTGTAAATGTTTCCCTTCCCCACCTGCTTCTCAAAGTGTTCAGGTTAACTTCCGTTTTGTGAATTTAACACAAGACGTATCCAACCGATCCTCCTCCAAAATCCCTGCCCCGCCAAAGTAGCCAAGGCTTCCCCAACCTCTGCATTAGCTATCTTCCTCCCAGGACTTTACCCAAATGTGCGTAAACCTCACAGCAGCAGTAGCAGGTAGGTACCATGAATCTTTTTCAATAGATGAAGAAGTTAAAACCCAGAGAGGTTAATGACAGAACTGCTGTGGCACAGACCTAGGACAGAACCTGGACCGGCACATGATTCCACCAGCCCCAGTTTTCTCCTCTAAGTAACACCTGTGCTCGCTAGGAAGGCGGGTCATGTCAGTGTGTACAGGACATTTGCAGCCAATCAGGCTTCTTCTTCCACTGTGGGTCCTGGGGTGATCTAAGGATGGACACCTGCGTTCATCTCTGTGGCACTTCTCCTTCAATATTTGTCTCCAAAAAATTATTCAAAGAGCCCTTATGAATTGCTTTTGTTTCTGACCCCTCGGAACCTGCCCGTCTTAAAATTTTCATTTGGCAGATTAGCTGTTTTGTGTCCTTCTAATGCTCACTAAAATGTTTCTATGACTTCTCTCCACTGTTTCGGTATACTAGTAGGAGACAGGGGCTATTATTTTCCTTCAAATAATTTCCCATGAATGCTACCCAGAGAAGGCTTGAAGAGTAAGCGCATCTCATACATAGGGATATTCTCAGGCCTTTGGAAAAACTTACTTGTGTGTATCCACATTATTGGTCTCCCTGAGGCAATGATATTGAATTTTCTGCTGTACAGTCTTGCACAGTACTAACTGTACCTTTCTACAGATGTAAAATTCCTTCTACAAAATCAGCAAATCTATAATTACTTTTCTGGTCCCACATGGTGCAAGTTCCTTTTTTTCAATTCATTTCCATTTTCTTCTGTTTTCCTTTCTTTCACATTTATGTTCTGTACTGTTGCACTTCGGGCCCTCTACATACAAAGGTTGAAATGAATTTGGAGTCGAAGGTGTCAACCAGGGATCAGTGTCACTACAGAATCGGAGAGCCCAGGAAGCCTCATTTGTGTAGTAGACTGCTTTTCAGGGTGTGTCCTCCAGCAGAATCGGCCTCCAATGGATGAACGTGGCCAGCTCTTGTGCAGGCCCAGATCGTGGGCTACCCAAGGAAGAGGGGAACTCAGCGAGGCAGACCTGAGGAGGTGACAGTCAGGCCACCTTCCAGGTCTCTCCCTGTACCTGGCAGTAGTACCTTCCTTCCATGAAGGGAGCCGGGAGCCATCCAGTCAACCATGCTGGCAGGAGTCCTGCCCAGAACTTATGTACAGTGCTGTTTCTAGCATACGTATAGCCCACAGCACATATCTCTGCTTGTACTGAGTCAGAGGCTCACCTGTTTCTAGATGTACAGAGCTTCTCTCTTCCATGTAGAATTTAGCAAAGTACAGAGCACCTGCCTCCAGATCCACAAGCTGGTTGTGTATTGGAACCTCTGAAAAGTGAAGCAGGAAAGAGAGGATGGAAAATTAAGAGACCTCACCTTTCTATCCCACCCACAAA
>NW_004524636.1:10376263-10377543 GCF_000260255.1 Octodon degus
CTCACAACAAAACAGTGCTTTATTTATATCCCTCTTTTTTGTATTGTTTATCAGAGATGGGTGTTCCTTTGCTGTTAGAGAAGCTGTATTTGGAGAAGTCTTTAAAGGACCTTTTCATACTTGATGCCAGTTTAAATGTTGTAGGTACTTGAATGCAGCAAAATAACCCAATATAGTTCAGTAGTCCATAATAGTAGCGAGTTATCAGCACAACTGGCAATTTTCTGAAGTTGTTGGCTTGATCCTTTCACAACTCAGCATATTGAGAGGGGAAGGGAGAGGGAGACACAAAAGGAGAGGCAGAGGGAGAGGGAGAGGGAGAAGGAGAGAGAGAAGGAGAGGGAGAAGGAGAGAAGAAGGAGAAGGGGAAGGAGAAGGAGAAGGAGAAGGGGAAGGAGAGGGAGAAGGAGAGGGAAAGGGAGAGGGAGAAGGAGAGGGAGAAGGAGAGGGAGAGGGAAGAGAGGGAGAAGGAGAGGGAGAGGGACAGGGAGAAGCAGAGGGAGAAGGAGAGGGAGAGGGAGAAGGAAAGGGAGAAGGAGAGGGCGAAGGAGAGGGAGAGGGAGAGGGAGAAGCAGAGGGAGAGGGTTAGGGACAGGGAGAGGGACAAGGAGAGGGACAGAGACAGAGAGAGAAAGAGATCTAAGATCTGTCCTATCTGCAGGAGAACATTCATTCCACTCATGAGATTTCCATCCTCAGGACCTAATTATTGTCCAAGAGCTCACCTTCTAAAATTATAGCATGGGGACCAGAATTTCAGCATATAAATCTGAGAGAGGCACAAGTATTCAGTTCACAGAGAGAATAAACTTAGACACGTAAGTAGGTTACTTCCCCTCCATTTATCTTCAATATTGATTTGATTCCTAACCCCAGAAAAGAGTTTCCAAATATATTCTACAAATAAAAAGGAAATTTAAATCAACTGACTGCAAAAGAAAAGGTATCTTCACTCCCAGAAATATCTAAGCATATTTAACCATTCTAACTCTAATGAGAACTCAGCAGTCCTTCAATTATATAGATGGCTAATAAAAATCACCCGTGGGGGCTGGCCAAATAGATCAGTGGATTAAAGTGCCTACAAACAGGAGCAGGGGCTGCAGGTTCAATGCCCAGGCCTGCCATGCTGGCCCCGTCCCCAGGGTGCCCTGAGTTGGCAATTGAGACTGGGCGTGGTGGCACACACCTGTAATCCCAGCTCTTGGGAGGCTGTAAACAGGTGGATCACTGTCGGGCGCCCTCCCGTCCAGCAGGAAAGCACTCAACACGATTTGTGC
>NW_004524636.1:10377662-10378703 GCF_000260255.1 Octodon degus
ACCCATGGGCCAGTCTCTTTTGCATAAGCAAAACTGAGTTAAATCAAAATTTTGAGACTGATAAGAGTTTGATGTCTGGGCAAAGTGATAATCTTTTGTTGATGATATTTTGTTCTTTTAATTATTTGTATAGTTTTCATTTAGTGTTACTGTTTTCATGTGTGTGCTTAGTTTGTGTCAAAACAGTATGAATAATAAAGGAACTGGAATAATTCATAAAATCTTGTGATTGAAATGCCCCACCATCTATGTCCATGTGCTGTTTCTAATCCTCTTTGTTTAACACCATGATCTCTCTGCATTTCTGTTGTACTTTCCGTATGTCCAAGTGACTACGCATCTACTAAGGTTACACTATCCTGCAGGCCTTATATTTTGCCTTTTGGCTGGGTTGAACGGCTGGACAATGCCACCAGATAGTCTGTCGATAGAGAAAAGGTAAATTTCCTGAAAATTTCTTCAGTGAGAGAGATGGTGCTGTTGACAGAGATTTGAAATTGTCTCAGAGAAGAAGGTCAGGACACATTCTTATTGGCTGAGGATGTACAACCATGGGGTTTAAGAAATTGAAAGTGGACAATAACTTTTTTTCATGTATTTAGTACAGGGTCTACGGGGTCTCATTCCACAGACTGGACTTGCAGTGATTCTCGTTTTCAGCCTCCTAAGTGCTGGGATTGCAGGTGTGCACTGTCATGGCCAGTCTCAGTCCAGCCCAGTGCACCTTGGGGGCAGGGCCGGCAAGGCATGCTGGGGGATCAAACCCCTGGCCCCTGTGTCTCAGCTTTAATCTGCTGAGCTATCTGGCAAACCCTGGACTTTAACTTTTATGTCCTAAAACAAACGTCTTCAAATAGGTGTCGGCAAGAAAGTACGTGGTAAGAAGCATTTTCCTGGGTGAGCCAGTGGCCCCTGCATCAGAATACTTGACCTGGTTGCATCTCCTAAGGAAGACAGTGGAATTAGTTATTGAAACGTGATCTTTCATTTCCAAGGTACAGTTTCTCTGGTACAATCCACCAAGTGCTGTTGACAGTGACT
>NW_004524636.1:10383135-10388131 GCF_000260255.1 Octodon degus
TTAGGAGAGGGAGGGTTGAGTTTTAAGGTCTTTTCTTCAAGACCCACCTTCACTGCAGGTGAAGCACTGATACTAACACTTGAGCACACCTCTGCAAAACTGCCAGAGTAGATTATTACAGGCTGTTTATACCTGTAGACTAATCATTCATTCATTCATTCATTCATTCACTCATTCATTCCCTCTCACTCATGATGTATTCCATGAAAGCTGTGCAGATAGAATTTTAATGCTTCAGAGATTCAAACTATTTGTATTTGTATTACATTTGGCATTTGAGGTTATGTCAGGTAACTGAGGATTGGCTGAATTTCTTGGGTGACGTTGGACATGGATATGAAGTAATAGTAATAAAGTTTGGGGTTCCACTGGTCTTAATTCACATTCCCTAAAAGTAGAGTCATGTGAGAAACTGAGAGAAAATATTCCAAAATTAAACAGTTCATAGGCTTCACTGTGTGCTCGGTTCAGGATGGTGTGATGAAGACTTCAGCTGTCCTTCATCACCACACCCAGGACGCAGATCATCCCTTTGCCCACCGTATCCATTCAGCACACACAGCCCACACACATCATTTGGTGGTCCTCTCAGCTTCCTTCCTCAGCACGGAAGAACTATAGGGCTTGTGTCTAACCAATCTTTATATGACTTAACAATGATCCCAAATTATAAAAGTAGTGGTGCTGCCAATTTGGACATGCCACAGAGAAGCCATGAAGTACTTCTTTTAAGTGAAAAGGTGAAATTTCTCGACCTAAGGCAAGAAAAAGAATATACCAATGTTGTTCAGCTCTGTGGTAATATATTGATTGCTGTTAATAACTTACTATGGTTAATGTAGAAATTACATCTTATCAGGTATGACAGTCTAGGAAATAACATAGTCTACAGAGAAATCAGTACTACTTGTGGGCTCCAGGCACATGCTGGGCATTTTAGAATGCACCTTCTGGTTGAAGAATGTGACAGTGCACTGTTTTCTCAGAAAAGTGCTCTCCAGAGGATGAAGTGAGGGCAGCACAAGGGACAGATGTGGTCTCTCAAGAGAGACTCAGCTCATGCCCTGGGTAGCCCAGCGCCACCTATTCACAGACTTGGTCCCACCTGGAGCAAAGGAAGAGACCTGGTCTTTGCACAGCCTTGTCGCTCGCTTGTTCTTCAGCCCAGGCTGATTGAGAAGAAGAAGGTGGCTGTGAGCCATCAACAGTCAGAATTCTCAGCAGCTGGGGCACAGCTGCACACAGCCCAGGGAAGAAATTGGATCTGGGCTGGAAACCAACAGAGTCTGTCATTCTGGCAGTGTATGTGCATGCAGGGATTCATCTGTAAAAATGGGAAAAATTCACTTATTTTTCTGAAACACCAACCATTGTCCTCAAAATGACTTAGCACTATAATTATAAATCTGATAACTATAAGCTAAATTTAGGATAACCATTTCCATTCATGCTTGAGTGACAATAAGTCATGTGTCAATGCATTCTTACAGAAATGTCTCCATATAATTAGTTTCATTTCTAAACGTTTGGATTGGCACATCTTCCTATTACATTCATTTATCATGTAGGTTTTCTGTTGCACTTAAATGGATTATTATACATGGAGAAGAACTGGAGAGTTCTAGATAAATGCAGAAGGCAGACCTAATTGCAGGAAGTTGAGGCCAGCATGGCACCAATCAAGACCGTCCAGTGATCACCAATCACTACAGCACGGGCTTTATCTGGAGAAAGCGTGACAGATCAGGTTAAGTAGTGAAGCAGAGCCCATATCATGAAAGGCCTTGGGTATTACAAAAATAGGATGCTTGTTATCCTCAGGGCAAAAGGCCTAACAGTTCCTCTTGGATTGCTATGACTACAAACTGGGTGAATGGCTTACAATAACAATGTATTCTCTCATAGCTCTGGAATCTGGAAATCTGGAATCAAGGTGCCAGTAGTGCTTTACTTCCTGCAAAGGCACTAGAGGGACTTTTCCTTCCTGCTCTTCCAGTTTCTGGTAGCTGTTAGCAATGCTGATGTATCTCTTTCTCTTTCTCTTCACATTGTCTTCTTGGGGCTTTTGTCTCCCTCTGCTTAACTTTTATAAAACCTCTAGCCACACAACCCAGGATAAGTTCTTCACCTCAAGATCCATTTTTCCAAATTGGACAGTGCTCACAAGTTCCAGAGATGATAATGTCGCTATATCTTTGGAAGCTGTTATCAGACTACCATAATGGGGATGTATATAATTATTTAAATCAAAGGATAAACATGATCAATTGTATGTTTTAGGGAAATACAAAACCCCACAACATTATAGAATATGTTATACAGAGTTAATATTAAAGACAGGAAGAATATGCAGGAAACCTAGTCAATGATTTGAATGCTAAGAAATCACATAAAGGCATTAGAAGTACAAAAGGAGAGTGATTAAAAGTATAACTTGGCAGAGCTGATGCACAGGTTGCATGGAGAGAGACTTAAGAGCCCACGATGAACCCCAAGCTGTTAGACTGTGGGGTTGCACGGACTGACCTCCCTTCTCTAGAGCAGGTCCTACATGGCAGAGGAGAGGCTTCATAGCAAGGATTTCAAGTTCAGTTTGTCAAAGCTGCAGGAGGTGTCCAGTATAAGAGCAACGAAGTCCAGCATGACTATAATAGATCTCTCCAGAAGATGGCTCTCCTACCTCTTCTTTCATCTTCTTTTCATTTGGTGGGAAACAGTTCACGATGCTACAACACACTGACACAATCTAAGTACCTCTCCAAAGACTTCCTGTCCTGCGGTGTATAAATGACTTCCTCTCCTGCATCCTTGGGGCAGGAGGACATTGTATCTGAATGATGGAATCCTACATGAAATAATCAAAGAGGGAGTCACATTTATGAGCACAGCTATGTGTGTCATTCCCTAGCAGCCTGCTTGTAATTTCTAAAATGTCATGAACTGAGGAGTGATTGTAGGATAAGTATTTCTAATATACCCTCAAGTTGTCATGTACATCCAATGTCATCAAAGGGTCTTTTTTCTTTCTTGGTACCAGGAATTGAACGAAGGACTTTGTACTTGCGAGGCAGGTGCTTGTGCCTCTGAGTTATATATCTGACCCTCCAATATCATCTAAAGAAATTTTATTCCACTGTAGTGATCTCAAAAGTTAATAGCACCCCTGAAGTATATTTGGGAGAAGTTCCAGAGATAAAACAAAGCAAAACAGTGAAAACTAAACCACCTTCAGTTTTCCTCCCTAAGTCCTGACCAACTGAAGGAATGATAAAAATTACATTAATTAGATGGAGATGAAAATACCACTCTCTTATCATTAACTCTATATTTCAAAGTAAGACTCTTGTGAGTAAAAAGAATTAGATTTCCTAGTAATTTCCTAGTAATTCCTTGGAGTATACCTAAAATTCAGGAGTAGTTTGAGTCCTCAGATAGCACATTGAATCATCTGTGAGTACCTTTGAGTGTCTGTGAGTAGGATGCATGCCTTTCCCCAGCTTCCCCAACTCTTTCTGCTTTGAACTCCCAGACTCCAGGGCTTTTCTGCAGAAACTACTCTGAGCTCTGGGCATTTTCGTGTCCACACAGGCAGATGGACCTGGCCAATCTGTGAGCAATGGCTTCAGGTGGAGGAAATACCAGCCAACTTCCTCAGCTCCAGCATAATTTTGTGGCAGGAACCTTAGTCTCCTGAGGTCAAGAAAACCTTCCTTTGGGAGGACTCTACTCTTGCTTAATTTCATTCTGCTCCCTTTCTTCTTCAACTACTCCCTCCCCGGTTTCTCCTCTGGGGGCACATCCTACTTCCATGGCCCACAAACCCATCCCTGTGTCAGGGTTTGCCTCTGAAAAACCCACCCACTCAGCTCCAGAACAGATGCAGAACTTGGTACCCTGCTTCTCATTGGCACAGGTGAGAAGCTCTACTTTCTGCTGGATGATGCCTTTCCATTCCAGATCCTTCCAGATGTCATTTCTCAACTGGCACGCCTTCCTCCCTTTCTAGCTGAGTGCATTCTCTTTTGGAAATCATGAAAACCTCACAGATGGCCTTATAATAAATAGTGGTGTAGACAATTACTGCTCATCTGTGATGAATCAAACTTCTTTTTATTTAGTCAGCAATAAGCTAGACATATTATATTGTCTTTAGGTCTCCACGGCCATGCAGTTGTCCTGTGTTTTTGCTTCATGGGGTCATGTGCTAAATATTTATCTGAAATATCACTATTCATATACTCTCAGACTATCATTTTCTAGTTAATATTTTTCTTGGCAGTTGGTCACAATTTCTGTCACCAAAGCTACAGGCTTTATTTATAATAGTTTCACTTTTTGATGCTGTTCTTAATTTCTCTCATAAAAAGAAATTGGTCGTCTGATGATTTAAATAAGGTACTCACAAAGGCAAAACATTTTTTTTAACATTATGTTTAATCATGAGGCAGATGACCTCTAGTTTTTTATCCATGTAATGGAAACCTCTATTTCATCATTCTCTCTGACATTTATTGATTGAGGCTGTAATAATTATTCTATATTAGTTGGTGATAATTTCAACCCAGATGTGCATCCATAAAAACATCTTTTCTCTTCAGTGGAGTGATCAAGCGACAGCATACTGCACAATGAATCAGAAAACCCCAGCTTTTTTTTTTTTTTTTTTACACATCTGCTTTATTTTTCACTAAATTTGTGAAACTTAACTCTGTTTAATCCAATGTGAAAGGAAAGATTCTGGCACCATGATCTCCAAACTCTACTTTAGGTCCAAGTATCTATGACTCTGGGGGTTGCAAGTAGAGATCAGAACAAACACCCATCTGGCTTTAGAAAACATGACTCTCTCTCTCTCTCTCTCTCTCTCTCTCTCTCTCTCTCTCTCTTTCTCTTGCTCTCTCACTCTTCTCTCTTCTCTTTCTCTTCTCCTCTCTGTCTCTCTGTCTCTGTGTCTCTGTATCTCTGTGTTTTTCTCTCTGTCTCTGTCTGTCTGTCT
>NW_004524636.1:10388884-10401458 GCF_000260255.1 Octodon degus
GTATAGTAGTCTGGGCTGGAATTTGTTTTCATAGAGGACCTGAAGTACTCTGCTCCATGCTCTTCTTGCCTTCATGGTTTGTGAAGAGAAGTTGGCCGTAATTCTAATGGGTTTTCCTTTGAATATGATCTGCTTCTTTTCTCTAGAGGCTTTTAGTCTATTATTCTTATGATGGATTTCTGGGATCTTGACAATTATATGTGTTGCTGTGTTTTTAATTGGGTTGAAATTATTTGGCATTTTGTATGCTTTGGTTACCTGAATATGAGATTGCTTCCTCATATTTGGGAAGTTCTCTGCTATTACTTCTGCCTGTATTCTTTTTATATCATTTGCATTGATTCTTTCTTTCTCATTCATACCTATTAATCTGACATTGTTCATCTTTGCATCATCTTGCAGGTGATGAATTATTTTTTCCTGCATCCTAGCTGTTTTTAGAAGATCTTTTCTTACCTTTTCACTAGCTGCACCAGTGTTTTCAAGATCTGAAACTCTGTCTTCACTTTCACTCAAATGGTTTTGCAAGCTTGTGATTGAGATTTTAAGTTCCTCTATCTCTCTTTTACTCTGCTTCATGCGATCTATTTCTTTCCATTATTGCTCATTCAAGGAATCCGTCATTTTTCTAATCTCCTCTTTTTTTATCAGTGTCTTCTTTAGAAGCAGTTATTAATTCTTTTACTACAGAGAATTTTTCTGGTCAGGTTTCCTCGATATGTTTCTGCATTTGATTCTTTACTTTAGATGCTATTAATTCAGAGATTTCTTTTTATATTTCAGAGGTCATTTTGATCTGAGTTCCTCTATACCTTTTTGCAGTTGTTTCTTTACTTCATAGGCTATTGTTTCAGACATTTCAGCTGTGTGATTCCCAATTTCTTCTGTGCTAGTGTTCTTTGCACTTGTTCTGGGAGTCTTGAGGCCTGAGATGGCATTTTGCTCCTTCTTTTTCTCATTTTGCATAGCACTGTCCTCTGATGTTTGGTGTAGAGCTTTGGTGCAGTTATAACCTTAGCACGTACTGAAGTTCAGGTGCAGATTTACAAAGTTTGGACTTATCCAGCTGTGCCTGGCTTAGGTCTGGCTGCTGTCCTCAGCTCCTTCCTGCTGCAGTCCTTTTAAGTGAACCTGTTGTGCCTGTCTGGCAAGATGTTCTGCGTCTGGATTAGTTGGGTGGTTCTGGTGCCTAGTCTCTCTATAGGGACTTCAGCTGCAGAGTTTCACCCCAGGCCTGTATGCCAGGCCTGGTCAGGGTTTGGAGGGGTCCAGGGGGCACAGGGGAGTGCAGAAGCTCTCCCACACACTAGCCAGGCCTGGGCCTGGGCTGGGTCTGGGGGTACCCAATGCCTGGGAGAGCAAGGCAGAAGTTCTCACTCAGCGGGCTTGGGGGGGGGATCTGGAGGGGTGGAGGGGTCCTGAGGGTGTGGCAGTATGCTGTGTACCTGGGTTTGGTCCAGAGATGTCCCCACCATTGATTAGAGAAACAAGAAAGAGTAACAAAGTCAAAAATTATTACTGTGGTGGATTAATTAATAGCTTGTAACACCCAGCTGAACTGAGAAAGCATGTGGTGCTGGTTGTGGAAGGTCCACCTAAGAACTGTTGCTAAGAGCATAAAAGGAGAAGGGAAAAGGTGCTGTGCTGTTATTTCTCCTGGAGAGGTCATGCTGACATTTTTGGTATGAACTCAGCTGTTCTCATGGTTGGGGAGCTCAGGTCCTGGCTGTCATTGAGGATGGCTACAGTTCCTTTTGGCGCACTCTGGTTCTTGCCTTGAGCATAACTTCTGGGCTCCAGTGCAGACCCCTCAGCCTGCCAGTATGAACCCTTCATCTCACTGGTATAGACTTTCTAGCTTTCACCACTGGCCTTTGGACCTTCCCAGTACAGCTCTTTGAAACAGACCTGCATGAGACATTGTTGTGGGCTCTAGGCCTCCAGCTGGACTTGTGCAGGACATCACTATGGGATCCAGGCCCTCAGCTGGATTCTTTAGGTCTCTGCTGTGTGGACAGATCTCTCTCACTCTTCTGCATTTGACTGTTTAGGTAAATACTACAAACTAATCTTACCAATTATGTGTCCTATATTAAATACATTCCCCTCTAAATCCTGACTACAATAATCACCAAGGTAACAAGGACTGAAATTTACCAGATAAGAGCCAAACAGCCCAGAGTGGTAGTCCACACCTATAATCCCAGCATTTAGGAGGCTGAAGCAGGAGGATCATTATGAGTTTGAGGGCATCCTGGGCTGCATAGTGAGTTTAAGACTAGTCTGTATTTCCAAACTACCTAGTGATACCCTGTTTCAATAAAATAAAATAAAGACTAAGAGTCTTCAGAATTATTAAATGTGATTTCCCATCAGATTTTCAAATATTTTAATTCAAAGATCTGGAATTATTTCCAGGAATGAACATGTCAAGTAAGCCGTATTTTGAGGACCACAGTTAGCTAATATCTAGGGGGCAGTAACCGGAAACTGCTGTTCTGCTGCTCAGCATTCAGACTGGGCCAGGCCTGGGGAGGAAGGTTGGAGGAAAGACAGGAAGGGTGGATGGGGAGAGCAGTAAATAAAGCAAGAAATATGGCCATGCTCATATCAGTGCCCTGTCCTTCAAGGCAGGAAAACCAAGACTGGAAACAGTGACTTTCTTTATGGGTGATTGTTACTAAAATATGAATCCTGCCAGAACAAGCACAAACAATGCTTTAGCACAACTGTCATGGATTTTCCCAGTTAGGCAGAGTCCTACTCATTCTAGAGCAAAGGAGAGGCGATACTGGGTTATTGAGATGCTATATGTATAAAAGCTAAAAGCAAACAGGCACAGGGCATGATTGTCTATCCCACTGTTATCTCAGTGAAAGAAACAACACCCAGGAAAAGCTACTTTGAACATAGTAGCTTTGCATCCCTAAAAAAGAGAAACCATCTGCTTTATTTCTGCTATGCTACCTTCTTGTCATGCGAGCATGAAAGTGGATATAAATGGAGAAGAAAGAAATAGAATTTGTAGTAGAAGCTGTCAGAATTGACAGGATGTGTCAGTTGTAAAAGATGCCCACTACTCATCATGCCTCCCTCCCTGGTGTGAAGCCTGCTGTGCCTCTCTTTGCATCCTGGACTTAGTGAGCTGCTCTGAGCAGAGAGTATGTGGCAGAACTACGGGTCAAAGGATGCACTCAGCTTCTGCCTTGCTGTCTTATCCACTCTGCGGGACACCAGAAGTGTGGGGGCACTGCAGCAGCCTATGGGAAGGTCTATGTAGAAAGGAACTCAGGCCTCCTGCCAACAGTCAGTCTTGATCTCCTAGCCATGAGAGAGAACAAGTTAGGAAGTGGGTCCTTCAGGGAGCTACCACAAAGGATGCAGGTGATGTGTGTTCCATTAAAGCCAACCACTCGGCTCTGCAAAACTTAGGGATGTAGGAGGGATTGCAGGTACTCCTAATGGTATTCCTAATGGGAGGACACCATGAGATGTATGTTGGCTTGGCTTTGGCAACTCTAATGCTGGAGTGGAAGGCAGCCCTGCTCTCACCAAGCCAGGGCAGGATATCAGGAGGAGATGCTGAATTCTTTCTGAAGATCTCATTATCACTACCGAGATAACAAGCTCCAGCCAAAGACAAATGCCCCCAGACCTATTTTACCCAGGAGCTGTTCAACTCACCATATAGCCAGAGGAGGAGGATAGAGAAGAAATGGAGAAGTATAGGAATTTATACAGTGGCTAGTTCTTTTGATTTTGTAGCTATAGTCCAATAGCATATACTACATTGGGAGTTGTTTAAAGCAATAAGCCAAAAATAGAATGTAACAATCAGGGCTTTATTCAAAGGCATGAAAATGCCTTGTTCCCCAGCAGCATGCTGGACAGGGAGATGCCATGCCTGGGCTTTCCCATGGATGAGACAGAGCACCTCACATGGCATCAGCTCTCTGCATATGGAAGTCCCAAGAAAAGCAAGTGAACATCCCTAAATCTACATGGCAGCAGTGAGACAATCTCCGGGGATCACAGAGTAAGCTCAAGATCTCATTACAGCTCAGCATCAAAATGTGTAGGGTCTAGGATAACACTCCTAAGAATTTTCTTATGACATTAGGTCTTTTGGAAATCCCCAATCTTTGTCATTTTACCCAAAACTTTTTTCCATTTTTATCCACTGCAAGTTCTTTTAGACAACATCAAAGCCTGCTTATTAATATTCACTGTTTTTCATTGTGCAAATTACTTCCCAAAAATAATCACTGTAGATGGCTTAGTGCCATGTTTTCAGATGTATTTTGGTGCCTTTCCATTCACTGAAGGAAGCATGTTTATTGCTGGACAAGTATTGCAATGATAGGATTTCATTTTTTAAAAATTAAATGAACTTCCCACTGGAACTTTCTTGAATGTGTAGTGGAGATTATACTACTTAAAATGAAGACATTTGATTGTGACAGTCACATCTTTGGAGTGCAAAGCAGACCTTTGAATCCAGCCTGGTGTTTAATCTTTAAGAGCAGCATAAAGTCGCACCATTAGCAGAGCTGCCACATAGGTAGAAAGGTATGAGAACCTAAAGTGATGTTCCCAGTTTGATTTAGTAGAAATTATTGTGGGAGGAATAGTCATAGAGAAAAGCACGAGGGTTGGGTATAAGAGCGCCTGAGAGAAGCTTGAGCTTTTCTTCACCTTTGGAGGGATGCAGTGGTGGAGGCACAGATTCTTCTGATTTCTCAGATCACAGAGATGCCCCTGAGGAGGGGCAGTTGCTGTCACCAGGCAGTGCCACGGTGCGCAGCTGCTCCATGCTCCGGCTGAGGCTCCCAGCTGCCATCTGAGAGGAATTTCCTCTCCTGGGAGAGGACAGTTTTCTCCAGTGCCTTGCAGAAGCCATCCACAGCCGGTTATTGATGCTGGCTACAGAGCTCCAAACCCTCCGCTACAGGTGAGTGTTTCCTGTGGCACGGTTCACACCCTCCTGGGATTGCTCTGAGGGTAAAGCTAAAAGCCAAAACCAAACCGTTATTACTTTTCAGCTCATTTTAAGTCTCCTGTTTCCTTCATTCACTCTCGTGTAGTAACAGCACAAAACTATAGATTCAAAAGTGCAAATTTGTTTTCCTACAATTCAGCATTTGTTCCTGGGTCACTCTAAATCTAAAGTTATCAGAAAACCAAATCACACTCAAATCAAATAAATTGTCATCTCTGTATTAAATTCCATTAGAAGAGATGAGATACAAATTTCTAGTGCTTGTATTTTTCCATGAACTCCAATGGGGAGCAGTGGAGAAGTATTTTATTATCTTAGAATTCCAAAGCACGTCATTTGATGAGGTGCTGCTTTCCAAATAGGTTTAGGGTAGCTTGTACTCACAGGTACTTCATCCTAACACAAACTCATTGTGTATCTTCTAAGCCCCCTGATTATCTCCTGATTCTATTCTTTAATTAAAGCTGAATTATGTGAATTTTCCAGCTAGCACGTGCTCATCAAATGCATTTCTATTCCTCTTCCCTGTTGTATCACCTTGCTCGGAAAACACTTTCTTAAAACTTTAAAGCAACTCTAATTTGTGAAAACCAACTTCTTTGAATGTGGTTGAAAATGCATAAAAGATTATCTCATATTTGCATCAAACACTCCGTCTTTTTTCTTTATGAGATCTCTTGCTCATCTTCCAGTGGAAAAAATTTGATTTTTTCTATTGATGTGGGAAATAGAAAAAAGAGACAAATATTCCACACTGTCGGGTTGCAGAGAGCTCTTAGTTATGTTAGTCAGTCATACACTTAAACATCTTCAAACCATTTGCATGCATATTTACATCCACAAAGCAGCAAATTAAAGTGAAGGAAATACTTTTCTGGGCCAAACTCAAATGAATTAACTGACACCAAAAGCTTTCCCGATATTGGTCAAAGTATCTATAAAAGAGTTTAAATGAATCCCCTGTTCTAATATCAGGTTGGATCGTAGAGATGAAGAATCAAGGAAATGCGTAACAGGCAGGCCTGGAACCTGCAGGCTAGAGATTTAGCAGGACTTTCATTACTGAATTCAAGTAGCTTTTCAGAAAACTAAGCCAGATTTTTAAGTTTGTTTACTTTTGTGTCTTTTAAACTATTAAGTAACTCAGGAGAACAATACCCACCATGGGCACATTTATGGTCTCTGAGCGCCCACCAACTGATTTAAACTATAAAGTGATAGTCATTCTTTGCTCTAAATCCCTTTCTTTGAAGCAACTATATACTTCTAATGTTTGTTATTTCTAATCACTCAATTTTTTTTACCTATGAAAGTATTGATAAACAACATATAGAGTTCTACTTTATGGTTTTAAACCTAAGTGGTGTCTAAACATGTCATTTTCTACTTTATGCCCTTCAATTTAAATGCTATCTAAATATGCTTATTTCTTGTGATATCTTGCTTGTTGTGTTCATTACTAGACCTAATGATCAACCACTCTCCTTTCTTGTGTAGTGCTTCATCATAACATCTGTCCCCTTAATAGAACATGGATTATTCCATTTTTTTTTTCCCGGAACCAGGGATTGAACTCAGACACTTGTGTTTGCCAGGGAAGCACTTATTCTCCTGAGTCATCTCTCCTGCCCCTATTCCAGTTTCTTGCTGTGTGTATATAATGCATCAATGATAATTTTATGTCTGTCTCCTTGTATTCATTGGTAATAAACTTTCTCAACCATGCATTGTTAATTCTACTAGCTATTCCCAAAATTTTCCAAAGTAACAGTCGCAAATTATACTAATGCAATTAGTGTAGTGAACTCTTATTACTTCATATCAAAATTTGTTATATTGTACTTTTACTGAACTAGTGATTATAAAATTGTTCTACATGTTGGTTTTGATTTTAATCTCCTGGATTACATTTACAGTTAGATGATTTTTCATGTTTTATTGGCTATTACTTTTTTCCTACCTATGAATTACTTGTTCATGCCATTTCCTAATGCTTCAGTTGTCAAACTGTTTTTCTTACTGAGTTGTCAGTGTTTTTACCTGTATCTTTGTAATAAGCCTTTGACAATTTATGTCATTCAAATATTGTCTCAGGCTTCGGCTTATCTATTATTTCATATGGAGAGGAGCATGTAAGTGTTTGTCTTGTGTCAGTTATTTATTGCCTCATAACAGACCATCTCAAAATTCAGTAGCATAAAACCTAAATCACTTATTTACTTCTTTTTGTAGTTGACAACTTGGGCAGGGCTCATCCCTTGTCTCTGATACTGTGGCTGGTCTCAGTCTTATTTGTGGTCATGTGACAGATCTGCTGAGGGTTGGGCTGGGGGCCTCATTCACATCTAGTAGCTGACTGAGACTTCTGGTCAAGTCAGCTTGGTTCTTCTCCAGGTAATCTCTTCCCCTGACAAGCTCTGGCCTCCTCCCTTGGCAGCTTGCTTCCAGAAGGGTGGTGGCACACACTTTAAGTCTCGCTAGACCTCAGCTTAGGAGTCACTAACATCAGCCTCTCTGCTTTTCAGTTCTCAAAGTGAATCACAACTCCACCCCAAATTCATTACCATAAAACCAAACTTTACTTGATGGACAAAGCACTGACATTATACCAAAAACAGGAGACCCAGAAGATAGGACTTTGCAGCCTACCTTGGTTGTGTGACAAATGTGTGTGCCAACATTTGTGTAAATTTTGCTTTTATTTTTTACCTTGAAAAAGAGTTCCTACACTCTGAAACATTTACTCACAAAAATTTACTCATAGTTTTTACTCTCCCCTTTATTCACATTTCATCATAAACCTCCAAAGAATACCACAAAGCTCAGGAAGCACTGGACCTTATAACATACATTCAGTGCCTTTTCTATATATAATGCTGTGATAAAATTTAACTCATAAATTAGACACAGATGAAATTACCAATAATCATTAATTTGTAAAGTATAAAAACTATAAAAATATATAAGGAGTGATTGAAATATATCATGAATATATATCATGAATATTTAAAGTTTTGAAAGTTATTACAATAAAAGACATATTGCTATTAACCCCCCATAAAATAACCCCCCTCAAAATATTCTCCCTCACTTCAAACACACTTATCCCATTGTTTTTGCCACTCTCTGAAGTAGCTCTACAAGTCTTCTTTCATGAATGCCCTCATGACTTACAATAAAGAATACAGTGAATGCCACTGCTGAGTACCACCCAACTGAAAGCCATGCTTGTGAAAATATTACAATGTATCCTCCTCCACATTATTCACCAGATATAGTATTGTATCATTTTGCATTCTTCCCCAGGATCAAAATAACCTAGAAAGACAAATGTGAATTTATTCAAGGCAGCCACACAACACAACTCATGAGGACTCCTGGAATGGCCCCAGAAATTGGCAAAAACAACAGCATAAATGTGTTGGGGGGGGCAAACCAATGGCAATGCACTTTTGAATGTAATAAATTTTAATTTAAATATTCATTCTACTTTTGGATCATCCTTCCACAATAAGATTTATGTAAATGTAGGCTTCCTATCATTTTATTTAGTGACATTCTGTATCATTTCTAAAAACATTTTTGTATTCTCTTTAAAGATAAAAAAATAATCTTCCTTCACTATAGTTACCCATTGAGTGATGGTATGATGTAATCGGACACCTACCTGAAGAGATAAAATGAGGCTCCTGAAATGGGCATCATGACATTGTGTTGGGTTACCCCAAGTTTACTTGAACACAAGCTGTACAGCAGCGGGACCACATACTGATTCTAAGAGGGCCAATAAGTGACTGACAGGTGGTCGGAATATACAACATGGATACTCTGGACAAAAGAAAAAGAAAATTCACACCCAATCTGAGATGGATTGAGCCCATGCAAGATTGCATTACACTATTCAGAAGATGTTGGAATTTAAAACTTATGGACTATCTCTGAAATTTCCCTTTTAATATTTTCAGAATATAGTTGAACAGAGTTAACTGAAACCATGGAAAACAAACCCAGTTTGTTCAGTGGTGCTCTGACTTTTCTGTCTCTTCAGGCTGCGGAGGTGCTTTGTCATACTTAGAGATAACAGTGACTAAGCAGAATTCACAAGACACTAGAAGACAAGAACTTTATGAATTTTTTAAAACTTTCTTTCAAACATATTCTCTTTCCTACCTGAGTTTGGAGCCATCTATTGAAATACCAAGCACTGAAGCAGATGGATCTCAAAATAAAAGCCTTACTTTTGGGCACAAGTCGCATTTAAGGATATGACCTAGCTATCTAACAATAGTGAGCTTCTTAACCCTGACCCCAAACTAAACCAGTAAAACTATCCCCAACTTCTCTGAACTGTCACAGTGCTAACTCTGAATGAACTTTAGCATTTACTCTCAAGCTGGGGTGGACATATTCACTATTTTTTTCTTTTATCCACTTCTAGGAAGGAGGTTCTTCCTTTCCCAAATTCTTATTTCATTTATGTCTTTTTGAAACAGGGTTTCCCTGTGCAGTCCAGGCAGGCCTTGAACTTACTTTGTAGCCCAGACTGGCCTCAAACTCAGTGATCCTCCTGCCTCAGACTCCTCATTGTCTGGATTATAGGTTTGTGCCACTATGCCTGGCTCCCTTCCCAAATTCTGAGGTAGAGAATAGAAGCTGAGTCAGTTCCAAGCCAAGATGCAGAAACCACCTGAGCCAGGCAAGTCTGATACCTCACTAAGCTGTATCACTGAAAGCTGGAACTTGGACTCCTGACAGAGACAGTTGAACACTTGTTTTCCTGTCAGTGGTAACTGTATTTCAGTCTTTTCAAAAGAAAACCCTGGGGATCCAGACTCAATTACACCTCTGGCTCAGTCCACTTCTCCAAGTCATAGAGGTAGGGAGCCTCATACCCTCCTCAGGGTGAGGAGGGTGACTCGTTCACCAGCAGTGAGCCCCAGGACAGAAGATGCAGCAGAAGAGGACCTCTTCCTCCAAAGCAAGTGTTGCTTTCAGCTGTGGCATGATGGCAAACAATGGAACTCTTCTCTGAAATGGGGCAGTGCTGAGAGGTGCCTGCCATGCCACTTCCCTTACACTTCCTTCCAGTCTCTCAAAGCAGAAAAATCATCTTCTCTGAAGACATTTGGTAAAAGTTCCCAAAATAAAAACATGCTTCAAGGCACTGTCCTCTGTTATTCTGGAGCTAGTTCAACTGGCGGATGAGCTGGTTGATGCACTCACTCTGATAGCCAGGTGAGCCCATCTCCTTGAGGAAGCCCACTCTGTTCTTGGTAGCATGCCGGGCCACAGACAGGTGGAAAGGGTGCAAGAAGCAGGCGATCTCCTGGAAACGCACCTCTGGGAAGGTGATTTTTGTGAATGAGGTCTTCCAAGAAAATGACACCAACCTTGCCCAGGTGCTCGTCATTCACAGTGTTGTCCATCAGCAGGAAGGTCTTATTCTTGATCTTGCCCTGTCCACATTTGAAAATGAGTTCCTCAACAGACTTCAGATTTGGAAATCCCCAGGTCACAGAAGGCTCCACTATCTGCAGCATTTTGAGAATTTAGGGGGTGACTTTAACAATGACACTACTGAACAACTTCTTCAGGCAAAGTCTTGCAATGGTCTTCTGTACTAGTGAACTCACCCTGTTATACTTTGGAGGTGGACAACAAAGGCCAAGGAATGTTCATCAGGTGCTTCCAAAGCACGAGGTTTCACTTCGAGTCGTTTCACATGCACCCTGTCACGCCGCTGCTGCCAGGAATCATGAAGGAAAGATTCCAGTCACTTAAATCTGATCTCTTTTACCTTCCTCTCCTTCTTTGCCAAAAGTGCCTGCTTTGCCTGGGTGGCTTTGAGGACTTGATAAGCCTTCCTCTTTTTCAGGAGATTTTCTGAAACCAAGGGGATCTTTTTTCTTTACTCTTCTTCTGCCATCTTTCCAGTGTAAGGGCTACTGCTCATGCCAGATATGTTAACTATTAAAAAGACAGGGATTCATGCCTGGAAAAACTTTGTTTCCATATAAGCAAGTGTTTTTCAGGATTCTTTCCAAGGGCATATTTACTGCATCTTGCCTAAGATGCTTGGTGCTACTGTAACAAATAATCACAGTATGTGACAGTTTGAATAGTTACCATATAATAGGCACTTAAAA
Organism: Octodon degus; assembly: GCF_000260255.1. Lineage (NCBI taxonomy): Eukaryota > Metazoa > Chordata > Mammalia > Rodentia > Octodontidae > Octodon > Octodon degus. Next base: position 10,400,030 of record NW_004524636.1, read on the forward strand.
GGCCTTTACCAATCACATCTAGTGTATTAGGTATATTAGTCCAGCTTCTTTAGGAAGCAGATGCCAAAGCAGGATTAGCTACGTATGAGATTTATTAGAGCAAATTCCTGTGGAAGGAAAATTAAAGAGGAAGCTGAGAGATCTATCAGAACCCAAATTAAAGAAAAAGAAAGATGAAAGAAATGGAGATCAGTAGGAGAGTTTCTCTTCACTAGGCCCATCCTAAGGTCACTTCCTGTCAGAAGTGACAGGATTGATTTTCTATTACTGCTCCAGCAAAGGACCACAGATTTGGTGATTTAACACAAATGCAGCATCCGATACCTCTGTCCCTTGGCTTGTGACTCCTCACTGAGATCTCCGTGGTCAGTAGTGTAGCATCTTCAGATCCTCCTAGTCAGTCATCTCTGGCCTCTGCCTCTCCTTTTTCTGGCTTTGATTCTCTTTCCTTTTGGGCCCACTGAGATAATCCACAGTACCCTTCCTGTCTCAAGATCCTTACCTTATTACAGCTGCAAAACTCCTTTTTCTATAGAAAGTAAACATAGTCACAGATCTTGGGAGAGGAGAAGGGAACATCTTCAGAGGCCATTGTTGGTCCATTACCAGTTTGCCAAGCTAAAGATGACTCATCAAAGAAGTCCTGTATCCCACTATAGACAGCGTCCCTTAGTTCCATGTTAATCTCACTGATTCACAGGGGATTTTCCAGGGCAGTTGAGTTCTCACTAACACACAAGTATCTAATGATGTGTTCATGGAAACCACTTGAAATTAATGGAGGAAATGAACACATGCAGCAGTTGAGTGCCTTAAATGATTCAAAATACCAACACATGCTTTTATAATTCTCCTGGTCAGGAATTCTAAATCCCATCCCTGGGGTTGGGGCTAGAGCAACATGTGGTTTCGAGGATTGAACCACGGTCCCTGAAGTTGCCTAAGCTTGCCTAAGCAGGCACTTTAAAGACTTTATTTATTTATTTATTTATTTATGTGTGTGTGTACAGCTCAGCCCACCAGGGGGCGGGGCTGGCTGGCATGTGGTGCTGGGGGATTGAACTGCGGTCCCTGTGCTTTGCTAAGCTTGTTCTAAGTAGATGCTTTAGACCACTGAGCCATCTCACCAGCCCAAGCAGGCACTTTAGACACCTGAGCTATCTCACTGGCCCCCAAATGGCAAATTATTGAAAATAATCTAAAATCAAAGGGAAGTAGATAAAGAATAACTTCATGGGTTCAGTTCTGTCTTCTACCACCAGTGGCTATTCCTAATGTTGTTCAAAGTTAACACCTGAAATCCAGGTTAGAACATTCCACATAGTTCTGTCCTGTTCCTCAGCAGCTTCCTAGATGAAGTACAGATGAAGAACATTCCTCCAAAGTTTCACAAGGCAGCTGGAGAGATAGCTCAGCAGCATAAGCACCA
>NW_004524636.1:10401626-10420181 GCF_000260255.1 Octodon degus
AGAGAGAGAGACAGAGAGAAAGAGAGAGAGAGAGAGAGAACGTGAATAATAGTGAGGCCCTGTCTCAAAATTCCACAAGGCATAGGTATTGAAGCAGTGTTAGTATTCTTCAAGTATCAGCACATACAGGCATATAAAAAATAGTTTGAGTCCAAAAGAATTTCACTTTCCCATAGACTGCTGTATATAAATAAACCTGCTAACGGCACATTTTTATGAATAGACTCATTCTGTTAAGCCTAAAGTATCATATGTTAATGTGCTATCAATGCTAGCTAATATTTATCATAATTCTAAAGAAGAAATCTTTAGAACTTCTAAACAATTTGTTCTTTAGAATTCTAAATGATATCTGTCTTGGAAGCCATTTCCCCAAGAATCCAGGGAGCTTCTAAAATGAAGCTTCAGACAGACAAACCCAAATAAAAAACGTTCCCTTTCTTATCACTAGAGAAAGAATAACAGGATAATTTTTCAAGAAAAGAGTCTACAGAGAAATAAAATACTGAATGTCCTGAGCATATGATCTCCAGGGGTTAAACATTTTCCAAAATGACCTTACTGTTAAGAAAATTGGTAGGAGACTTTATAAGATTATTAGGCCATGTTATTAGGCTATATTTTCTAATATTTCCTTCTACCAGATTAAATTCTAGCCAATAATATAGGACTAAAGGGGATTTTTCCATTTCCATCCTACCAATAAAAATCACTACAAAATTTAAAGACTCCAGCCAGTTATGTATCCAACTCATTAACCACACTGCTGTATGCTGTTGCTAAAAATAATTATTTCTGGATACATTTATTTTATTTCAGAAAGCTCTAAATTAGAGTGATATCATTTATGTCTTGCTGGGGAAATTCCAAAATAATGACTTCAAACGTTTATAAAGAAATGGATAGGTTTATTTCCAAGATGAATGCATACACCTCAAGAATAAAAAGGTAGGGATTTTAGATAACACAAGTGCTGCAGAGAGGAAACAATCAATCTCCTTTGTGGAGAAATCTGCATGCATTTCTCCTGAGGAAATAGCAGAATATGGATTTTGACTTCCTGCCTCTTTATTCTTCACAGGGATGTAATTTCTTGCTTTACCCTGAAGACCTTTCTCTACTTTGATGCTCTTGGTGCCTGACCTCAACGTTTCTTTATGGAAAGATGGCCCTGGGCCTAAGATGATTCTGTTTCCTGGTTGTAGATGAAGCATCTGCCTGGGTTTTGAGCCAGCAGTCAGGCAGGTTTGGGAGCGCGGTGCAGAGAAGGGCTGTCTGCCCTTTTCATCGTTACCTCAGAAGCTTTTCCTCCTGTCACAGTGCTCACAGATCGCTTCCTTGGAGCCTGGTCACTGTAAGGAAATATTATGAAAGACTGTGCTGAATTTTTCAGAAGCTGCTGTTTTGCTCCACGTGTTATTTCTTCCTGGGACTGAACAACAGTCGTCTACTCATTAACAAGCAAAGCCTGTGTCACTTTTCCCACAGTGATATTCTCTGAGTTATTTCAGTTTGATGTCCTGTGTCACGTGAGAGGTATGTCTGAAAGAAACTTCTGCTCCCAAATGTTGCTGCGCACAAGTGGGACAAGCAGAGACCTAAATTTAAACTATTTGGAGAATGCATAATTGATTTGAAGAATGAAAGCATATGGGATTTTTTTTTTAACACTACAGTGATCAATATCTATAATCTTATGTTAAGGGCTGGTAACTATGTCATAAACTACTACTGATCTATTATACAACTGGGGAGTAAATTAGGGAAATACATTATAGATTAATCTGTCTTGTTATAATAGAAATACTGAAGGCAACTAACAAGCTATTGGACACTTATCATCCATGATAATTAATTTTGTATATATTATTTATTTATTTGATACAGGGTCATGCTACCCAGTTCAGAGTCATATTGATCCTCCTGTCTCAACCTTCCCAGCACTGGGATTTCAGGCATGCACCCCCAGGACCAGTTTTGGGGCTGGGCCAGCATGGCATGTGATACTAGGAATTGAACCCAGATCCTTGTGTTCATCAGGCAAGTGCTTAGATTGCCTAGCTGTCTCACCATCCACCATGATGACTAATCTTAATTGGCACAGTGATTGGCTTTGAGACAAATCTCAGAGATTAGTAACACATACTCATGGGTGAGTCCATGTGCAACATGGGGGCATGGCTTTAAGGATTCTAACTGGTCCCTGGCTTCTTCCTACTGGGCTGTTCTGCTCTCTGCTTCCTGGATGCCATAAGTCCAATGGATTTTCTCAGCCATGCCCTTTGCCATGATGCTTCTGCCCTGTGGCCAGCCAGCTATGGACTGAATCTCTGAAACCATGAGCCAAAGTAAACCTTTCCTCATCTAAATCAATCGTGCCATATATTTTGTCCCTACAATGGAGAGATGACCAATACAGCATGAAAGGAACATGTGCTCTGCACATTTATATGAGTTTCCTTTTAGGTCCCTTCAACAATGCTGTGCAGTGATAGCTACAATAGCACATATTTTGTAGGTAAAGAAACTACTGAGAAGAACATTCGCAGATCTTCTTGTGGATAAAAGGAAGAGTGTAAATTATTTTCAAGTCTTACTGAGCTACAAATACATGTTTGGATCATTCTTTTAAACAACTCCAAGGATGTTAATCAGCAACCAAAAGTGTTCATGTGAGAAAAGAAAAGGGGAAAGGGACAATACAATAGGGACAAAATGATCTGGTTCACAATCTGTCCACATTTGTACCAATTTCTCTTTCCTCCTTGGTAAAAAAAAAAATTCAACTGTGTGCCTGGAGAAATCAACTTCAGTTCCTATGGTAGAACAAAAGCAGAGGAATGTCAGTCAAAGGACTTTTACGTGCTATTAATGGTACCAGTGATGTTAGACTTAAGGCTTTCCACTTTGTGCTTCTCAAACATTAGCACACATCAGAATTATCTAGAGTTCTTTATGGAAAACACATTTCTGGGCCTTTCCTTCATGGATTCTAATTCAAGAGATCTGGGGAAAGACCTGTGAGCTCCTGCTAATGCAGCTGTTGCTTCCGTTGCTTGCCTGTAACCCCATGGGACCAGCAGCGATAACTTCCTACACATATGGCCACTTCTGCTAATGATGGACTCCTCCAGCCAGTCTGATTGATGTGGATCCTACAGAATGCAGATGCCAGAAATTCTTATTCATCTGGTAGTTTTCAAACTACCCAGCAAATCAATGCTGTTTTCTGTATCAGTGAGTGCAAAGTTTTGATATTTGGTGGCAGCTTCCCCTACCTCTTGACCAGATAATATGGCAAATGTTGGACTTTTTTCCATTCCCTCTCCAAAGTGCTTCTAATGATCTAATCCTGTGAATGCTGAGAGATCAGGTTAAATCCTCATCTTCATGACTAAGCAAGCATTTGCTTTATGCAGGCAGGTACCAGAAATTGTTCACAAAGTGATGCCAGGTGATAACATTACAGAAAAGAGCAAAATAAAAACAATTGGGTCAGCATTACCCTGTAATTTACTTATTAGTTCCAACTACAGAATCCCAATTGGCTATAGTACTTTGAATCTGAAGTCTGTGTCTATAACTTCTATTCTTCCATTCCTATTTGTATCATCCTTTGCATACATCTGACATCAACCAGATGTCATTAAAATACAATGCAGACACTCCATATGAAGGTAAAGGTCAGCTGCCCCAAGTCATTATTTCCCTTTGGCCACAAGCATATACCCCACAGAATTAAAGTGCAAAGTCATTAAATAAGAGGGTCTGGGTGATGCACACTCTTCATACCAGTGGCACCAAATCCAGTAGAAAAGGTGTATATTGCCAACAAATTCAGGTTACCCTTCATTCCCAGCATAGGCCTGGCCAACTCTGGCCATATAACTTCATAAATCTTATTCTTTTCATTTTTGGGCTGAAAACCTTGATGCTGTTTCAGCTGATAAAGTTTTTGAAGGAAGATTAGAAGCCTACAATTTAGGGAAGTGGTCGAAGAGAGATCACAGAGAGCTTATGCTTCAGGAAGCATCAGAACTACAATCCTACTTCTGTTCCCTGGCACTCATATGGTCATACATAAACAAGACACAATTTCTTCACCAAGGAAAATGTCTCTGGTCATTATTTGAGAAAAGAATTGCATTCTGATTTCCTCTATACCTTTCTGTTGTTGCTTATTTATTATAGACGCTATTAATTCATGCATTTGAGCCGAGCTAGTGTCCTCTGCACTTGTTCTGGGTGGGCATTGGGTTTCCTCCATATGTTTCTGCATTTGATTCTTTACTGCAGATGTTATTAATTCAGGGATTTCTTTTTTTTATTTCCAATCTGAATTCCTCTATACCTTTCTGCAGTTGTTTCTTTATTTCAGAAACCGTTGATTCATTGCTTTCAGCTGTGTGATTCCCAATTTGTTCAGTGTTAGTGTCCTCTGCACTTGTTATGGGTAGGCTTGGGTTCTGAGGTTGCATTTTGTTCCTTTCGTCATTTTGTGTAGCATTGTCTTCTGACTTTCGTTGTAGATCTTCGTTGTAGTTATAACCTTAACAAGTACTGAAGTTCAGGTGCAGATCGGGCTTGGGCTAGGACTGGGTCTGTGGGTTCCTGGAACGTGGCAGAAATTCCTACTGGGCAGGTGGGGTGGGGGAGGTGCTGCGGAGTGGTTGGGGGCGTCCCAAGGGAGTGGAAGAGGGTCTCACCCACACTGTGCCTGGGCTGGGACCAGTAATGGGTCCCGCCGGCGCAGGGTAGCCGGAAGCTCTCCTACACACTCACCGGGCCTGGGCTAGGACTGGGCTGTCTCTGGTCATTAATGAGACATGGTTGCTAAATTCCCAAATTTATGTCCAACAATGAAACAAGGAACTAAAGGCTGAAACGGAAGGATTGCAATGTGGTCCCAGTTCTCCTCCTCTTCCTGTACCCATGCTCTTATACAAGGTAACTGGCAATATTTCCCACAAAGAGGTGGGAACCCTCCTACCATATCTTGAATTTGAATGGATCTGAGGATTGACTTGGCCAGAGAAATGTGACAAACATTAAGCAAGTCACTTCCAAGCCTTGAGCTCTAAAAATGCTATGGGCTTCTGCCCAGTTACCATAGCAAGGCCTTCCAGGTGGCCTGGAGAATGATAGAATCTCCTAGGGCCAGCCAAATAGCTCAACTGGCCGAGCCTCCAGGGTGCACTGAGATGGCAATTGAGGCTGGGTGTGGTGGTGCGCGCCTGTAATCCCAGCTCTTGGGAGGCTGTAAAGAGGTGGATCGCTATGAGTCCAATCTATGCAGTGAGACCTTGTACACTGTGTACACCCTGTCCTAAATACAAAAAAACCCTCTATACATATTAATGTACTTCATATTGAAAACACCCTTATTCTTACTTTCCATTGTAATCATTCCAGGGTTAAAGGACCAGCCTAAATAACAATTTTGATACACTGTTTGTCCCTCTCCATGAATATATTACTTCCATTTTAATAATTGATCATTTACTTGTCTTGCCCTGAAATAGTATCTTATTAATCTTTATTTCTTCCTTCGACAGAATCATAAAATATTTCTTGAACTAAATTGTATTTACATTGGGAATCATAATCTCAACTGAAAGTTTGTTCCACAGCAAATCGGAACAACAATATATAAAAATGTATTGATCCTAAATAAGGGAATTAAATAGGAAATTGTTAACTACCCTGAATATTCAAAGCCCCACAATCAACTCATTTGACAAATGGAATAATGTTTCAGCCTGCTATATACCGTGTAATGCTACACAATAAAGTATTCAAACTCCAACATGTATTTATTTCTTCTTCAGTGCTCTCCAAGTCAGCTTAATCTGGCTTGTGTAACCTGGAGTCAATTAGGCTTTGATTTAGGCTATAGTTTGAGTTCTGATTTGAGCTACACCTTTCATTCTTCTTAAGATATTGGTGTGGGTGGCAGTCAGATTTTCCTCATCATAAAAGGTATAAACACAAGTAGTTCCACCTAAGAGTGCATTTATTTATTTTTGATTTCTTAAATTAATTTTATTGAGAAAGAAATAGCAATGAGACAGTTTCAAAACAGGTTAGTAGGACAGTCACAATAATTAATACATTGCATATTGTCTTCATAGTAGTTATTCAGATAACAAGATGCAGACATGATATTTTGCCTAAACACTATTAGTACAAATCTTTCTTCTCATTGAACTAAGAGAAAGTAGCTGTATATCTATCCTATTTTGTGTATACAGATATATATATTTTTTCACTACAAAATGGTCCTTCATTTATATCCTCTTTTTTGTTTCATTTTGTCAGAGATGGGTATTCCATTGCCATTCAAATATTGTATTGTGTGAATTCAGCAAAATAATCCAATATAGTCTAGTAGTCCATAATAGTAGTGGGTTATCCGCGGAACTGGCAATGTCCAAAGTTGTTAAACCATACGTTTATATACACAAGATGGTTAAGGCAACAGTCCTGAGAATCTCCATCAGGTTTTTGAAATTAGCGTGTATTTAAAACTACTTCACCCCTTAGCATTTCATTGGTCAAATCACTTTATAGAACCATGCTTAACATTAATGGTCCCGCAAAGTATACCTTCCATCTATTCCAGTAAAACGAACTATACAGGCCCCAAAAGTGTGATTCCAGGAAGGGGTTAATAATGGGAGACGCTAATATAGCTTCTGTGGTTGGAAACTTAATAAATGCAAAATGGAAATATTTAGGTTTCATTAGAGCACATTAGAGAACAGACAAATATCTCCATTTAAATTTGCTTCATCACTGAATGTATCAGAAACCCATCATTTTATATATACTCTAGGATATAGGCCACTTGAAAGGAAATGTGTTATTGTCATTAAATCTATTGGTAGTATGTACTTTAAATGCCAATGTAGAAAATACATTTCTGTTCTTTTTTCTTCTGTTCAGCCAAATTGTAATCAAAGACTGCTTAGCCTAACAATGGCACCAGCAACTGGAAACAGCTTTGATATCAACTCATTTATTGTTAGAAAATTTCTATTCACGCATGCATTTCTTGCTTTCAGAATTGCCTTTGAGGTCAAAAACAGTTTTTACTTTTTTAAAATAAAATATGTTATTGGTTAATATACCATATAGTATAGATAATCCTACAAATGTAAGGTATGAATTTAGGAGGTATGAATTGCTACCACTATAATTCAAAAATCAAAGAAATATTGCATTTCTTTGTGTCCTTCCCTCATATTAAATGTAACTGTAAGTCTGGAGGGAAATTGAATCTTATTTGATATGATGAGCTACTCCTTCATGTCCCCTTTACTGGGCTCATTCGCTATGCCCCCACACAGCACAGCTTTGAATTAGACAAGGAAGGGACAGCATGTACAGGTAATCAGGACATTCTTAAACCCTGGCTACCCCCATCTCTGAAGTCTCACAGCTGTGAAGTTTTCAAGGCGTCTTGGAACAAGAACCCGTGAGACGTGGAATCCTAGCAGCGCATTTCTTACTTCCTAGAAGCACCATGCAGCCATCCCCTCAGATATGCTGGTGGTGTGGGGTGATGCGAAAGAGGAGAGGAACTTGGTGGGCAGTGTCTTTCTGGACAGAAAGCTTTCAGCTTCCTCCCCATGCTTGCCAAAACTTCTTTTCTGTCTCCTTAGCTGTGACTCTCCTCTTATAATCGCTTGTCTCTCTGTCCTCCTCATGAAGTACTGGTCTACCTCCCTGGTAGTAGTACGTTTTATAATCTCACTGAGTTTTTCTTTTGAAAGATATTTTCTTGAAGGGATCTGCTTTAATCTCTAAAAAAAAAGCAACAGTTTCAAATGAGGCAAAGGAAGAGCAATGGGATTATTTATTGTTACTTTCTTGGAAGGAGGTAGGAAGTGGCAGGAATATTGAGCCTGAAACACAAATTATCCTCATTCTATTGCTTATTCTATAGCAGTGGATTAAAAACACAAATTAATAAATCTATTATTATCTTACCACAAAGCTATTTCATTATTTTATGTCAGATTCAGAATGAAATTACTTTATGGGTTTCCATTTCTTTTATGCCATATTATTTTACTCAGTAAAATGGTTCATTAGAGGACTTTACTAATATGGAAACAATCTTAGTTCATTAGTTCTAATATACATTTCTACTTTGCATCTTCCTCTTGGTAGTTGTAATTTGAAGGGTATAGTTCAGAAATTAATTTTAGCATCTTTTGGGAAACCCAGCACACAGCAAAAGTAGAATGTCAACATCTCACAAGAGGATATTCAGAACTTTTTAATTTATTTTAGAATAAACTATGAAAGCATGAAGCAATGGGAGCACTTATAGATTTCCTGGATAGCTGGACTTATGGTAGGGTAAAATTTCACACTATTTCATCATTAAAACAATGCTAATTTTTATGCTTATTCTTTTAACTATTGTAATCTCATATATGAAATTGTGCAAAGTTGTCTTCAATGGTCAAAATAAGAATTAAGTATTTTTTCAGGGTTGTCTTATGTTAATCATTAGTATTATTTATATAGAACTATATGTGAATCACAAATATATATATATATATATATATATATATATATATATATATAACTATATGTGAATCACAAATATATATATATGCTGTTGGTTGACCTCAGGCCTCACTCATGCCAAGCACATGTTTTACTACTGAGCTAACTACACCTCTAGTGCAATCCCTAATGTAAGTTTTTTAGGACCCAGAATGCACCTTCCTAGGAGACGTATATGAGTTCAGTTAGAGTTTCTACTGCATGCATTTGTGACTTTGTGTCAGCAGTGATCTGAAGCAATATAAAATCTAGCCCTTATTTCCATGTAACCCCCACATAATAAGAGTTAATATTGACAGAATTCATTCCTTCTGGGCTGGCAAGATAGCTCAGCAGATTAAGTGCCTGCTTAGGCAAGCTTAGGCAAGCAGACAGACTGCCACTGGATTCCCAGCACCACATGCCCCATGAGCCCTGCCCTCGTGGTGGGCTGAGCTAAGCAGAGTCCAAGCATGGGGGCGTATGCCTGTAATCCCAGAGCTGAGGAGTCTGAAAGGAAGAGGAACACCATGAACCCAAGCTGCACAGTGAGACCCCTGCAACAGCTAAATACATCTAAAGAAAAGAAAATTCTTTCCTTCAACAAGTTCATACTTAACCCTTCCCTGTACAGGTGGACATTATGATTCTACAAGATAGCATGTATGACAGGACGAAAGTACTACGTAGTTTCACTCAGTTCAAAGAAATTTGCTAAGATTATTTAGTTTAACTATTAAAAGAGACTCATTACTATGCTCTTCTCCCAATATGCAATAAGAAAACTTCTCACTCTATATGAATCACTTATTTCCATATTTATTGGTCCAGTTAAGCTTTATCGGATGTGTGGCTCTGTGCTACATTCTACAGTTGAGAACAAAATAGGGCTGGGGAGATGGCTCAGTGGCCTAAGCGCCTCCTTGGCAAGCTCAAGGACTTGAGTTTTATCCCGGATACCGCATGCTGTGCTGGTCCTTTGCTGTGCCAGCTGCCTAACCCAAGCATGGTGGAGCACTGCTGTGATTCCAGAGCTGGGAAGGCTGAGACTAGAAGATCACTAGGGGACTGAACTGCACAGTGAGACCCTGTCTCAAATAAATAAATAAATAAATAAATAAATAAATAAATACAAACATAAATAAATAAAATATTTTTTAAAAAATTTAAAAAGAAAGGGCCAGTCAAATAGCTCAGCAGATTTAAGTGCCTGCAAGCAGACTCAGGGGGCAGGGGTTCGATCCCAGGCCATGCTGTGCCGGCCCGTCCCTGGGGTGTGCTGAGACAACAACTGAGACTCAGCATGGAGACATGTGCCTGTAATCCCAGCACTTGGGAGGCTGTAAACAGGAGAATCACTTCAAGTCCAATCTAGTAGTGAGATCCTCAACACCCGGTAGACCCTTCCCTAAAAAATACAACAACAACAACAAAAAAATTAAAAAGAGCAAAATAGCCACCATCCCCGTTCTCATGATGCTTCAGTATTTGCTATGTGAAAATAAACCATTAAATGCAAATGCCAGGATGTACACATCTTAACATGGGCATCTCATTTCAAAACATCAACAGCACAATTTCACGTTTGGAATACTTATGTCCTTTGGGATTTCTTTAAAAGCCAAATTATGCTTAACCAAAACCGGTATTTCCCAATTAAATTCCATGACACTCTCCTCAGACTTCACATCAAGTCAGTAGTCAATTTTAGTGATTCAATCCTTTTTGTTTCTTGTTCATTCAGTCCCCAAATCTATGTCTGATTGGTTTGCAAGCGTACAGTGCCTGATGTTTACGTTCATTTAATCAAAGAAATGAAATGCTTCTACAGTGAAAAATGCAGTGCTCTTAAAAAGGATACTAAAGATGACATCAGAAAAAGGAAAGATAGCATATAATGTTTTTAATGATTTTATGCATTGAACAGTTCAGTAGCATGGAATTTTCCACCTGTGGGCTCATGTCAGCACTGAAAGAGTTTCACATTTTGGAAGTCTTTGGAGCTGACGTTTTCAGAGTAGGATGCCCAGTCACATATGGGAAGTTTTCATTGTCCAGAATTGGAAGTAGCATATGTTACTGTTGATCTTCCAATGGCTACGTACAGTCACATGACCACAGCCAACTGCAAAGGAGTCTAGAAGACATAGTCAAGAGTAAGCTTGAGTCCTGAGAAGAGAAGAAATAGGCTTCAGTGAACACAAAACATTTTTCTGCCAGTACTTCCTCCTGGATGAATTTTAGCTGTTGTCAGAAAAGAAATAAACAGACAAATAATCTATCCTTAAAGAATAAATGTTTTCCATATACAAGTCTACTAAAAACTACATCACAACTTTTGTAGCTCTTTCCTGATTAATTCAGCAGTTTAAAAATCTATTTTGATATAATGTACATCTACAGAAGAAAGCACAGAGAAATTCTACAAACTGTGACCCACTCAATGTAAGGCACAAATATAATATAACTGTACTACACTTACAGACCCCTTAGAGGTTTACTTTAGCCACAGAGCTATTTTGTATTTTACGGTAGTATGTTCTTCACCATATTTTCCTCCCATAAACTTCTCTCTCTCTCTCTCTCTCTCTCTCTCTCTCCTCTCTTTCCTCTCTCTCTCTCTCTTTCTCTACACACACACACACACACACACACACACACACACACATCATACAAATAGCCAGTTCCTTTTTCTTTCTTTGAGTCTTCTAATTCCTAAAGGAAAAGACACTTTCCTATCCTTGTGCATAATCATTGCTCACATATTGCCAGGTTTACAAAAGCGCACTGTGACTCTCACCACACCCATTACCAGGAGCTCCACTGTGGCTGACAGAAAGTTGGCAGCACAGGGCACAGATGATGGAAGTCACCCTGTGTGGCATTTGCTGAGCTATCATTACACATGCCGAGTGCTGCACATGCAATAGCACACTTAACTTTTGAAATCAGCTGTATGTATTAGGAGAACATTATTTTATTCCTCTTTTCCTGGTAAGAAACGTAAGTGTCCTATAATGTCATACAAGTCATCAGTTCCATAAGTAGTGAGGAAGTAGACCAAACTCCCACTTAGACAACTTCAACTGCCAAATTCCAGGAATGACTGAAAATGCTGGAAAGGACAGGCTGGCCACAGACATTCCTGGAATCTGCTCCTACCCAAGCCTTCACCAAAAGCACCCACTGGTAGAAATATTTAGTGTCAGCATTTGAGAACAACAGATCAAGGAGCCTGTTTTAATTTGCTACCTTTGTCCCTGAATGCTCAGCATTTACGTGCAATGGAAAGCTCTCACTCAGGTATCAGAAGTCAAGTAGAAAGCAGACTTCTTGGAACAGCAAGGGTTGAAATTCTGAACCTTGGTTCTTACTGAGTGTGGTGTTTCTGACCTTGAGTCAGGTTTACTGCCTGGGCTTTGTTATGATCTTTACAACTTCAGACTTCTTCCTTAGAAGCTCTGCTCTGAGATCTACTCCCTCGGCATTCCACCTTTAACATTTTCTTCCCAGGCATGAATGTTAAGCTTTGTGCTTCTAGCAGTAATATTCCCCTGCATCTGCCAGTGGCATGGTCCCGGCTCTGTACCTGAGTACCACCCAAGATCCAGTTTAGAGTAATTCTGTGAGTGCTATCAATTTCAGCCTATAACAACAGCATCGCCTGGGGATTGTCAGAGATGCAAATTCTCAAGCTCCTATGGCAGCTCTACTGAATCCGAAATGCTAGGTCAGAAGGCATAGAAATCTGTGTTTTAACAAACTCCCTGATTTTGATGCATGCTAAAGTTTATAATTACTGGATTAGTGTTGGATGCCCTCTCATTCCTTGCAAAGCCTGATGGTGCAAAGGATTAAAACCAGAAGGACTTAGTGTCCAATAGCTCAGCATCTTTGCTAGTTGCATGACCCAGGGTCCTTGTCCAGGCTCTGTGCTTTTCCATTTATTCCTTTTTAAAAAATACACCACAGAGCCATAATCTAGTTCCCATTTTTCTGTGTCTGCTGATGAGTAACTAATGGAAGCCTGCATTCACCCATGTTAATCTTAACTGCCAAAGTAATGCTTAGCAATGGTTTTGTGCTAAGGTTGTCCTTGCAGCTGCAAAGCTTCTTCTGCTCAGGATTTAAACAGCAATATTGCAGCATGCTTGTATTTCATAAATCATTGGGGCATGGATTGGATGTTATATACTCATATATTTGTAATTAAACTTAATATGGATTTAAATGTTAAACTTATGCATTGAGACTGGCTCAATTGAAAAAGGCATAACCTTGATTCTAACAAGAAAGGGCTTTCTCCAAGAGCAATTAAGGTCTAGGAGTGAGTGAGAATGTCTCTGTTATACAGAAATACTCCTTCTAGGAAGGTCAAGTAGTTCAGGCCAGAACCCTTAAAGCAATTAATTTGGATGGGAACTGTGAGATAGAGGTGGTTGCCACAGCAGTGTTCAAATCCTGTTAAAAGAACTAACTTTGCAAATGCTGCCCTTTCAGAAACACAGGAGGACCTGAAAGTGTCACATGGAAGCCAGTGCTTGAAGTTGTGTTTTGGATCAGAATAGAAACTAAAGTGATGGATGAAAAGAAGCAAATAATGAAGGCAGGAACCTATAAATTTCTCTAGAAGGAAACCCTGAGCAAAAATTTGAATAAAAATCCTTTTATTTGGCCTGTGATCCCTAGGAAGATGGCAGGGAGAGGGGGAACTGAGAAAAGAAGGAAAGGGGATAATAGGGTGTGTACGATGGAGTAAGCTATCACTAGCAGCACGTGAAGTGTGGAATCAGAAGTTCTAAGCTCAATGCTGGACTCTGGGGCTTATCCTCTTGAAAAATCAGATGAAATCTTTATGCGTCTTGTATAAAAGAGATTAGACATATTAGTACATACTTTATACACGTACCTTATATCAGACTCCATGCTAGAAAGGAGGTAACTGTTCTTCACAGTTTACTCAGAGATCACATTGAATGTATAATTTTATGAAACTAAAATGATTTTGCAAACTGTAAGCCCATGTTGAAGAGGGTTTTTCACAGTGTTACATGAGTCAGCAGAATAGCTGTGCTTTGGTTATGAGCTTGCAACTTACCTGTGAAGCCTGAGCCAGATCACTTTGTCTCTTTGATCTGCTTCTAATCTTAAAAAGCACTTTATAATGGCTATTACATTGCAGGGAATTTGTGTGTGGTGGGAGGGATTATTCCTGGACCGCTGTTCAGAAAATTTTCTTAAAAGGCAAACCTTATCTATGTGGCTAGATGTCAGTTTTGAGGGGGAACTGAGTAGGAGATCTAAGATAAGCTTTTGGGTTATTAGTAATGACCTAATTCTTGGTCTGTCCCATTCCGTTCTCCTCGTTACCTATACGTGTTTGCTTGTGTACTCATGGAGCTACTAAGCTATGAT
This sequence comes from Octodon degus, assembly GCF_000260255.1. Taxonomy (NCBI): domain Eukaryota; kingdom Metazoa; phylum Chordata; class Mammalia; order Rodentia; family Octodontidae; genus Octodon; species Octodon degus. The sequence goes on from NW_004524636.1 coordinate 10,415,601, forward strand.
CTTTGTAGTTTTCTAGATGTACACTGTAGGTTTTAGACATTTACCTTAAAACAACTCTCAGAAGTGGGTTAGATGAATTCAAAAGATGCATCTCACACTTACAACCTAGATTTTGAGAGGAAATTCAGGTAACATTCCATCACTGATGAGATGAAAATGTTGGCCAACTTGACAAGAACAGGCACAACAACTAGCTCTGTTTACCGGGGCATGTGGGGTACCCCTGTGCCTGCCACAGTTCATTTCACCCCCACCTGCACCCAGCAGAGATTTATACCAGGAGATTCTCAGTGGCCGCATGCTCATTGTTTTGGGGTGATGCAATTTCAGAAACTTCCACAGGGTGGCAAGGATGTCACTTCTTGGTCCTCTACGGATAGTCTTTCTGTTTTGTTCTCTGATCCCTTTCACTAGGTACAGGCTTCCCTACCCACAGCTATTATTAAAATTGAATAATACAATTTTATATGTTATAATATTTCTAATAAATGCTCCACAGTCCAATTAACTTAGAAGGCTAATCTGCAGCTTGAGAACACTAAATAAAATAATAAAGAAAAAAATCAGTGTTGTAACAGAAAACAGAATGTCTGAATCTAGAAAATTAATACAGGAAGTGGTCAAAGTGAGAAATAAGAAACACACGGCTTGTAGGAATAAAGTCATGATGTGGCACCCTCTGTCCTTTCTAAAAAGTAACGTACACAACATGATTCAATACTGATTACATTTAGCTGGATACCACCTAGAAGATGGTAGACTATGTACAAAAAATAAAACAAATGCCTGAAAATATTTCCCCTCATGCATACATACCTCTACAATGTGATTTTCTACAACTCCCAGCAAAGGGAGAACAATTTCCCAACTTAGTTAAATTTGCACTGGTCCTACAGCCTATTAAACCAACAGAAGGGCAAGTGTCTTCTATGTTTGATCTTAGGACAGTGCTCCTTGCATAGTTTCACTTTCTCTCTTAGACCACAGCCTTACCATGAGAGTAAGTGTGAATGGGCCTGCTGGAAGACAAGAAGCTATCTGGACCAGTCATTCCTGCTCTCCCAATGAGCTATCTGCTGCTCCTCAGTCTACCCATTAGAGGACCACAGATCCATAATGCAGGCTTGGTAAAATCACCAAAGCTTCACCCAGCTCAACAAAGTCACCTATGTAACACCTAGACTTGTTGGAAAAAACAAATAATAGTTATTATTTAAGTCACAGAGTTTCAGAGCAGTTTGTTATTGTACCAGGAACAAAGAGCCAGATCAGAAATCTCAATTGGACCAAGTTATTCTCCACTGACCTTCCTTCTTGGTACATTTTTGCTAGGTAGTGAGTAGTGATTGCTCTTCTTTGTTTCTATTATTTTAGTTTATTAGTACATATTTATATTCCTTGCAGGAAACCAGAGCATGAGCATAAAACATCTTAATTCCTTTTGGTCTCAAGTCTTGATAACTGTAGAAAAATTAGAGACTTTGAAAAATCAGATTTGAAGTGCTGAAGATATATAGATATAGATATTTGTGGATATTTTAGTTTTGAAAACAGGGAAGTTTATGCTGGTTCTGTACGGTGAATTTGGTTTGGGTTCTAGACTGTGAGATTACACCCAATTGGCAGTGTCTCAAAGCAGAAACCATGCCTTCTAAGGCATGGGCAATGTACTACTTCTGGTCTCCCCAGAACCACCCTAGGAAACAAAAAATCAAGTACAATAGCTTATGTGGGGACCCAGGACACTTAGGGAGTGAAGTGACGCAAAGAAAATAGTTATAAGAGTGAATTACTGTCAAATAGGTTATTTCTCTGGGTAATTAGAATTTTATTCTTCTTTAAAACTCTGGAAAACAGTTTAGAATTAACATCTTAAATTTAACCTATCTGGGTCAAGGAAGCTGGTATATTTATCCTCAGTTACCACCCAATATTGTTGGCAGATAATCCTGGAAGGAATTTATTTTCCAATACTCTCATGCAAGGACAGAATAGTCTGTGACATCCAGAGAAAATCTCAGAAGAAGAAAGCAGGGAGATGAGCATGGGAAAGCTGAGCTGAAAACACACCACAGGTGGGAGGGCGCAGCGTGGACGTCTGCCACCCGGCCTGCTCTCACCTGAGTTCTGCCTGATGCCCGGGTATCCTTCCCATCCAGGCTCCATTCCTGACCTAGCTATTTTCCTAGTACAGAAATAGGTTAATGTTTAACCTATTAATATTTTCCAAACCTCAGCATGTAAAATGAGTTCCAGGTGCACTCTCAGAACACATGCAAAGGATCCCACCTGTCGAAGCCTCTCCTGAGCAATGTGGTCTGCAGTCCCCAACAGAAAAAAGGCAAATAGATAACACATAGACAGCCAGATAGATGACAGATAGATAGATAGATAGATAGATAGATAGATAGATAGATAGATGATAGATAGATAAAGATAGACAGATAGACAGACAAATAGATATATAGATAGATAGATGGCAGATGACAGATGGGTGTATAAAAAGACAGATAGATGATAGGTAGATGGCTAGATAGATACATGTATACATACATACATACATACATACATACATACATACATAAAATGATGAGAGTGGGCTGGGGAGATGGCTCAGTAGAACAAGTGCTTGCCTGGCAAGCGCAAGGTCCTGAGTGCAATCCCTGGTTAAAAAAAAAAAAATGATGAGAGTGTGTGACCTTTCTTCTTTAGTAACTATTTGCAAATTGAAGTGTCTGAATTTATGATGTGGACCCATATCTAAGGGTTACTTTTTGTGCTGATTTTAGTTCCTTATGCATTTCTGTATTCCAGCCTGGCACAGGGACCATGGTGCCATGTTAGACACTGGCGAATTGTGACCACTGAGCAAATGACGTGAACTGATGGGTACTCAGCAATAATAGCAGACGATGGGTATGACATGCATATGTCCTACAACAGAGAAACACTTCACTTGGAATATGATGAGCTTTGAAAGGAAAGACCAACTTGTACTACTTGATTTTATGCCCAAATGCCAAACAAAATTCTAGAAACAAAAGAAAAACTAGAAAAATACTTTTAAATGAAAGAAAAAAATTGAAATGAAATGAAATATCTAGTGAGAATTTCTTTTTATTTCCTTTTTTCTTCTTTTTCTGTTTTGTTTTGTTTTGCTATTTGTTATTTTGTTGTTGTTGTTGTTGTTGTTGTTGTTGATACAGTGTCATGCTATGCAGTTTGGACTCCGAGTGATCCTCCTGTCTCAGCCTCCCCAGTGTGGCGATTACAGGAGTGCACCACCACATCTGGTTTTGGGCTGGCAGGGCATGTGGTACCAGGGAAAGAACTTAAGACCTTGCACTTGCCAGGCAGGTGCTTAGACCACCAAGCTATCTCCTTAGTCCAAGAAATTCTATACAACTGAAATTAATTTCTTAGATTTCTCCATATATTGTTACATCAGACCTTGTAATCAATTTGCATTAAATACACAAGATAGAATTTTTACATGGATTTTGTACAATTCATTTATAAGTCATAGGCAATTAAAATTACATTTGAGAAAAAAATTCTATGGAATATATGTGAACCGACATTTTTCCTAGTTTTCATACAGAACCATAGTGGGTTTCCAAATATAATAAAATAGATGGAGAAAACTGTGTGGTCACAGAACACATGATAGCTGATTGGTCATTATTAAGCTGAACTTTATGTTGCATGTTACCAAGTTTTAGGTTATTACATGATATATGAGGTTTCCAAGTAAGAATTCCAACACTTGATTTTTTTCACATATTCATTCTGAAGAATTCAGTTTCATAGATAAACCCCTTTCCACAGCGACGTACACTGGCTGAGTTGGGAAGAGTGGAGTTTATTCTCCACTGCAAGAACAACTTAATAACTTTCTTGTTATTATGATGATTTTGAAGGAATTTAAGAATACTTTAGATTATTATTAAAGGTTCAGGCCCGAATTGGGGAAGCATGTAGGACCAAGAGAAGCTGAATTCATGCCAGTGTCAGAGTTCACCTTGCAAATGTTTTAATTTGTCATTGTAAGAAGGGTCTATAAATACTGAACATATCAAAAGGATGATCTGCTGTGATGTGAATATTTTTGAGAGCTGCACGCTGCCAGAGAGATTCTGTCATTCAAGATATTCCAAGATCATTCTGTGTTCCTGCTGTGGCTGTGAGTGACAGCTTAATGTAACATGTGTAGAAGGGGGAAAAAGGAAGAAATTCTTGCTCAGACTCTGGGTTCCCATGTGCCCAACAACAACCACGTGGAAAAAAAAAAACTACATTTCAAATAATTTTAAATTCTATCTTAAAGTCTTAGCATTTATTTTCAGTCAACTAGTAGTGAATAAGATAAATGAAATCATAACAAAGATCTGGCATCCTAAGGAAAATCAGAGGCACGTTATTCAATCGAGAAAGTGACTTCTCACTAGGGACCTCTACCTCTTCATCTGCCTGCATCGAACTGCCCCTTACCTGCTTAAATAACATTTAACCTTCTGGATACGGAAGCATTTGAAAGGGGAAAAAGAGTGGTTTTACCTCTGTATTGCTGCTCTCTCTAAT